>NW_027507748.1:50454558-50584558 GCF_037356315.1 Lithobates pipiens
ACACTGCTATCGCCGACAATAGAGTGCGACATGTCAAATTGAATGACAAGTCACATGGATGAACAGGCAGAGACAATGGCAATAGACAGGGTATTGCTGGGGCTGGACTGACGGGTGGTCACGGACAGCTGCCGTCGCTCATCCTGTACACACTGAAGACACAGTTCTCCTCTGATCTTCGCATGTATTCACACATCCAGTGGTTACCTACGACACATACACATTCGTCCAGGGATGGAAATCTGTCTCTAACTGCAGGTTAGGGTTGCCACCTGTCCAGGATTCACCTAGACAGTACAGGTTTGTCAGGGCTGGGCTCTGAGCTGTTGGCTAATTGCCAACTCCTATACCTCCACAGTTACTCAGCTGTTGATGATATCCTGCTCGTCAGTCCTGCCTACTTAAGCCATCCAGCCCAAAGGATCTCTGCCTTCACCTTAGTCAGCATCAGAGATGCTCTCCTGCATTCCTGTTAAAAGACTTGCCTGGCTGACAACCCTTCTGGCTCCAGATCCTGCTTGCTGTTTTACTACACTCATCTTTGGCTCCCTGATGTTTGGCTTGTCTGACTATCCGGTTCCTGAACTCTGGCTGTGTTTTGACTACGTTTTGTTCTATTTACTTTTATCATTAAAAAAGTGTGCTTTAACCGTACTTTTGTCTCGGTCTTATTTCATGGTTTCTGACAAGGTTTTGAATAATGTGTCCGGGTTTCAGTCCACCTGAAATCCAGACACAATATTCAGACAGGAATGTGGCTCGGAGGATGTTGACAGGAGGGTGAGGGCGCACTATGCACGCCATATTACTATTCTCTTTGGAGCCCCCAAAGGTGTCCCAGGTCAGTTACAATCCTATAGTGTATGCTGAATTTTTTTTTTTTAAATGGCTGTGCGATGCCAACGTGTTGGGTTTGGCTTGAAGAAAAAGTACCAACCCTACTGTAGGTAACCGCTGGATATGCAGATAAATGCGAACAGCAGTGGCTGTCAATGCTTTATACACGCTGAGCATCCACAGTTGTCCGCAGCTACCTGTGAGCCCAGCCGCAGATGTACTCTGCCTCCTGCTGCTGTCTGTGTCTGTTGGTATATGTGGATTAGGCTGTGATGGATCGCTTTTCAGAGGGCATTCGAAAAGTGGCGATGGGGTGATAGGTCACCTCTTCATCACCTGTTTTAACCCATAAACCCACTGTGCCACAACTGTGAGCATTGCACACATTGCATGCATGGCTGTTGCGGGGTGACCCCATTTACTTGAATGGCAGTACAACCTGCTGAATGCATCAGATGGACAATTCTTGCAGCGCAGCATCGTATAATTGTACAACCCCATCTAGCTGCTTTTGCAGCTGGGGGGGTAAAAACACAGAACAACCTGTTTTTACGCCCCTCCCCTGCCCAACTGCAAGTGTACACTTAGCCCAAAGGTAAAACCCACTTTTAGGCCTAGTTTAGACTTGTGTTTGGGGAGGAGGGCAGTAAAAAAAAAAAAAAAAAGGCGATTGAGTTTCCTTTTAATGCCGCAGTGCTGTTGTGTTTAGCAGGCAGTACTACCCACGGAACGTGACTCATTTAAGTGGCTTTTAGGAGTTCTAAGAGGCAGTGAGGAGGGGACATAATGGGTCCTCACCACCTGCCACACGCCCTCTGAGGCCCTGTTCACATCTGGCGAATTTGGGATCTCGGGCAGAATCGCAGCATGTTTCCAAATCCCACAAATATACAGGGGAAGAAAGTGAGGTGGAATCTTCTGAACAAGGACACAGACAGCAAAACAAACGTTACAGGGGTGATAACCCTTCCCTATGCTATCCAAAAAACATAAAAATATGTTTTTTGGCTGGAGTTACACTTAAAAAAAATGTACCTGTTCCAACTTACAAACGAATTCAACTTGACAACAAACCTACATACCCCATCTTGTTTATAACCTGGGGACCGCCTGTAGTGGCAAAATGCAACACGTGTGTTTGGGTTCCATTCCTTTTTAAATTGCACCTATAAGCGCTGAATTTTTGCCAATATTGCAGCGCGGCAAACCCCATTGCATGAAGCTTGTCAACTAAAAGAAATGCCTGCTTCTTTTTGGGAAACGAGCTTTGCGCAACAGTTGGGGAAAAAAACACATTGCATTTAGGAGTCACTAAAAACGGATGACACCCGAACACGTTTGGTGTGTTTTGCCACTATTGAGGTAGGATTTGGAATCGCATCGATTCTGTAACAGATTCCAAATTGCCATATTCAAAACCAATTCACAGTGAGTTTGCATCTTAAAAGGGCTACCAATAGTGTAAACAAGCCCTTAAGGTAGGGGTGCCACCTCATCCCTTTAAACCCGGACACACATGAATTACACAGGTTCTGAGGCACATTAAGGCCGCGTACACACGGGCGGACTGTTCGCCCAACCTTGTCCGCTGAACAGTGTTTGGGCGGACAGTCCGCTCGTGTGTGGGCTTTCAGCGGACAGTTTCAGCGGACAGTTGGACGGACAAAGTCTTTCGGAAATTCCGAAAAACTGTCCGCTGAAACTGTGTTTGAGCGAACAGTCCGCCCGTGTGTGGGCCTGTCCGCTGTACTTTCGAAATGAGCGGACTGTTCCCGCTCGGAAAGTCCGCCCATTTCGAGCGTGTGTACAGGTAGGCGGGGCCCGCGAAGGAGACGTCGCGGGCTCCGCCGCCTGGAATGGGCTTAAAGGGGAACCCCAACGCCGAAAAAAATCGGCGTGGGGGTTCCCCCAAAGTCCACACCAGACCCTTGTCCGAGCACGCTACCCGGCCGGCCAGGAAAGGGGGGCGAGCGAGCGCGCCCCCCCTCCTGAGCCGTACCAGGCCGCGTGCCCTCAACATGGGGGGTGCCTTGGGGAAGGGGGGGCCGCGCGGCCCCCCCACCCCAAAGCACCTTGTCCCCATGTTGATGAGGACAAGGGCCTCTTCCCGACAACCCTGGCCGTTGGTTGTCGGGGTCTGCGGGCGGGGGGCTTATCGGAATCCGGGAGCCCCCTTTAAGAAGGGGGCCCCCGGATACTGGCCCCCCACCCTATGTGAATGAGTATGGGGTACAATGTACCCCTACCCATTCACCTGTGAAATAAAGTACAAAAAAAAACACAACACAGGGGAAAAAATATTTTATTGCACAGCTCCGGGGGTCTTCCGTCTTCGGGGGTCTTCTCGCCGGACTCCTCCGCTATGTGTGTGTAGCTCTTTTGCTAGCGGAGGAGTCCGGCTTTCTTCCTCCCCGCCGCCGGCCTCTTCTCCCGACTTCGGGGGTCTTGTCCCCCTCTTCGGTTCTTCTGCCGGGCCACCGCGCCTTCTTGTAGCTCTTTTACAGGCGGTGGCCCGGTCTTCTGTCGCCGCTGTCGCTGTCGCCGCCTTCCGTTCTTGTTCTTCTTCTTGTTCTTCTTCTTCTTCTCCAGGCGATGTTGACACGTCGCTCCCTCCGGCCGGAATGCCAGAGCCGCGCTGTGCGGTCACTTATATAGTGACAATGGGGCGGTGTCACATGGTATATGTCACATGGGTTGGTCACATGGTGACCCCGCCCCCTTACGATGTCATAGTCCCCATGTGACATCAACCCATGTGACCAACCCATGTGACATATACCATGTGACCCCGCCCCATTGTGGGCCCCCCCTTCCCCAAGGCACCCCCCCATGTTGAGGGCACGCGGCCTGGTACGGCTCAGGAGGGGGGGCGCGCTCGCTCGCCCCCCTTTCCTGGCCGGCCGGGTAGCGTGCTCGGACAAGGGTCCTTTGTGGACTTTGGGGGAACCCCCACGCCAATTTTTTTCGGCGTTGGGGTTCCCCTTTAAGCCCATTCCAGGCGGCGGAGCCCGCGACGTCTCCTTCGCGGGCCCCGCCTACCTGTACACGCGCTCGAAATGGGCGGATTTGCCTCCGCCTTACGTGGGCGAGTCCGTTCATTTCAAAAGTTGAGCGGACTGTTTGGCAAACAGTTCGTTGAAACAGTCCGCTCGTGTGTGGGCAAGTCCGCTCATGCAAATTTTGAGCGGACTGTTTGCCGAAACTGTTTGACGAACAAGGTTGGGCAAACAGTCCGCGCGTGTGTACGCGGCCTTATTGCAATTTGCAAATAAGGCACCAAGTGAGTTTAATTACCACCTTAATCACCCAGAGAACCTGTGTAATTAATATGTGTTCAGGTTTAAAGGGATGTGACGGCAACCCTACCTTAACCACTTGCTTACTGGGCACCTAAACCCCCCTCTTGCTCAGATAAAATTTTCAGCTTTTAGCGCTGTCACTCTTTGAACGACAATTGCTCGGTCATACAACACTGTACCCAAATGAAATTGTTATATATATTTTTTCTCACAAATAGAGCTTTCTTTTGGTGGTATTTAATCACCTCTGGGTTTTTTATTTTTTGTTTTACAAATTTAAAATGACCGATTTAAAAAAAAAAAAAAAAAATACAAAACCGTTTTATATTTTGTTAATAAATTTTGCAAACAGTTAATTTTTCTCCTTCATTGATGTATGTTGATGAGGCTGTACTGTTGGGCACTGATAAGGCGGCACTGATGGCCACTAATAGGTGGCACTGATGGCCACTAATAGGTGGCACTGGTGGGCACTGATGAGGTGGTACTTGTGGGCACTGATGGGCATGGATAGGTGGCACTGATAGGTGGCAGTGATGGGGACTGATAGGTGGCAGTGATGGGCACTGGTAGGCAGCACTGCTAGGTGGCACTGATTGGCACCACTGGTGGGCATTGATAGGTGGCCCTGATTGCTGGCACTTATGCAGATTCGTGGCATTGTGTGGTGGCACTGGAAGGCGATATTGGTTGGCACAGATGAGGAGACTTCGTTGCTTCCTCTTTGGGACCGATGTCTCTTGCACTGAAGCCAGTGATCGTTTTTTTTTCTCGTCACACTATCAGCGCAAGGAGGGGAAAAAAAGATTACAGATCTTCTGTTTACATCACGTGATCAGATGTCTTTGGCTGACAGCTGATCACTTGGTAAGGGGCCAGGATCTGTGATCACCCGAGTCTCATGGACTGCAGGGTGTGCACAGGGAGCGCGCAAAGGGGAGGACGTCTATTGACGTACTCCCGGCAAAGTAGATCTGCACTGTAGCCATCATTCGGCTACAGCGCGGATCTGAAGGAGTTAAGGCATAGCTGCAAGGACAATTTTTAATATCTAGCTGCTGAGAGATTTATCTTCATGGCAATCATCTGTTTTGCAGCAGATTGAAGCTCATTTGGTGCTAATTGGGTGATTATTACCAGTAATTGGTTCTATGCCATTAAAATCAGCCGTGGAGCTTAGCCCTAAAACTGACTTTCTCTTGTTTACCAAGACCTGACTTTCCATAAGAGTGCTACTGCAGGGTGAACAAAGCTAGCACGATACCTGATGTACCTCTCAGTGCTCGCTCATCTCTAATAAGGGGCAAGCAATTTATGATGAAAAGGCAAATTAGCAAGCCCATCTCCAAACTGTGTGTCCCCAACCCTGCATCTAGACACACCATGCATTGTGCTGTGTTGTATTACACATGTGTGTTTGGAAGTGCATGGGGTGCCATTTACAATGAACGGCACTGTAGGGCAGAAGCGGACATTACTGCAATGTAATTGGTGTGAATGGACTCTTAGCTGAGCATTTGTGTTGGGGGTAGAGTTGCCACCTTGTCCCTTTAAAACTGAACACATATTATTTACACAGGATCTGTGGCTGATTAACCACTTTAGGCCTGGAAGAATTTACCTCCTTAATGACCAGGCCTTTGTTTGCAATACAGCACTGTATCACTTTAACCACCTTCAAACCGGACCATTTTGCTGGTCAATGACCAGAGGTCTTTTTACAATTTGGCACTGCGCTGCTTTAACTGGTAATTGCGCGGTCATGCAATGTTGTACCCAAACAAAATTTGCGTCCTTTTCTTCCCACAAATAGAGCTTTCTTTTGATGGTATTTGATTGCCTCTGCGATTTTTATTTTTTGCGATATAAACGTAAAAAGACCGCAAATTTTGAAAAAAAATGATATTTTCTACTTTTTGTTATTAGAAAAATCCAATAAACTCAATTTTAGTCATACATTTAGGCCAAAATGTATTCAGCCACATGTCTTTGGTAAAAAAAAAGTCAATAATTGTATATTTATTGGTTTGCGCAAAAGTTGTCACATCTACAAACTAAGGTACGTTTTCTGGAATTTACGCAGCTTTTAGTTTACGACTGCCTATCTCATTTCTTGAGGTGCTAAAATGGCAGGGCAGTACAAAACCCCCCCAAATGACCCCATTTTGGAAAGTAGACACCCTAAGGAAATTGATAAGTGGCATGTTGAGCCCATTGAATATTTTATTTTTTTGCCTCAAGCGATTGAATAATGACAAAAAAATTTTTTTTTTTTTTTTTTTTTACACAAAGTTGTCCCTAAATGATATATTGCTCACACATGCCATGGGCATATGTGAAATGACACCCCAAAATAAATTCTGCTGCTTCTCCTGAGTACGGGGATACCACATATGTGGGACTTTTTGGGAGCCTAGCCGCGTACGGGGCCCCGAAAACCAAGCACCTCCTTCAGGCTTTCTAAGGGCGTAAATTTTTGATTTCACTTCTCACTACCTATTACAGTTTTGAAGGCCATAAAATGCCAAGATGGCACAAAACCCCCACAAATGACCCCATTTTAGAAAGTAGACACCCCAAGCTATTTGCTGAGAGGCATTTTGAGTCCATGGAATATTTTATATTTTGCCACAAGTTGCGGGAAAATTACAAACTTTAATTTTTTTTTTTTTTTTTTTTCACAAAGTTGTCACTAAATGATATATTGCTCACACATGCTATGGGCATATGTGAAATGACACCCCAAAATAAATTCTGCTGCTTCTCCCGAGTACGGGGATACCACATATGTGGGACTTTTTGGGAGCCTAGCCACGTACGGGGCCCCGAAAACCAAGAACCGCCTTCAGGTTTTCTAAGGGCGTTACAGTTTTGAAGGCCATAAAATGCCAAGATGGCACAAACCCCCCCCAAATTACCCCATTTTGGAAAGTAGACACCCCTAAATTTAGGGGTACACTAGTGAGACTAGGTAATAAATGGCGGGTGCCCTGAAACTATAAAAAAAATAACTAACCAACCAGCGTCACCTGTAACAGTTATATGGTGATCACTGGTGAAAGGGTTAACTAGGGGGCAATCAGGGGGCTTTATGCGGTAGTATATGGGGGTCCCTGGCGCTATAAAAAGCTGCGGCGAACCTAAATACCTACCTGCCTAACTAGCGTCACCTGTGACACTAATACAGTGATCAGAAAAACGATCGCTTATTAGGCTGGGTTCACACTGGAGCGATGCGGGAACGCCACGAATCCGCGGCGGGTTCCCGCATCACATGCCTCCCGGCGGCAGTTCACACTGCCCTATGCGAACTGCTGGGAGTGTCAGTGAAATGTTAATGACACCCCCAGATCAGTTCGCATATCGCAGTGCGATCTGCAAACTCGGATCGCATGGTGTGAACACCCATGCGATCCAATTCTGCTGCGGACCAAAAAAAGGGTCCCGTGCGAGTTTGCGGCGGGTGCGGCGGGTGCGACACGAATTCAGCCATACTATCTGTATGGCTGAACTCGAATCGCACAGAGATCGGATGTGATTTGCACTGCAGTGCGGTGCGAATCACATCAGTTCTCATAAACCGCTGCAATGTGAACCCAGCCTTAGTGACACTGGCGACGGGGGGTGATCACGGGGTTAAACCTTTATTGGGGGGGTTAGGGGGGTACCTTAGAACTAAAGGGGGCTAACCCTAACTGCCCTAACAGTTATTACAGTCACAAATGACACCAATGCAAAAAAAAAAAAAAAAAAAGCAATTGGTGTCACTGTGACTGGGGGGGCAGGGGTAATTGGGGGGTGATCGGGGGGTAAAGGGGGGGTGTGAGTGTGCCTGGCATCTTCTACTGTGTAGTGTATTGCTTGTGCAACTCACCGATGCTCTCTCCTCGGTGCGGAACGAAAAATACCGACACGGAGGAGAGAATACATCACTTCCTCTCCTGTGTTTACATTACAGGAGAGGAAGTGATGTCACGGGACATTTTCATTCGTCGGGAGCGATCGCGAGGGGGTGGCCATGAATGAATGGCCGTCCCCTCGTCCGGGATCGCTCCCGAACGAATACCGACCGCCGCAGGCACCGGGCGGGGGCCCGATCGGGCCCCTGACCGTCGGGCAGGCAAGGACGTACATGTAAGCCCTTATGCCTGCCCGTGCCATTCTGTCGACGTACATCGTCGTGCGGCGGTCGGCAAGTGGTTAACTGACCATCAAATCTATCATAACCAAATGGAAAGAACATGACAACAGTAAACCTGCCAAGAGACAGCGGCACACCAAAACTCACGGACCGGGCAAGGAGGGCATTAATCAGATTGGCAGCACAGAGACCTAAGGTAACCCTGGAGGAGCTGCAGAGTTCCACAGCAGAGACTGGAGTATCTGTACATAGGACGACAAGAACTCTCCATAGAGTTGGGGCTTTATGGCAGAGTGGCCAGAAGAAAGCCATTACTTTCAGCAAAAAACAAAATGGCACGTTTTGAGTTTTTGCGGAAAGGCATGTGGGAGACTCCCAAAATGTATGGAGGAAGGTGCTCTGGTCTGATAAGACTAAAATTTTACTTTTTGGTCAAAGAAAACGCTATGTCTGACGCAAGCCCAACACATCACATCACCCAAAGAACACCATCACCACTGTGAAACATGGTGGTGGCAGCATCCTGCTGTGGGGATGTTTTTCAGCAGTCGGGACTGGGAAACTGGTAAGAGTTGAGGGAAAGATGGATGATGCTAAATACTGGGATATTCTTGAGCAAAACCTGTACCACTCTGTGTGTGATTTGAGGTAGGACGGAGGTTCACCTTCCAGCAGGACAATCACCCCAAACACACTTCTAAAGCACCACTTGAGTGATTTAAGGGGAAACATGAAAATGTGTTGGAATGACCTAGTCAAAGCCCAGACCTCAATCCAATAGAAAATATGTGGTCAGACTTAAAGATTGCTGTTGCAAATAATCCAACTTGAAGGAGCTGGAGCAGTTTTGCAAAAAAGGAATGGGCAAAAATCCCAGTGGTAAGATGTGGCAAGCTCATAGAGACTTATCCAGAGCGACTTGGAGCTGTGATAGTCGCAAACGGTGGCTCTACAAAGTATTGACTTTAGGGAGGTGAATAGTGATGTTTTGACCTATTTGTTGTTTGCTTCACAAAAACAAAAAAAACAAAAAAAAAAAACATCTTCAAAGTTGTGGGCATGATCTGTAAATTAAATGATGCAAATCCTCAAACAATCCATGTTAATTTCAGGTTGTGAGGCAACAAAACATCAAAAAACCCCAATGTTGGTGAATACTTTTGCAAGGCACTGTATATAATATACACACACACACACACACACACACACACACACACACACACAAATGCACACTGTGCACACTGTGTGTAATACATATAATTATATGCAAAAGAGAATGTATGTAAATAAACTGAAAATAAAATAAACTGAAATAACCCTTTAAGAGTGGTATTCAGAGGTTTTTTTTTTACCCTGTCTAGCATTAACCAGCCCCCGACTGATTTACCTAAATAATTGATGTTACTGTAATGTACAGTGAAATCCAGTGAACATGGTTAAGCTCTTTAGATTTTAGTCTTTTTTTATGTCATATAGATTGACATAAACAGGACAATTGAATCGCGTGTGACAGTTGTTGCTTTTTTTTTTACTTTAGATCTCCTTGATGTCCAGCACAGCAATATTTTTAAAGAATTATTTACTGGGAATAATGTTCATGTATACAGGCGATACAGTTACAGCAGCCCCTGCATCGCCGGGCCCTTTTATAAAAACTATGGTCAATGTCATATCAAGCTTTCATTCTTTATCATCAGTATTGTAATAGAAATACAAACAATAGTTATTTTTGAAAATCCAATATAAGCTTACTTGAAAAATCTCCTTTCATGTTGTGAGTGCTGGATGTCTCTTTACTAGGGTATAAAAGAGGATTTTGTCCCTATGACTGTTTAAAGTGGTTGTAAACCCTTACAAACCACTTTGACCTACAGGTAAGCCTAGATTAAGGCTTACCTGTAGGTCCAAGAAATATCTCCTAAACCTACACGGTTTAGGAGATATTTACTAAAAGACAGTGACAGCTGTCTAAAGCGCATGCGCCGTAGACAGCGGCACGCAGGCGCACTATCGCCTTTAGCAGCATGCTGCTGTTGCTAACGGCGCTATGCCATTAGTGGCGGCTCCCGTGCGCATGCGCAGGAGTGACGTCATCGCTGCTCTGTCGCTGTGAGTGGCCGGAGCAGCGATTCCCAGAAGAAGATGGAGGCTCTGGACTACAGGGGACAGCGGTGACATCGCTGGCTCCTGTGTCAGGTAAGTAACACATAATGGGCTACTATGCAATGCAGAGTACCCATTATGCTTTACCTTTGCAGGGAGACAAAAAGGAAGTAAACCCTGATTTAACAAACACTCCCTCTTTAACACACAAGACACCAAAACTGGAGTTTATTGGCCAAAGCAGCTTTGTATTAAACCAAATTGTATAAATCACATATATAAAACATACAAACAACAATCAGCACAGTCTGAAAATTTGGAGCCCCAAGGTCCTTGTAGGTACCACTACTTCAAGTACCTGCTTAACCAAACTTAGGCCTCCAACCACAAAACACTGACTCAGAGACAACACCACTACTAGCAGATACAACCCAAACAAACTACACGGAGCTGTACCAAACACGGGTCCCTACCAATATACATTTATCAAATAAAGCACATACAAGGACCTTGTACCGTGCCAGCTGCCATGACAGACCACCAAGGGAAGTAGCCCAAAAAATGCCCAATAACTTAATCACAAAAAGGGGGAGGGAAGGTGAGAAGTTGTCCCAACATAGTCTCTTTCCTGAGTGAAGACCTCACCAGGATCCTAATACTTGTCGACCCCTGAAGCCCCCTCGTTCCCTCTACTCCACCGATCCGGTAAGTGTCCCCTTACTATTTACTTTAAAACCTACCTAAAAAACTCCTACCGATCCAAACCCCCTTTTAACCCCTTCATGTAGGCCCTCCATCTAGGTTTCTTTTTCACTTACTTTCCTCAACTTTCTGAATTCCCTGCAGGTTTTGCAGCTTGTCCACTTCCAAGGACTATATATCCCATGGTACTTTGCTGCCTGCAAGCTGATATTCCTGTACTGACTCTCCTCCTCTCAGCTCCTCTGTAGTTCAGAAGGCAGGCTCTGTCAAATGTGTGACACAGCAGTGCCTACTCACAGGTAGTAGCGGCTGGTGCACAATATTTGGGGGGGGGGGGCGGCAACAGGAAGTGGGTCCTGAGTCTCCATGGCAATTGCTCTGCACCCCAGGCCCACCCTTTTTTTGAAGCCAATTAGAGCCTAAGGCTCTATTCATGTTCTTAAAAAAAAAAAACATTGAAATCCATGCATCTGGCGCCCTGCATATAGATTAGGGGCCAGCACCCCGTATGGACGGGCCGCCACTGCTCACAGGGCATAGTGACTACGTGTCACATAATTCCAGAAGTAAATGTGTAGGGGGGCTTCACAAAAGGAAGTTTACAAACCTCAAGGTCATTCAGATTAATAGGAGGAGGTTAATTTGTAAGTGAATATATGATTTAACTTTTTTTTTTAAAGGGGTTTTATTTGCTATACACATATCAAGTACATTCTTTGCCACAAGTTAACAGATACATTCCATGTGTTACAGAGCTTATAGAGACGCATTACCCAGTCAAATCATTGGAACGTGTTAGCAAAAGTTTAAGTTTTGCAGACGTACGGCATTTCACAGCCAGACTGAGTCTAGCTGTTTAAATACACATGAGAGTTCTGTAGCATTCTTAGTTGTATGGCAGCCAACCACATACACTATATTGTGAAAAGTATTGGGACGCCTGCCTTCACACGCACATTAACTTTAATGGCATCCCAGTCTTCATCCGTAGGGTTCAATATTATAGTTGGCCCACCCTCTGCAGCAATAACAGCTTCAACTCTTCTGGGAAAGCTGTCCACAAGCTTTAGGAGGGTGTCTATGGGAATGTTTGACCATTCTTCCAGAAGCGCATTTGTGAGGTCAGGCACTGATGTTGGCAGGGAAGGCCTGGCTCGCAGTCTCCACTCTAATTCATCCCAAAGGTGTTAAATCAGGTTGAAGTCAGGACTCTGTGATGGCCAGCCTAGTTCCTTCACCCCAAACTCACTCATCCATGTCTTTATGGACCTTGCTTTGTGCACTAATCCAAATCATTTGGTGGAGATGGGGATTATGGTGTGGAGATTTTTTTCAGGGGTTGGACTTGGCCCCTTAGTTCCAGTGAAGGGAACTCATCAGAGTCATCCAGGTGGTTAAAGATTCTATGTGATGTGATTACCCATGAGTCAGCTGTACCTCGTTAGCTATATCATTGTGTGAGATTTTGGGTAAATATTTGGGTCATTGTTAATGTGGTGAGTGACCTCCTTCTAAAGTGTATAACAAACCCATATTCTTGTTCAAATAAACAGTTCCAGCTTTGCAGCCAAAACGAGTCCTGCCTAGTTCTTGGTTGTAATATCGGGCTATAATATCTAATATCTATAGTATTCAGACTGGAGGAAATGGTATACATGACAAAAGAACTCGAGCGGAGTGTGGGACGTTCTGTTGTGCTTTTCTACTCCCAATGTCCACAATCCAACCCCCTTAAGTCTGAAGGACAGTAAACTGGCCCTTTGTTTAGAAATTTTGGAGACCCTGGGACAAGACAATGAAAGCAAAAGCAAGCATGGGGAAGAATTTTACTCTGTTACTCTGCTCTCTTCTCATATCAGCATACTTGTCAGGATGTGAGCTGTTCTGCTTTTTGCATGGCTCCTACCCCTCACATAGCTCTGCTATACTGGGACTGCAAGAGGCTGATACCAGGTCACATTCAGGTAATTAGACTATTTGCATTGAAAAAATACATTTACATTCACGATTACATAGCTGCACTCATTTGTATCTTTTATATCTGCATAGAGTTCTACTTTACACTGTGATGTGCAAGTACCTGTAGGATGGGCAACAACTCACCTTAATCAGCCCTAGACCCTGGTGTTGATTTACTAAAGGCAAATAGATTGTGCACTTTGGAAGTGCAGCTGTGGTCTGCAAGTGCAGTTGCTCCAGAGCTTAGTAAATGAGGTGAAGCTTCACTTTCCAAAAAATACCCAATCACATGCAAGGAAAATACATAAAAAACACATTTTTGCTTGCACCCGATTGGATGATGGAAGTCAGCAGAGCCTCCCCTCATTTACGAAGCTCTGGAACAAATGCCCTTCAAGTGTCCAACTGGACTTGCAATGTCTATCTGCCTTTAATAAATCAACACCCCCGTGTAGACCAACTGCTGTACAACTACCAGCCCCAGCATGCCTGATCAGCCATGTTCTGTGATATTCATTGCAGTTAGCTGCCCTGTGTGCCTGATATGTGAACTACAAGCTTCAGCCCCCTCCCTGCTTGCTACAGGTATCCTAGAGCAAATCACATTGCCTAGCACTATCCAATACAATCCAGCTTTCATCCAGACACCGGGCCTATTGTAAGAGAACAAGACATTTCAAGTCACC
This sequence comes from Lithobates pipiens, assembly GCF_037356315.1. NCBI lineage: Eukaryota > Metazoa > Chordata > Amphibia > Anura > Ranidae > Lithobates > Lithobates pipiens. The sequence continues at coordinate 50,468,286 of NW_027507748.1, forward strand.
CTGTTGCTAGGCAACCAGACATTATCACAAGCCACAAGCCCAGAGGTTCCATCACCACGCCAAACCACAATTTAGTTTTCGAAAAACCACAAAAGATCACCTCACACGTCTAATGCTTCTTTGTTTTGCTGCTTATGAGACGTGATACGTGCAAAACAGGTTTTTATAATACAACGACACAAAAAGCAAGGGTGATGTGATGTTCCCCAATCAAAATAAATATATAGATACATGAATAAATCAGTTTGAAGGGTCAAGTCCACTCAGAAATGAACCCACCTGATAGACTATTAACTCCTATGGATTCTGTTGGTGAGTTCCCGTGTCTGCACCCCCGCTGTGCTCATAATGAGGGTCTCCCACTCTTCCTGTTGGCGTTTTATTTATTTTATATTATATGGAATGTAGGAGAAAAAAGTCAGAACACAAACAGATGGGCAGGATATCCAAATCTCCCAGCTGGATGGGAACAGCGTTCGGTATTAGGTCAGGGGGATCTCACTATTTGGGTATTCAAGACACTAAGGGCTCATGCACACGAGTGAACAATACACTGCACTCAAATCAGTTATGTATACTTAATATAGTAATAAAGTATTGTATGCGATGGACCCATTCACACAACTCTGTTTAGGTTTGTAGTGTTTAGATGTGTAAACCAAAAGAAGCAAAATTGCGACCGTGGACCAATTTTGACCTTATTTGCTAAACGCACTAAAATATTTCTGCAAGTGTTTACATGCATGCAGCTAAATGGACATGGATATATGCGCCACCACCACTGCCTAGGTAAACAATGTGTAGGCAGTGATGGTCCTACAGATGCAAAATGAACTCCGCTTTCAAGCCCATCTCTGGGCAAAAAAAATATGTTTTCCCATGTAGTGGGGCTGTGCCTGCATTGCAGGGATCAACTGCTTATTTTGTCTAGGTGTGAGGAGAAAGCTTATATTCACCCGATCCTTCGCTCCACTGGAAAATGACACTCCCTCACAAGCCAGAGTTGGACCGTTCCTGGCCTATGGAGCCTGTTTTGGGCTTGATGGCATCAGGAACAGTCCACAACTCAAGACTGCTGGAGTGCGGGGGTGCCGGATCAGTCTTGTGCTGGGGGGATTAGGTAAGTAAATCTCCTTTCTCCTCTCCCCGAGACAAAAATGACCAGTTAACCTTAAGAAGGGCTTTCAGTAATTCTGAATATTCTTTTTAATTCATGAAGGTTTTACTGAGTGCTCCTCAATTTCCACCCAGAGAACCAAGAAGAGGAAGCCATTGTTTGACTTGACCCAAAAATCACAAGACCACTGGTTAGGAATTCATTAGAAACAATATGATCAGAGAAGCACTACTAAGACAATACAATACAATACAATGGTGATGTCACCAAATCCAATGACTGAATCTGATATGTCTAGTGAAGACAAAGCATTGGCTTCCATTACGTACAGGTGACACTTGTATCCAATCTCAATCATCAGGTAACAGTGCTATGTCCCTTTTTTCTTTCTTCTCCTAAAATGCAATTAAACAGCTTAGCTCAGCACAAATATGGCAGCACACAGATACAATCAGGAAGTTTAGTAACCCTAAGAGACAAAACTTAATTAGAAGGCGGCTGAAGACTTTAATCAAAGATTCCAATTCCTTTGCAGTGGCAGCTAGATGCCAAAAGGAATAACCCAACATTTCACAGTCCTCAGGGGTCTTGGAGAAGGCAATACCCATGTCAAGTATGACACTGAGACCTAAATATGACCACTTACCTGAGACAAGTGAGACTGTGTCCTTCTCCCAGGAGACATACGCCTCCACTGGGGAGGAGATAATGCACTTGAAGACTGCTGCATTGCCTCTCATGGCTTTCTGATCTTCCACTCGGACCGTATAGGCTTCCCGTAACACTATAATAAAATACACAAGTGATACTCAGCAATGTTGGCTACAGAATATTTAAAAAGAGAGAACATGAATAAACCAAAAGAAATGCTATTTTTAATTTATATAGCAGCCTGTGTCCCCCTTTGAAAAATGTCTCACTTCCTGGCTACTGGATTGGAAGGCAGAACGAGAAGGGGGAGGAAGGGATTTTGGTAAAACAGAAAGTTCAGTCTTCTTCAAGTCCAAATCCATTAACCACTCTAATGAATAAAATGGAGGTGGTAATGGATTTAACGTTGCACCCACTAGGACAGCCTTTCTCAAAAATGTTAGCATGGAGGAACCATCAGAATACCATACAGAGATACATATCTTCGGGAAAACATGGCAATAATTACTATACCTACACCTCACAGCACATCAGTGTATTGGCTAGTGGAAAGAATGCTCTTTACATTGGTGGTCAGTGGGAAGAATGCTCCCCTTACATTGGTGGTCAGTGGAAAGAATGCTCCCCTTACATTGGCAGTCAGTGGGAAGAATGCTCCCCTTACATTGGTGTTCAGTGAGAAGAACACTCCCTTTACATTGGCAGTCAGTGGGAAGAATGCTCCCCTTACATTGGCAGTCAGTGGGAAGAATGCTCCCCTTACATTGGCAGTCAGTGGGAAGAATGCTCCCCTTACATTGGCAGTCAGTGGGAAGAATGCTCCCCTTACATTGGCAGTCAGTGGAAAGAATGCTCCCCTTACATTGGCAGTCAGTGGAAAGAATGCTCCCCTTACATTGGCAGTCAGTGGGAAGAATGCTCCCCTTACATTGGCAGTCAGTGGGAAGAATGCTCCCCTTACATTGGCAGTCAGTGGGAAGAATGCTCCCCTTACATTGGCAGTCAATGGAAAGAATGCTCCCCTTACATTGGCAGTCAATGGAAAGAATGCTCCCCTTACATTGGCAGTCAGTGGGAAGAATGTTCCCCTTACATTTGTAGCCAATAGGAAGAATACCCCCCTTACATTGGTGGTCAGTGAGAAGAATGCTCCCCTTACATTGGCAGTCAGCGGGAAGGAGGAAGAATACTCCCCTTACATTGGTAGTCAGTGGGAAGAATGCTCCCCTTACATTGGTAGTCAGTGGGAAGAATGCTCCCCTTACATTGGTAGCCAATAGGAAGAATACTCCCCTTACATTGGTAGTCAGTGGGAAGAATACTCCCCTTACATTGGTAGTCAGTGGGAAGAATACTCCCCTTACATTGGTAGCCAATAAAAAAATACTCCCCTTACACTGGTAGTCAGTGGGAAGAATACGAAGAAAACTCCCCTTACATATGTGTACAGTGGGAAGAATTTCCCAGATAGCTAAAAAGATCATTAGTGTCAGTGATTATATTATTAGAAGGCAGAAATTGCTTATTCCTCAAGGAAATCTAAACAACCTCTGGAGGAACCCTAATTGAGGAAGGCTGCACTAGGATCTTTATCATACAGCACTTTGGGTCGGAGTTTCCTGTAAAAACAACTGCTTATTCTTTTTGTGAAAGGTGACTGGTCTTGGCTCCACACTCAGTGTTGTTTCCTGCAGGCGGCCTAAAATGTGCAGACGTGCTAGAACTCCATGTCAACAGGAGCCAACAGGAAGTGAGAGAAAATATTATTCAAATGAATGAATGAATGAATGAAATACTTATATAGCGCACAATGCGAACTGAATCGCCTCTAGGCGATTGGGGTGTCCCTTTACGCTTACTCCACTAGCAACTGAAAAAAAAAATCATATCTCCCATCATTGCCACCAGGACATATGAGGATGGTAATTCTCCCCAGTAAGAGCAAAAGAAAAAGTTTGGTTTGTGGATAAATTTAAGTAGACTACCAAAATGTGTAAGGGATAGATGAAGCAGATGCTGAATTGGCTTCTTCAGTTGTAGAAGTGTTGATGAATGTTGCAAGTCTCCTATTTAAGGCCTGTCTACTTCTGTATCTATGAATGGTTTTTAATCATGGGCCTGAGTACCTTGTTTGTTCACCAGGTCCCGAGTACCTTATTTTTTTTTGCTTTCGAGTAGAATATGATTTTGGAATGACAACACAAATATGCTTAGATTATACTGCGAGAGTAGTTTAGCAGAATGTTAAATTGTCCAGGTTCAACCATTCGTCATCTCAGAATATCAGTGATACCATACTTTTTTTTCAAAGCAAACATTCTTACGGCTGCCATATATAGTGGAAACTAAACCCAAAAAAAAAATGAGCGCTTTGTGCAAAAGGGTGATGTAGCACTTATGTATTCCGGACACCAGAAAACTCTATTACTATAACTACTTAGAAAGTGCACAAAACCAATATATCAATAACTTAGTGGTAAACCATACATCATTATAACTCATAATTAAAGACTTCCTACATGTGTTCCGTCTGTACAATGGATGTCTTCAGGGTATAAGATAAGACATCCATTGTACAGACGAAGTACGCATAGGGTGAGGCCAGTTGCTTATGTTGTTTCACACCTGCTGATGTTCTCTGGTGTGATGTCTTATTTGCCCATGAGATGCTTTTAGATTTACGAATATATTTTCTTTTAATAAATGATGTGGTTTTAGGCAATACTTCTCTATGGTCCATTTATCCCTATTCTGAGGAGAGGTCTTTGGATAACCAGTAATGGACCCTTGAGACTTTGGAGCCTGAATTTCATTTGGTGGCTCTTGATCAGAAGGTTTTCATGCTGTTGACCTCTTATAATTTGGAGATCATAACCTTTGGCAAGGGAACTGGCACACTTGAATTCAAGGTGGTTTGGGACTATTGCACATGGATTTTCACTTATTTTTAAGATTTCACAAGTGGACTTGAATATACTGTATGTTTTTGAAGCTTATGTTCTATGATGAACACGTCACTTGATAATTTGATGTATATTGTGTATGAAGTATTTTATTATGAGGTATGATTATATATTAAATTACCTCAGAGTTATTAATATATTGGTTTTACTAAGTATCTATATATTGTGGAAAATAGAAGCTCTGGCATTGGAGAGTTGAATAGCTGGGGATTACCTCCAGGACGGGGTCAATCACAACTTGAAAATAAGTAGAGGCCCCATGCAGCTAGATCTTAGGATCCAAGGTCCTTCAAAAAGAAAACTTGTATCCATCTATATATTGTATCTATCTACAAGCTGCCTGCACATTTTAGGCAAGGAAAGGTCATTTGAAAAAAGTTTAGGTATAAAACACAGTACATGCAAGTGCATTTACTCACCGGCCTTAATGTGGACATCCTGACTCCTGATTTTCCCTGAAGGGTTTTCGGCTGTGCAATAGTAAGTATTATCATGGATTAAGTTATTAAAGCTTGAAGGAGGGAAGGGGAAAATTTGGAGAGTGCCATTGGGGTGGACGTGGCGGATCCCAGGGACATCGTAGATCTCCTCGCCCGTTGCTAGGTACCATCTGAGCGTCACACGAGGGACTCCTTCTGCAGGGCAGGGTACCAGAGCCCCCGTGGTGCTAGCAAATACTACCTCTTGCAGAGATGCATTGATAAAATATAGGCTGGCATGTAGATCTTCACTAGAAACTGGAAAAAAAGAAAAGAAAAAAAAAAAAGACTTGTTAAAAATTGATATCTATCAAATATACTATATTACACAATTTGTGTGTATATACCGCTATTTATCAGTGTATAACACACACAGGCATATAACACGCACCTTCATTTTAAGAGGGAAGTTTCAGGCAAAAAACGTACATTTTAAATAAAGAATTATGAAGGGCCACAGTCCATCAATGCAGCCTCTCCATTGCCCATCAATGCAGCCTCACCTTTGCCAAATGAATGCAGCCTGCACATTGCCCATTTGCAGCCTCGCCAGTGCCCAATTACACAACGCCGGGATCTCCTGTGTACCTGGCGATCAGTCACACAAAGTCCCGCCTCCTGTGATAGACAGAACAGTGTTCCAATGCCGGCCAGGAGGCGGTACTGTGCCTGAGCGCCGGGTACACAGGAGATCGTGGCTGTGGGCGTGTATGATCCAGTGGCGCTTGGCACTCCTCTTCCATCAGAGACGGCTGGAATCAGCATATAACATGCACACATGGTTGCCCCCGGGGGGGGGGGGGGGGGCACGTTATTTATGCCAATAAATACAGTATATATATATATATATATATATATATATATATATATATATATATATATATACACACATATACACACACACACACACACACACACACACTGTAGCTCTAATATAGTCAGGAAAATTAAGTACATTTCCATCACCTTTGACATTTTTACTTCTTCCTACTGTGCCCTGAAATGATCTAGGTTCCCCAATAATACAATCAAGTTCCTGCCCGGCCAATAAAATCTTTGCAGTGCATTGGTACAGTGTTATATGTGTAGGGACCCTGCCATAAGCTTAAATTTAGTTTTAAAACAAACATGAAATATTCTTTGATACACCAATGAACGACTACAAGATGACCTCTTGTAAACCCTGATGAAGGAGCCACATAGTCTTTGAAACGTGTCAGATGAAGAAGGATACCAGATTATATCATCTTGCGGTTTCAGTTGGTGTGTTTTTAGTTGTTCATTTCATGTACTGTATATTTCATGTTTCCTGTCTTTTACTGATGATTCATAATAAATATCATTTTTTATTTATCTGTTATGTGTTTGAAGTGCCTATAAAGTCCTACAACTGGGGAACCTCTATGTCTAGATTAATGGTCTTCGGGGATCAACAATTTGGTCTTAGGATGAGTTATACTGTATACAAGCTGGAGTAGATCAGCTTGTTTGATGTTTATCTCCATGTGAGTATCCATTTGTCTTTGTGAAATAAACGTATTAATGTACGAGGTGTCTGCACCCTCATATGTGTTTTTTGCAGCTTGTTTTCTCGGTCTGTAGAAAGCTACACCCTTGATTGGCACTGTAGAAAAAATAAATCAGGAACTGCAGTTGGGTAGCAACCCTATGTCCATGAATGCGCTATAGTTTCCTGGGAGTAGGTTCTGTTACCCTGACTTGCTATATGTACATTATCCTTATTTAATACGAGCCATGCAACCACATAAGTTGTAAAAGTTAGATGTTCTGTTTTGGCACCAAGTGTCCTTTTCTTTTTTGTTTTAAGTAGGCTGGTGCACTCCTGAGTGGACCATACCATCTGAAAGTGGAAAGCAGTGCTCTCTCTCACTCTCGTCAGAGTTTACTAGGAGGGAAGGGGGATGAGACATAAGGGGACCAATGAGAGCTGCAGACCTGCAGGTGTGCCTCTGTGTGTCTGTGTAAATCCAGGAAGTGAACAGGCAGCAGCTTCAGCTGCCCACAGTCAAAATGGTTGCAGCCAGACTCAGTGGAGGGAAATTTCTGCAGCATATTTGGCAAGTACAGAATCACAGTATAAATAAAATATGCAAAGTGGTTGGAGGGAAGCTTCAGAATGGCAAAGATGTTTTGATTACAAATTATGCGAGCAGACTGCAGTTCCTCTTGAATGTTTCTATACACTTTATTAAAATACGCAAAGGAAAAAAAAATATTTCTATAATAACGTCTACCCTATGAGAGTTGATTTACTAAAACTGGACAGTGCAATATCTGGTGCAGCCCTGCTTAGAAACCAATCAGCTTCCAGTTTTTTGTTGTCAAAGCTCAATTTAACAAGCTGAAGCTGGAGGCTGATTGGTTACCATGTACCGTTCCACCAGATTTTGCACTCTCCAGTTATAGTAAATCAACCCCTAGGCCTCATACACACAGGGCGTTTTTACAGCTGCATTTACCAGTGTCAGACGTTTGTTTTTTTTGCAGCTTAAAAACACCTCTCGCTAGAATTGACCATATTCTGGTCCCCCCGGAGATGATCCTATCCACCCACAAAGCCACCATCTTCAATGTTTCCTGGTCAGATCACTCAATAGTATGTGTCTCAGTACACAACGTAGTAAGTAACGAAGGTGGTGGGATCACACTGGAGACTTAATGAATCTCTTTTGAACAATCCCAGTGTATCCAAGGACATTGAGAGCTCCTTGAAAGAATACTTTCTTCTGAATGAGGTGGGAGGGATCTCCCCAGAAACCCTTTGGGCAGACCATAAAAGTAGTGGTCAGGGGCAAAATAATAAGCATAGCCTCACACATCAAAAGAGAGAGAATGATAGAAATCAAAAACCTTGAAACCAAATTTAAAACCCTGAAATCCCGACACAAGCAGCATCCCTCTCGGGCATTGGCGGACCTAGCTGACGCCTCTAGACTAAAACTAAACATAGCTCTAACCGCTAGAATAGAAAAAGAAATCCGCTGGTGCATTGCCAAATTTTATAATCAGAAGGATAAGATTGGCTCCATGTTAGCAGCCAAATTAACCCCTAGGACTCGTACCCACTCTTTCCCCAAAATTAGGGTCTCGGGACAAGCGCTCTCTGCCAATCCCATCAAAATACTCAAGTCATTCCAAGAATTTTATGCCAAACTTTACAGTTCGACCCAAAGGGATGACCGTAGTGCATGCGAGGCTCTCTTCCGTGACTTGCCCATACCTACACATTCGGCGGACCACAGAGATATCATGGAAGCCGAAATCTCAACTGAGGAGATTAAGGGAGTCATAAAATCTCTCAAAACGGGATCAGCCCCAGGTCCTGATGGCCTCTCAGTGCCATACTATAAAGAATTTGTAGACTCTCTCGCACCTCATATGGCAAAAAATGTTAACTCAATAACTAAAGGCTCCCCTTTAGACCCCCAGTTGAACACTGCCTACATTTCGGTCATCCCTAAGCCGAACAAGAATCTGGAAGAAGTGGAGAATTACAGACCCATATCCCTTAACAACAATCTCAAGATACTCACCAAAATCCTAGCCAACCGGCTACCCTCCTTTATTGGCAGATATGTCCATAAAGACCAAGTTGGGTTTATCCCTGGCCGACAAGGGCCGGATCTAACCCGAAGGGCCATTGACATAGTTTCCATCCTTCAATCCAACTGGGAGGGGGGACCCAAACAAGAGGGTATGCTTCTATCCATGGACCTACATAAGGCCTTTGATTCCATAGAATGGCCTTAAATTTTCTCGCTCATGGAACGCTGGGGTTTCGGAGACAGATTCTTGGGTACTCTTCACTCTCTATACTCGACTCCGACTGCGTCGATTCGCTTACTAGGACACTATTCCCCACCACTTAACATAGCCAGAGGCACCAGACAAGGGTGCCCTTTATCCCCTCTAATCTTTGCAATAGCCATCGAGACGCTAGCCATAGCCATCTGTACCAACCGTGACATCCAAGGGGTCACATGTGGGTCTCAGACACATAAATGCGGTCTTTTTGTGGACGATGTACTCCTCTTCTTAACCTCTCCTATCACGTCACTGCCTAATCTTTGCAGAACCCTGGATAACTTTTCCAAGGCCTCAGGCCTCAAGGTTAACAACGCCAAATCCCATGCCCTTAATATCTCGCTACCCCTAGCCACGGTAACAACCCTTCGGAGCAATTTTGACTTTGCGTGGAGAGACACCTTCTTAGATTACCTTGGGATCAAACTTATTCCTAAAATCGAACAGCTGTATTCAGCTAACTTTCCTCCTACTTACAAGAGGTTAGAAGCGGACTTACAAACCTGGGCTAAGGGGAATCTCTCCTGGCTGGGCAAAATTCACTCCCTCAAAATGACTCTCCTTCCTAGGCTTCTTTATTTATTCAGAGCTATCCCGGTTAACACAAGGTCTGACCACCTGCAATCCTTTCAGAAGAAGGTGATCCAGTTTATATGGGGGAAAGCAGGTCACAGGTTACCCCGCGATACACTCTTTAGATTGAGGAAGAAAGGAGGGATGGGAGTCCCAAGACTGTCTTGGTACTTCCAAGCTGCCAGACTTGCCCAATTGTCTACTATATACTCCAGACTTGAAAAACCTGACTGGTTGCAAATAGAGAGACAGGCTGCCCATACATACACTTTAGACTTCCTGCTCTGGATTCCTCACAGGGAGCGCCCCCCCCCCCATTCTCTCACCCATATTATCCCAATCCCTGTCCCTCTGGGATAGATTAAAAACCAACACTTCCTTAGTGTCAGACTCTCATCCGCTGGCCCACATCTTTAATAACCACGATTTCCCCCCAGGGTTGGACATTAAAGCATTCAAATGGTGGTTGGATAAGGGGCTGTACCGAATTGGCCACTTCTTCACGCCCTCTGGCCCCATCACTCTAAAATATTGCAAAAATAAATTGGAGATTCTGAATTCGGAGCTCTTTAGGTTCTTTCAAATTCAACATTACCTCCATGGGCTTTGGAAGGAGAAATCGGCCCCTCCACGTTTCACCGACTATGAGGTGTGGTGTGGACAGGCTACGGACCAAAGAGGGGGAATTTCGGTTATATACCAGGCACTAGCACGGAATGACAACAAGACTTCTTTCATGTTGGCCTGGGAGAAGGATCTCCTAATTCAATGGGAGCCAGAGTCCTGGTACTCCTCTTACTCCAGGAGCCTAAAAGGGGTTAGGAACATCTCTCTGATAGAGGCCAATATCAAAGTGATGACTAGGTTGTACCTGACCCCGTCCAAATTGGCCCACATGTTCCCCTCGGCCAACCCCCTCTGCTTCAGGGGCTGTGAAATGGCAGGTGATATGGCCCACATCTGGTGGGAATGTGTTAAACTTAGGCCCTTCTGGCAGAGGATCTTCAACTTAATCTTTAGGGTAACGGGTATTCAGGTCCCTAGAACCCCTGTTGTGGCTCTCCTAAATGGCCCCATCCCCCGAATTGGCAAGTTTACTAGCATTCTGATACACTTCATGTTACTAGGTGCCAAGGTCACCATAGCTACAGCATGGAAAAAGCCCAAAGTCTCCCTTCGAGCAGCCAAACATAAGATCTCTTGGATCATGACCCAGGAAAAAGTTTTACTAGATTACAGAGATAAGTTTGAATCTATATGGGAGCCGTGGGCCCAACACGTGGGCATTTCTCTCGTTACGGGCGTACCGCCAAATTGATTTGGTTCGGCAATTGGTGTCCGGGTTCGGTTCTGTCGCCTGGCTCTTCCCTCTCCTTCCCTAGATCCCTGCCTGCCCATAAATCAAGCAAGGAAAGGGTCCAAAAATAGAAAGTCATCATGCATAACAAAACGGTGTGTAATAAAGTGGCGTATTCCAAAAGATATATGTGCTTGTCAGGACCATCCATCCTAAGATAGCTGTAGCAACACCGCAGACTTTCCATGCTACTGCTGGGACCATAAGTTAGGGCAAGTATGATCCACCCTTCGTACAGACAAAAATTGTGTTCATATACTGTAGGTCTGCATAGATATGGGATGGTCCATGGAAAAACACCATGTGATAGCGAACCACTGATTTTGAAATGTCATGTGACTTGTGCTCTCTAGTAAATTGTATTTGGAAGTGGAAAAAAGAAGAGGCAGAGAAACATTGCTAAACGCGCATTAGTGCCAATGCAAAAAGCTACTAAAATCAAATTTTTACAGCCGCTTTTTCCTGGGGTCTGTGCTGGCTTTGCAGCTCATTGTTTTTTTAATGCCCTGTGTGCACAAGGCCTTATGATTCAATAGTTCCATCCTTAGATGCTTGCCCACTGAACCACATGGGGGACCACATCAACCTCCAAGGGGTAAGGATTTGCAACATGTGAAAGAAATTGATAATCTAGGCTAGATGTTGGTTTGTCCATAGGCTCAAGCTCTTGCTGGGGTTTGTTATCATGTTGAATAGAAGATGCAGTCCTTACAGGATATTCTGGGCCTACCCATAACAGAAGAAGCTGTAAAGCAATATAGAAGACTCTCAAAAACTTTATGTGCTGGTATTGCTAGTTATTACACTCAAATTATCAAAAACTTAAAAAGGATAATGCGGCGTACAGACAATCGGAATTACCTTCCACAAATGTTCGATGTGAGCTTGTCGTCGGAAATTCCGATCGTGTTTATGCTCCATCGGACATTTGCTGTCGGAATTTCTGACAACAACTGTTTGAGAGCTGGTTCTCAAATTTTCAGACAAGACAAAACATTCTGAGCGTGTGTACACAATTCCCACCCACAAAAGTCCACGCATGCTCGGAATCAAGCAGAAGAGCCGCACTGGCTATTGAACTTCATTTTTCTCGGCTTGTCGTATGTGTTGTATGTCACCAAGGTTCTTGGCGATCGTAATTTCTGACAACATTTGTGCGACCGTGTGTATGCAAGACAAGTTTGAGCCAACATCCGTCAAACAAAAAATCCACGGTTTTGTTTTTTGGAACGTCCAATCGTCTGTACGCGGCATTAGTGTTCATTTAGTGCATTTACTTATAGTCACCAGTGCATCTCAATACCTTCCTCAGCATCTCTGGCAAGCCACATAACCATACTTGTTCCCTGTGCAGCACCAGTACATCGGTTCAGCTTCTTCCTGAAAGTCCTTACTATTTAGTCCTGGCTTTCCGAGCCTCATACTCTGTTCATTCCAATAGAAAGTCCAAAATCCACCTGGACAAGCACACAAGCACAGGGCGAGCAGGACCGTACATTGAGGATTTTCAAGAAGAAGCTTTGCATTACTGAGCAGGCCTTGCAACAAGATCTCAAGGGAGCCTAGACAGGTAAGTATGGGGCTTTTCAGGGATGTTGCAGAACACTTATGGTAAGTGCACCTAAAGTGAAATGTCTCTTTAAATTGTCAGGCACTTCTTAGCAAGCATGCTTTTACACAGGAGATGCGTTTGCTAACTAAACTATAAATTCAGTAATGACTCATAATTGGCGGGATTCTCACTAAATACTAGTGTCTCTCATTTACTAATGTGCCATGAAGTTGTAAATGAAGCGACATTGTGTTTTGATGCGGTTTGCTTTTTTTTTTCCCCTCATAGGTGACAATCCACCAACAGAACCAAGAATACAAATAATAAAAAGAGAGACAAAGAGAAAGGTCCCCATATGATCTCAAAGCAATCAGTAAAAGAAAGTAATTATAAACATCTACTTGACACCTTTTTCAGCATAAATAGCCTGATACACAACACAAGCGTCGCCCGCGCTGACTAATCTTTGTACAGCCAGCGTTATAAACACTCCCACTCATTATCACCTAACGAGTCGAGTCTTGTTTTCCTTCTCAGATGGTCTGAAAAAGAAACATGCTCACCAATTAAAGTGTAAAATGATTATTTCCAATCACCAGGCCATAAAGCAGCAACTGCAATTAGCAGCAACGATGTCAATTATACCATAATCGCGGCATTTCGGATACCGGTTGTCATGCACTATATAAGAGGGGAAACTGATAATCTCCTCTTAAAGTGGAACTCCAGCCAAATCAATGTTTAGCTGTGGATAAAGTAGGTGGGGGGCATTAATGCTTGTGTGTCCATCATTTCCCATCTCGTTGATCACATTGCCAAAGTTGCAACATGAACCTGATAAATACGTTTTAGATACCCTCTAAAGAAAAAAAAAAGGAAATATAGCGTTCGGTTTATGGAGGTTTTCTATTATTGAAAGAAAATTGATTTTGAGGTCTTTTTCATCCAATGTCATTATCAATTTTGTAGGTACACTTTAACATAAACCAGACCTGACTTAAAATTTTAAGTTTCTAAGCAGAAAACTGCCCTGAAGACCTGTGACTTGTGGAGTATGGAGGTACCTGTGTTCAAATGGATCCCTTTGTCTTTATGACAACCTACTTGAATTCTACACCCAGGCTGTACATGGGGACCTTGCTTCTGCCCAAGTCAAGGTAAAGCCCTGCCCCTACCCATTGTCTTGGCTCCACCCCAATTCATATTAAGTTGACAAACACCATAACATTAATGGACAGTGAAGGCACTGGAATTTGAAAGATAACTGATAGGGGTTGGGGCTTAGCACAAAGTAGGGTGCTGATGTGGGTAAATGTCACTGAAGGTGTATTTCCAGTCAAAATTAAAAGTGAATTATTTTAAAGACTAAAGAAAGCATAGCCTACCTGTTCAGTTGACTACCGAGAGCATTGTCTACCTGTTCAGTTGACTACAGAGAGCATTGTCTACCTGTTCAGTTGATAACAAAGGGCATAGCCTACCTGCTCAGTTGACCACAGAAAGCATAGTCTACCTACTCAGCTGAACAGAGAGCATAGTCTACCTGCTCAGTTGATTACAGAAAGCATAGCCTACTGGCTCAATTGACTACAAAGAGAATAGCCTACCTGCTCAGTTCACTACAGAGAACTTAGCCAACCTGCTCAGTTGACCAGAGAGCATAGTCTACATACTCAGTTGACCACGGACTGCATAGCCTACCTGCTCAGTTGATTACAGAGAACATGGCCTACCTTCTCAGTTGACTACAGAGCATAGTCTACCTGCTCAGTTGACCACAGACCACATAGCCTACCTGCTCAATAGATAAAGAGCAAAGCCTACTGGCTCAGTTGACTACAGAGAACATGTTCAATTGATAAGTGCATAGTCTACCCGCTCAGTTGACCACAGACCACATAGCCTACCTCTTTAGTTGACCACAGACCACATAGCCTACCTGCTCAGTTGACCACAGACTGCAAAGCCTACCTCTTCAATTGACCACAGACCACATATCCAACCACTTCAGTTGGCCACAGACAGCATAGTCTACCTTGTGTTCAGTGCTTCTGTCCTTTATTCAGACACTATATGCACAAGTCCACCCTGACCTTTTCCACAACCCTGTGATCCTGGAAAGCACCTGGTTTATATTTTTGAACACCCACTATAAACTACTTGCATACAGAAAGACAGATGAAAAACAAAGTACAAGTATTACGACATTACTCCCAGTCTACAATCAAATTCAAGGCCGTCTTTGAATTTTGAACAGATTAGTGCAGAAATAAGAAAGAGGGAGGAGGAAATAACACAACACTGGTTCTAGGAAGTACACACCTAGTTTCCTCCTACTCTACCTCCTAGATGGTCTGTAAGAATCTGGTAGCAGTGAATTAGGCCTCATGCACACGTTAAAAATGCTGCTTTTAGGGGCATCTGGATTTTTTCTATTCTGCCTCTAAATGCCCCTCCATGTTGGCCTGTGTCCATCCATTCAACAACTAGGTGTTTAGAGGCAGAAAAGAAACTCCACTGCCAGCGTGTCCAGGAGCAGTAGCATTTTGCCAGAAAAAATGCTTGATGCATCTAAATGCGCGTTGAGCGTGTCCAGAGCTTGAGCACTAATTTGTTTCATTGGCCAGATTAAATTATTATTCTGGCCAATTAAATTAAATGAACGCCCAATCACTTGACAGGCCTAAATGCGCCTGGACGTGATTACACACGTCAAGCATTTTTCTGCCAAAATGCTGCTGTCAGGAGGAAAGTGGTATAGGCAAACACCCTGGGTTCATGGGGTAAACAGAATAGGCTTTATGATTTATATTGATTTTACCATAGTTGCAGAGTTTTTCACCCGTAGTTGCTCTTCAATCAGAAATAGCAAACACAAACACACAAAATATATATATATATACATACATACACACATACACACATACACACACAACACACACACATATATACACCTACACACACACTCACTATATTACCAAAATAATTGGGGCCTCTGGCCTTTAGATGCATATGAACTGTAACGACAACCCAGTCTTAGTCCATAAGGTTCAATATTGAGTTGGCTCGCCCTTTGCAGCTCTAACAGCTTCAACTCTTCTGGGAAGGCTGTCCACAAGGTTCAGGAGTGTGTCTATGGGAATGTTTGACCATTCTTTCAGAAGCGCATTTGTGAGGTCAGGCACTGATGTTGGCGATAAGGCTTTATGGACCTTTCTTTGTGCACTGGTGCACAGTCATGTTGGAACAGGAAGGGGCCATTCCCGAACTGTTCCCACAAAGTTAAGAGCATGAAATTGTCCAAAATCCCTTAATATGCTGACGCCTTAAGAGTTCCCTTCAGTGGAACGAAGAGGCCAAGCCCAACCCCTGAAAGACAACCCCACACCATAATTCCCCCTCCACCAAATGATTTTGACCAGTGCACAAAGCAAGGTCCATAAAGACATTAATGAGTGAGTTTGGGGTGGGGAAACTTGGCTGGTCCTGACCTCAATGCGAAAGAACGCCTTTGGGATAAACTAGAGCATAGACTGAGAGCCAGGCCTTCTTGTGGAAAAAAGAATGGTCAAACATTCCCATAGACACACTCCTAAACCTTGTGGACAGCCTTCCCAGAAGAGTTTAAGCTGTTAGAGCTGCAAAGGGAGGGCCAACTCAATATTGATCCCTACAGACTAAGACTGGGATGCCATTAAAGTTCATGTGCGTGTACAGGGAGGTGTACCAATACTTTTGGTAATATAGTGTATATCTTAAACAAGTAAAAATGTAAATACTCATCTAAATTACCTTCAGGTAAATGTTAAAGTAATAACTCAAAATGAAAACTCCATGAAAATACATTATAGTTGCCCTTTAAGATGACATTAAAAAAAAATGTGGCCAATAGCTAAACCGTCTATAAATAGGGTTCTTCCACCACAACTAGCAAGGTCAAATGTCTGAACGTCACAAGAACCGCCACGCATGACGGAATTTCAGGACGTGTTTAAAACAGAACCTCCTCACTGCACTTAGTATGATCTTGATATGTGATTCATTGAAGGAGGAAGAGTCCAAGTGAGTGAACGCAGGATTCTAATGGAAGAGGGCTCAGCCAAGGCACCTTTTAGCACCGGGAGAAATACATCGGAGATTTGTTCTGCCATAACTTATAGCGCAATGTAAGCATCTACAGGGAATACCTTCTATAATTTGCTTGTATGCCCTTGTAGCATGTCTGTATCAGAGTGCCTATTCGAAAACACAAAATTTGAGGCTGAGTGAAGAATTGCAGGAGTGTGCGAAAAAAAAAAAAAAAAACAGCCATTGAAAAGTGGCTGCATGGAGTTTGCACATGTTCAAGTTGGTTTCTTCCAGGAATTCCAATTTCCTTTTGCAATTCAAAGATATGCTGGTAAGTTAACCAATGGCGGAATAAGGCAGCTGAAACTTTGGGGCTCCCCTCGCAGGTTTCTCGTGTGCGCTCTAGTGAGATAACACTGAGCTAAGTAGGATGCACAATCGACCGCTAGATGGCAATGACCGTCACTACTGTGCATTACACATACAGAGGTTGCACTGACATTTTTTACAAATACACAGCTAAAAGAAGATGAGCTTTTAGGAGACAAATTATAATGGTGACCTGATGTTTATGTACTATAAGTTGTTATTGGGTACATTACATTAATACAATATCTTCTCTATAGAGTCTTTAACCGCCTCAGCCCCGGAAAATCCCCCCCCCCCCCCCCCCATCCTGACCAGAGCACTTTTTGTGATTCGGCATTATGTCGCGTTAACTGACAATTGCGCTGTCGTGCAACGTTGCACCCAAAAAAAAAATGACGTCCTTTTTTTCCCACAAATAGAGCTTTCTTTTGGTGGTATTTGATCAACGCTGCGGTTTTTATTTTTGGCGATATAAACAAAAAAAAGCGACAATTTTGAAAAAAAAACAAACACAATGGGGGTTATTTACTAAAGACAAATCCACTTTGCACTACAAGTGCACTTGGAAGGGCAGACGCAGTAGATTTGAGGGGGACATGCAAGGCAAATAAAAAAAACAGCATTTTAATTTGATGATAAAATCAGTAGAGCTTCCCCCCCCCCATTTCAGATGTACAGCGACTGCACTTCCAAGGAACTTGTAGTCCAAAGTGGATTTGCCTTTAGTAAATCAACCCCAATATTTTGTACTTTCTGTCATAATAAATATCTCAAAAAAAAAAAAAAAAATTCTCAGTTTAGGCCGATATGTATTCTACATATTTTTGGTAAAAAAAAAAAAAAAAACAAGAAAAATCGCAATAAGCATATATTGATTGATTTGTGCAAAAGTTTTAGCATCTACAAAACAGAGGATAGATTTATAGTATTTTTATTATTATTTTTTTATTATTAGTAATGGCAGCGATCTGCGATTTTTATTGTGTCTGCAACATTATGGCGGACACATCAGACACATTTGACACTATTTTGGGACCATTGTCATTTATACAGTGATCGATGTTATAAAAATGCACTGATTACTGTGTAAATGACACTGGCAGTAAAGGGGTTAAACACTAGGCCAATGCAATATTGAACCCTATGGACTAAGACTCGGATTCCATTAAAGTTCACGTGTGTGTAAAGGCAGGTGTCCCAATACTTTTGGTAATATAGTGTATACTTGCAGCTCAACTGAATCCTTTGCTGGATACCATTAGTCGCTTAAAATTAAAATCCCAAATTACAACAAAGCATGCAGGTACTCCAGTGTAAAGTGAATGAAAAACGGACTTCAGCACAAATCCCAACCCATCGGTCACACGCCTCTGACATGTTTCACCCACATTGGGCACAATCGTAGCGGTCACCTATTTCTGCCAGCACCTGACACCGCAGGCTTGGTGTGGTGCCGATTTGTTATTATTTCCCATAAAGTTGGAAAGCTGTGTAAAAACTTGTTGCTGTCATCAATTTCAAAATGACGTTTTTTGTTTTTTTTTGTTTAAACATTTGATATGTTTTCTATTTTCTGCTGTGAGTAAAATATAGGTTTATGAGATTTGCAGATCATTGCATTCTGTCTTTATGTAGATTTTACACAGCGTCCCAACTTTTTTTTTTGTAATCGGTGTTGTATATTTTTTTCTGAAATTATTACGATTATTTTTTTAACAGAATATACTCAAAGGAAACAATCAATGTACAATGAACTGCAATATTTAGCAAAACAATTTTAGTAAACCTTGGGTTGATGACATTTAGTTTGCATTTTATATCATAAACGATTGACATTTTTTTTATAACAATGCTTAAAATGCCAACACCAATATTGTCCTCCTAGTGAAAGCTGGGCACTAAAGTGCCACAGTCGTGTTCAAGCTAAATAATATTTGTAGAGCGGATATTATAGTTGTATACGGGGTCAGTTGTCAAAAAAATCAACATTAAATTATTTTGACAATGCAAGATCCCTCTGGCAAAATAAGAGCCGGTGCAACCGTCCTAAAAGCCAGTAACATCCCCGTCCTTAATTCACTTGCCCTTCACAAGGTGCTATGATAAAGGGATGAGGATTTTTAAGAAATCATATATATATATATACACATATTATATATATATTTTATAATATATATATATATATATATATATATATATATATATATATATATATATTACACACACACATATACACACACACACACACACACATACAAACACATAATATATAATATACACACACACCCCTCACATTTTTGTAAATATGTTATTCTATCTTTTCATGTGACAACACTGAAGAAATGACACTTTGTTACAATGTAAAGTAGTGAGTGTACAGCTCATATAACAGTGGAAATTTGCTGCCTCCTCAAAATAACTCAACGCACAGCCATTAATGTCTAAACCGCTGGCAACAAAAGTGAGTACACCCCTAAGTGAAAATGTCCAAATTGGACCCAAAGTGTCAATACTTTGTGTGGCCACCATTATTTTCCAGCACTGCCTTAACTCTCTTGGGCATGGAGTTCACCAGAGCTTCACAGGTTGCCACTGGAGTCCTCTTCCACTCCTCCATAACGACATCACAGAGCTGGTGGATGTTAGAAATCTTGCGCTCCTCCACCTTCCATATGAGGATGCCCCACAGATTCTCAATAGGGTTTAGGTCTGGAGACATGATTGGCCAGTCCATCACCTTTACCCTCAGCTTCTTTAGCAAGGCAGTGGTCCTCTTGGAGGTGTGTTTGGGGTCGTTATGTTGGAATACTGCCCTGCGGCCCAGTCTCTGAAGGGAGGGGATCATGCTCTGCTTCAGTATGTCACAGTACATGTTGGCATTCATGGTTCCCTCAATGAACTGTAGCTCCCCAGTGCCGGCAGCACTAATGCAGCCCCAGACCATGACACTCCCACCACCATGCTTGAATGTAGGCAAGACACACTTGTCTTTGTACTCCTCACCTGGTTGCCACCACACACGCTTCACACCATCTGAACCAAATAAGTTTATCTTGGTCTCATCAGACCACAGGACATGGTTCCAGCAATCCGTGTCCTTAGTCTGCTTGTCTTCAGCAAGCTGCAGGCTTTCTTGTGCATCATCTTTAGAAAAGGACGACAGACATGCAGACCAATTTGATGCAGAGTGCGTCGTATGGTCTGAGCCCTGACAGGATGACCTCCCACCCCTTCAACCTCTGCAGCAATGCTGGCAGCACTCATACGTCTATTTCCCAAAGACAACCTCTAGATATGAGGCTGAGCATGTGCACTCAACTTCTTGCTGAAAAGGTAAGGAAGGGACACCAAGGGACATGAATGGTAGAGGGGTAACGAAGGGACACCAAGGGAAATGAATAGTAGAAGGGTCACACAGGGACACTAATGCCGCATATTCACGACCGGACTTTCCGGCAGAAAAGGTCCGGCGGAATCATTGTGTGGGCTTCATCTGACTTTTTTTTTTCAAAGATTCTGATGGACCTAGAAATAGAACATGTTTTAAATCTGTCCGACGGAATCAATTTTTATCGGGAAAACCGTTCGTCTGTGTGCTATTAAGATGGACCAAAAAATGACGCAAGGGCAGCTATTGGCTACTGGCTATTGAACTTATTTCTCTAGTCCTGTCATACATCACATTCAAAACAAATGGACTTTGGTGTGCTCGTTTCAGTGTAACTCCGTCGGAAAGACCATCAGAGTTTATTCTGACCGAAAAACCGGTCGTGTGTACGCTGCATTAGGGACGTGAAATGATGAAGCGGTAATGAAAACATATGAATGGTGGAGGAGTAACGAAGAGACACTAAGGAACATAAATGGTGAAAAGGTAAGGAAGGGACATGTATGGTAGAGGGGTAATGAAGGGACACCAAGGGCCATGAATGGTAGAGAGGTAACGAAGGGACACCAAGGGAAACAAATAGTAGAAGGGTAACACAGGGACACTAAGAGACACGAAATGATGAAGCAGTAATGAAGAGACATGAATGGTGGAGGGGTAACGAAGAGACACTAAGGAACATGAATGGTGAAAAGGTAAGGAAGGGAAAGCAAGGAACGTGAATAGTAGAGGGGTAACGAAGGGACATCAATGAACTTGAATGGTGAAAAGGTAAGGAAGGAAAAGCAAGGAATGTAAATAGTAGAGGGGTAATGAAGAGACACCAAGGGACATGAATGGTGAAAAGGTAAGGAAGGGATAGCAAGGAATGTGAATAGTAGAGGGGTAATGAAGGGACATGAATGGTGAAAAGGTAAGGAAGGGATAGCAAGGAATGTGAATAGTAGAGGAATAATGAAGGGACATGAATGGTGAAAAGGTAACGAAAAGACACCAAAGGACATGAATGGTGAAAAGGTAAGGAAGGGAAAGCAAGGAACATGAATAGTAGAGGGGTAACTCATTTCTGTTCTGTATCCCTCGTGCCCGGCCGCCTGGCGCATTATGCGCTGAATCCAACATGTGCATGGGGTAAAAAAATAAAATCTAAATTGGGTGTTTCTATTCTAACAAATCCTGAATGGGTGAGAGGAGTGTGGGCGGCGGGGGATGGGATAGGGACCATCTTTGCCCGGAGAGGTCTACAAGAGACACGAAATGATGAAGCAGTAATGAAGAGACATGAATGGTGGAGGGGTAACGAAGAGACACCAAGGGGCATGAATGGTGAAAAGGTAAGGAAGGGAAAGCAAGGAACGTGAATAGTAGAGGGGTAATGAAGGGATGAATGGTGAAAAGGTAATGAAGAGACACCAAGGGACATGAATGGTGAAAGGTAACGAAGAGACACTAAGGGACATGAATGGTGAAAAGGTAAGGAAGGGAAAGCAAAGGAACGTGAATAGTAGAGGGGTAACTCATTTCTGTTCTGCATCCCCCGTGCCCATTATGCGTTATGCGCTGAATCCAACATGTGCATCTAATAAAAACAACTTAACATCTCCGACATGAAAAGAGTCCTTGTAGCTCATAAGAAATGAATTAGCACTTATTTAGCAAAGTCACAAAAAGAGCAAAAAAAAACAAAAAAACACAAGAATAAAACAAGACAGAAAGATCGCTGTTTAGCAGCGAGCTAATCATTTAGTCAGTGCTAATGAAGCACTTATGTTTTATCTGTTGAAATGTAGATTTGGTTCCTTATATAAAAAGAGAAGATTAAAGGAGCCTTTGTGCGGAAGAAAAATCGCGGGCCTTATAGTGGGGAGAGTGCTATTGGAGGGTTAGTAATTGGAAGCTGCCATTGTGAATGTGCTTTGTACAATATATCAGCAAAGTCTCTTATCCTTCCACAGCTGCATGTACCCTCCCACTCTGCCGCAGCGGAGCGCCCCTCCGAGAGACGTCCTCGCCGATTCTACCGCCAAAAACACAGCTTCTCCTTGTAGCACTGGCGATGTGCTGAGCCAGCTGGCCGCTGGCGTGTTTTACTGTCCTCCTGTTCCAAGGGACACAGAAGGAAAATTCTTGCACATAATTATAAATTTTTAGCCAGCCAGAGCGTGAGAACGTTTTATAATTTGCCAAGAAGATGCACTGTACACTATATTGTCAAAAGTGTTGGGACGCCTGTCTTTACACGCACATGAACTTTAATGGCATCCCAGTCTTAGTCTGTAGGTTTCAATATTGAGTTGGCCCACCCTTTGCAGCTATAACAGCTTCAACTCTTCTGGGAAGGCCGTCCACAAGGTTTAGGAGTGTGTCTATGGGAATGTTTGACCATTCTTCCAGAAGTGCATTTGTGAGGTCAGGCACTGATTTTGGACAAGAAGGCCTGGCTCACAGTCTGCGCTCTAATTCACCCAAAAGGTGTTCTATTGGGTTGAGGTCAGAACTCTGTGCAGACCAGTCAAGTTCCTCCACCCGAAACTCGCTCATCCATGTCTTTATGGACCTTGCTTTGTGCACTGGTGTGCAGTCATGTTGGAACAGGAAGGGGATATCCCCAAACTATTTCCACAAAGTTGGGAGCATGAAATTGTCCAAAATGTCTTGGTATGCTGACGCCTTAAGAGTTCCCTTTACTGGAACTAAGGGGCCAACCCCTGAAAAACAACCTCACACCATAATCCCCCCTCCACCAAATGATTTGGACCAGTGCACAAAGCAAGGTCCATAAAGACATGGATGAGCAAGTTTGGGGTGGAGGAACTTGACTGGCCTGCAGAGAGTCCTGACCTCAACCCAATAGAACACCTTTGCGATGAATTAGAGCAGAGACTGCGAGCCATTCCTTCTCATCCACATCAATGCCTGACCTCACAAATGTACTTCTGGAAGAATGGTCAAACCTTCCCATAGACACACTCCTAAACCTTTTGGACGGCCTTCCCAGAAGAGTTGAAGCTGTTATAGATGCAAAGGGTGGGCCAACTCAATATTGAACCCTACGGACTAAGACTGTGCATCTAAAGGCCAGGGGCCCCAATTCTTTTGGTAATATAGTGTGTGTGTGTGTATGTATATGTATATGTGTGTGTGTGTGTTCATGTGCGTATAAAGGCAGGCGTCCCAATATTTTTGGTAATATAATGTGTGTGAACAGCTTTCATTGGAAATAATGATTTTTTTACATGACATGTGAATCTATACTTTTTGGATTGCATCTGATCCTCATAGAATTTGCATGAGTGTGAACCGGCACTCAGGTGTTTCAGTAATGGAGGCTCAGCATCACATGTGATTGCAAACCTTGGGCAGTATGCATGAAAATACAGCCTGCCTAGCAATGCCCACTCCGCCAGACCGGCACCCACCCATTAAGATATTCTGATATTTGTATAACTCCTCCGAAGAGCCAGTCCACTGCTGGGATCAGGGCTGAGAGCTTCTGAGGCCGGGTGCTGTGATGTTTGCAGTACAGAGCAATGCCAACCCCTCCTACCGGCTATCATCTGTCTGCATTGCATAGATAGGAACAGAGACCCAGTGATGACATCACTTCATCACATCATTAAAAAAAAAAGATATGTAACAAAAACAAACGTTTTTATTTAACCACTTAAGGACCGGAAGGTTTTACCCCCTTAATGGACTAGGCCAGTGATGGCGAACCTTGGCACCCCAGATGTTTTGGAACTACATTTCCCATGATGCTCAGGTACACTGCAGAGTGCATGAGCATCTTGGGAAATGTAGTTCCAAAACATCTGGGGTGCCAAGGTTCGCCATCACTGGACTAGGCCATTTTTTACAATATGGCACTGTGTTAGTTTATCTGACAATTGTGTGGTCGTGCGACACTGTGCCCAAATAAATTTGTCCTTTTTTCCCCCCACAAATAGAGCTTTCTTTTGGTGGTATTTGATCACCTCTGCGACTTTTATTTTTTGAGCAATAAACCAAAAAAGAGCGACAATTTTGAATAAAAAAAAACAAACATATTTTTAACTTTTTGCTATAATAAATATATAAAAAAAATGTAAAAAAACAAACACATTTCTTCATCAGTTTAGGCTGATATGTATTCTTCTACATATTTTTGGTAAAAAAAAAAATCTCAATAAGGTTTGCGCAAAAGTTACAGAGTCTACAAAATAGGGGATAGATTTTGAGGTTTTAAAAAAAAATGTATTGCTTTTACTGGTAATGGCGGTGATCAGCAATTTTTAGCATGACTGCCACATTGCGGCGGACAAATCTGACCCCAAGAGACACATTTTGGGCGATCAGTGACACCAATACAGTGATCAGTGCTATAAAAAAAAATACGCTGATCAATGTATAAATGAAACTGGCAGGGAAGGGGTTAACATTAGGGGTGATCAAAGGGTTAAGTATGTCCTAGAAAGATGCTTTATAACTGTGGGGGGGGATGAACTGACGGAGTACACAGAGATCGCTGTTCCTGATTACAAAGGAACAGATGATCTCTGTGTACTACCCTGTCAGAACGGGGATCTGCCTCATTTACATTTTCTCTGTGGAGCGATCGCAGGTGGCTGGCGGACATCATGGCCGCTGGACTTGCGCATCGGCTCCCGCTCCAAGCCGCGGGCACGCGCATCCACCCTCCCCCCCCCCCAACTATTACATGAAGCGAAGAATGGGTGCATCATTTCACACAATAGAGCCACCCTGCCGCACTACTGTGGCGCGCGGTCCTTAAGTGGTTAAAAATGTTTTTAGAATGTTGAATATATATATATATATATATATATATATATATATATAGCACATCCTTTAGTAAAAGCAGCACACTGTGAATACAAAAACACTGGTTAGGCACACACATTCAACTCTTTGATTGCCCTAGATGTTTAACCCCTTCCCAACCAGTGTCATTAGTACAGTGACTGTGCATATTTTTAGCACTGATCACTGTATTAGCGTCACTGGTCCAAAAACTTGTCAGATAGTGTCAGATTTGTCCACTGCAATATCGCAGGCCCGCTAGAAGTCGCTGATCACCGCCATTACTAGTATAAAAAAAATAACGAAATAAATAAAAATCCCAGTATATATCCCATAGTGTGTAGACAATACAATGTTTGGAAAAAAAATAAAAAAATAATGTATATTAAATGGGTTTGTCAAGTCTCGTGACAAGTCACACTAGTGAGAGCGGAGCCTAAGACCCCTTTCCCACTGGGGCGTTTTTCAGGTGTTTTCCAAGCGCTTTAGCATTAAAAAAAGTGCCTGAAAAGCGCTTGAAAGAAGCCTCATCTGCAGTCCCAATGTGAAAGCCCAAGTGCTTTAACACCCCTTTCACACTGGGGCGTTTTTCAGGCGTTTTTCATGCGCTTTAGCGTTAAAAAAAGCGCCTGAAAGAAGCTGCAACTGCAATCCCAATGTAAAAGCCCGAGTGCTTTCACACTAAGGCGCTGCGCTGGCAGAGCGTCAAAAAAAGTCCTGCAAGCAGCTTCTTTGCAGTGCTTTTGGAGCGGTGAATACAACGCTCCTAAAACGCCCCTTCCCATTGAAATCAATGGGAAGCGCTTGTAAAATGCCCGAAAAACGCCTGAAAAACGCTACTGGCAGCAGCATTTTGTGGGCACTTTTAACCCTTTATTTGGCCACTAGCAGGGGTTAAAAGCGCCCCATTAACGCTCAAAAAACGCTGGTAAAGCGCTGCTAGTTTAAGCGGCGCTTTACGAGCGTTTTTCGGGCGCTGACATTTCACATTGGGACTGCAGATGAGGCTTCTTTCAAGCGCTTTACAGGCGCTTTTTTTTAACGCTAAAGCGCTTGAAAAAACGCCTGAAAAACGCTCTTAGACCCCTTTCACAATGTCAGCGCCCAAAAAACGCTTGTAAAGCTCCGCTTAAACTAGCAGCACTTTACCAGCGTTTTTCGAGCGTTATTGGGGCGCTTTTAACCCCTGCTAGTGGCCAAATAAAGGGTTAAAAGCGCCCACAAAACGCTGCTGCCAATAGCGTTTTTCTGGCGTTTTTCAGGCGTTTTACAGGCGCTTCCCATTGATTTCAATGGGAAGGGGCACTTTAGGAGCGTTGTATTCACCGCTCCAAAAGCGCTGCAAAGAAGCTGCTTGCAGGACTTTTTTGACGCTCTGCCAGCGCAGCGCCTCAGTGTGAAAGCACTCGGGCTTTTACATTGGGATTGCAGTTGCAGCTTCTTTCAGGCGCTTTTTTTAACGCTAAAGCGCATGAAAAACGCCTGAAAAACGCCCCAGTGTGAAAGGGGTCTTAAAGTATACAGACAACATTTTCTTTTTTTTGGATAACATTGGAAAGTGTTAGAACCTTTGTGCCATTTTTATTTTCTGTCTGTGTCCCTGTTGGGTATATTCACTCTCACTCTTTGTCCTGCTCATTATTTCTATGCTGTAACTGTATGTTGATCCTGTTAGAAATCCAGGGAGCGCCCATTTTTTTCTAATTGTCTTTGCTGCACTGACATCCATAAAGTGGTTGTAAACTTCCGACATGAAATCTGAACAAAGCATATCCTTCTATATAGTGTGTACTTGTCTCAAATCCATATCACTAATGCCCCGTACACACGAGCGGACTTTTCAACATCCAAAGTCCGAAGGACTGAGTCCGTCAGACTATCCGATCGTGTGTGGGCTGCAACGGACTTTTGACTCGCCAAAGTCTGAAGGACTTTAGAATATGGAACATGCTTCAAATTTTCCCGAAGGAACTCCGCCGGACCCGGTCCCCTTCGAAAACTCCGCTCGTGTGTATGCTACTCCGACGGACTAAAACCGACGCTAGGGCAGCTATTGGCTACTGGCTATGAACTTCCTTATTCGAGTCGGGTCGTACGTCATCACGTTCGAATCCGTCGGAGTTTAGTGTGATTGTGTGTGGCCAAGTCCGTTCGGCCGAAAAGTCTGTCAGAACTCCGTCGGTATTCCTTTGGAAGTCTGTCGGACATAAGTCCGCTCGTGTGTACGGGGCTTAAGTGTCATTCCCATTTGCTGCCACCCTTCTCTGCTATTAGCATGAGTCAATTCTGACACGTTTTCCTGACACCAAGAGGTAAAAAGGCCACAGGTGATGGATCTCCAGCCTGTGATTTACAGCTGCAGCTCTGTTCCTGTGTGCTGTGTTAAAGAGGAGGGCCGGTTTAAAATTTTTTTTTTTTTTTAAAAGTCAGCAGCTGCAAACACTGCAGCTGCTGACTTTTTATAAGCACACTTACCTGTCCAGGGCGCCACAATGTCGGCCGCCCGAAGCTGACCCATCCCTCGGCTCTCGGGTCCCGGCGCCACCATTTTGGCTAAGGGAAACAGGCAGTGGAGCCTTGCGGCTTCCCTGCCCGTTTCCTACTGCGCATGCGCGAGTTGCGCAGCGCTTTGTGAATGGGGCTCTCTGTGTTCTGTTTATCACCTGAGGCCAGTCCCTTCTAGGGGGTTTATGTAGGGGTTTACAACCACTTTAAAGTAAACCTGTTTCAGGCAGAGCAGGTGTCCGGTTAGGTAAGTATTATTCAGAATATTAACCAGTGGCACCCCATCCATGCAGGGCGCCCGGATGCATGGATTTCAACTGGGTTTTTTTTTTTTGGAGTACACGATTAGAGCCTGAGGCTCTAATTGGCTTTAAAAAAGGGTGGGCTCTGGGGTCCAGAGCACTGCGCCCTGAGTCCACCCAGTTGTCCCGGCCAATCAGAAAGTGAGTCTTGAAACCTGATTGGCCAGAGAATTGGCAGGGAATCTCAGGAGCCTGCCTGTTTGGCCCCTGGGAGGAGAAGCCTGCCTGTTCGCCCCCCCCCCCCCCCCCCGGGAGGAGAAGCCTGCCTGTTCGCCCCCCCCCGGGAGAAGCCTGCCTGTTCGCCCCCCCCGGGAGGAGAAGCCTGCCTGTTCGCCCCCCCGGGAGGAGAAGCCTGCCTGTTCGGCCCCCCCCCCCCCGGGAGGAGAAGCCTGCCTGTTCGCCCCCCCCCCCCGGGAGGAGAAGCCTGCCTGTTCGCCGCCCCCCCCCCCCGGAGGAGAAGCCTGCCTGTTCGCCCCCCCCCCCCCGGGAGGAGAAGCCTGCCTGTTCGCCCCCCCCGGGAGGAGAAGCCTGCCTGTTAGGCCCCCCCGGGAGGAGAAGCCTGCCTGTTCGCCCCCCCGGGAGGAGAAGCCTGCCTGTTCGCCCCCCCCGGGAGGAGAAGCCTGCCTGTTCGCCCCCCCCGGGAGGAGAAGCCTGCCTGTTCGCCCCCCCCCCCCCCGGGAGGAGAAGCCTGCCTGTTCGCCCCCCCCCCCCCCGGGAGGAGAAGCCTGCCTGTTCGCCCCCCCCCCCCCGGGAGGAGAAGCCTGCCTGTTCGCCCCCCCCCACCGGGAGGAGAAGCCTGCCTGTTCGCCCCCCCCACCGGGAGGAGAAGCCTGCCTGTTCGCCCCCCCCACCGGGAGGAGAAGCCTGCCTGTTCGTCCCCACCGGGAGGAGAAGCCTGCCTGTTCGCCCCCACCGGGAGGAGAAGCCTGCCTGTTCGCCCCCCCGGGAGGAGAAGCCTGCCTGTTCGCCCCCACCGGGAGGAGAAGCCTGCCTGTTCGCCCCCACCGGGAGGAGAAGCCTGCCTGTTCGCCCCCCCGGGAGGAGAAGCCTGCCTGTTCGCCCCCCCCGGGAGGAGAAGCCTGCCTGTTCGCCCCCCCCGGGAGGAGAAGCCTGCCTGTTCGCCCCCCCCGGGAGGAGAAGCCTGCCTGTTCGCCCCCCCGGGAGGAGAAGCCTGCCTGTTCGCCCCCCCCCCCCCGGGAGGAGAAGCCTGCCTGTTCGCCCCCCCCGGGAGGAGAAGCCTGCCTGTTCGCCCCCCGGGAGGAGAAGCCTGTCTGTTCGGCCCCGGGAGGAGAAGCCTGCCTGTTTGGCCCCGGGAGGAGAAGCCCCTGCTCTTCCCTTGGCTGGAGCAAGGAGCAGGAGCCCTACCTCTCCTCATCTCCCAAGATAAAGCTGCTTTGCCGTCTGTCACCGGTGGGGGGGGTGGGTGGTTGCAGTGGCAGTGTGTGTGAGGAGGGGGGGTGGCGGCATTGCGAGTGAGGATGGAGGTTTGTTTGCCACCTGCCACAAAATATTGAGCACCGCCACTGATATTGACTAATGTGGCGGGTTCTCTTTAGGCTTTCAGTCCAGCTTTGCTGATCTGCAAGCTTGCTCTAAGTCAATGTCTCAAAGTACTGGAGCCAGAGATAGCCAGGTAATTTGCATTTTCAGGGGAAAGTCAGCCATGATAGTTTGCCTTTTTATCAGTACAGATTTCCTCAAACATTCTCTGGAATTGTGTTGGCTTGTACGGTGAAGTTGCAGGCCCTGATGAGCTGCTCTATGACCTGACTAATAGGCAGCTGGATGGCGTTAAATCACTTCAAGCCTCCACTCACAGCGCCACTGATCCTGGCAGAGCTTCTCCGGAGCCGCCACAGTTATCAGGGCCGAATCCTCCTCCCGTTCTCAGATCTACATCTCATTTCCCAAATTGAAACAGACAAAAGAGGCACCTTCAGCTAAATATTTACAAGCTTGACATTTTTGGCAAGTGATCTCTCCAGAAATGCCGCCAGCCGAATCTCCGCAGTGTACCTTTGTAGGGATGGAACTCCCTCTAATGAGAGATTGTCTAGATCAGATCCTTTGTGCTGGAGAGACGGCTTGACTTTTCTGACTGTTTTTCATATTAAACAAAGTACAGCCGCATTGGATTTAATAGAAGAAATCTGGCCTAATTAGGAGGCAGGATATTGATTTAGAATGAGGGGCAGCTGGAATCTATGAAGAGGACCTGTCAGGATAGAAATAGGAGCATATGTAGGTCAGAATTCCTAAATTAATTGCCTCAATGCCTGGTGAGGTTTAGTCACTTTTTAGTGATACGGATGATGGTTCTGACTCAAACTATTCATCCTGCAACCTTAACACTAATGGTTTTTGTAACCTTTACACCAGGGATCTCCAAAACTTTCTAAACAAAGGTCCAGTTTATCGTCCTTCAGATCTTAGAAGGGCCGAACTGTGACCAGCGGGAAAGAAAATGTTCCTGCTATTATTGGAAGTAAACATTGCTACATTTGGTATTAGGGGGAGGAATAGTGCCCCATCGCTGGTATCATTGGAAGAAATAGCACCCCATTATTGGAGTCAGTCGGCAGAATCGTTTTTTGTATCAGTGGGAGAAATAGTACCCCAAAGGGACACATCCAGCCCCAGGGCCACAGTTTGGAGACCACTACTTAACACTAACTCGTCCTGTAACCCTTACACTGTCCATCCCTGTAATGTTTACAGCAACCCTCCCTTTATACCCCATATCAATGCTCCCTGTAACCCTAACACTAACCCTCTCTGTAACCCTAGTACCTACCCTCTCTGTAACCCTAGTACCAACCCTCCCTGTAACCCTGACATCAACCCTCTCTGTAACCCTGACATCAACCCTCTCTGTAACCCTAACATCAACCCTCCCTGTAACCCTAACACTAACCCTCCCTGTAACCCCAACATCAACCCTCCCTGTAACCCCAACATCAACCCTCCCTGTAACCCTAACATCAACCCTCTCTGTGACCCTAACACTAACCTTTCCTGTAAACTTTACACCAACCCTCCCTGTAACTCTTATGCTAACCTGCTCTGTAGCCTTTACATCAACCATCTGTGTATACTTCACATCAACCCTCCCTCTAACACTAACCTTTCCTGTAATCCTAACACCAACCCTCCCTGTAACCCTAACTCTAACCCTCCCTGTAGCCTTAACAATAGCCCTCCCAAGGAGACTACAGCCCCCTTAATAACAACCATAACACTATACCTTCCCTGGTATATGAATCCTCCCTGTAACCCTAACGCCAGCCTTCCCGGTAAAACTCACACTATCTATTCCTGTAACCTTTACACTAACCTGCTCTGTAACCCTTACACCAACCCTCTGTGTATAATAAACCCTCCCTGTAACCCTAACACTAACCCTCCTGTAGCCTTAACAATAACCCCCCCCAAAGGGACTACAGCCCCCTTAGTAACAACTCTAACCATAACACTATACCTTCCCTGTTATAGCCTTAACAATAACCCTCCCCAAGGGCACTACAACCCCCTTAATAACAACTCTCACCATAACACTATACCTTCCCTGTTATATGAATCCTCCCTGTAACCCTAACACCAGCCTTTCCTGTAACACTCACAATAGCCATCTCTGTAACCCTAACACTAGCTGTTCCTATGGCCCTTATACTAACCCCCCTTTTAAGCCTAACATCAGCCAGCCCTGTAAAAATCAAACTATTCATTCCTGTAACCTTAACACTTATGGTTTCTGTAACCTTTACGCTAACCTGCTCTGTAAAGCTTACACCAACCCTTTGTGTACTTCACATCAACCATCTCCCTAACACTAACCCTCCCTGTAACCCTAAAGCCCCGTACACACGAGAGGACTTATGTCCGACAGACTTCCGAAGGAGTTCTGCCAGAGTTCCGACAGAGTTCTGACGGACTTTTCGACTGAGCGGACTTGGCCACACACAATCACACTAAACTCCGACGGATTCGAACGTGATGACGTACGACTGGACTCGAATAAGGAAGTTCATAGCCAGTAGCCAATAGCTGCCCTAGCGTCGGTTTTAGTCCGTCGGAATAGCATACACACGTGCAAATTTTTTGAAGGGACCGGGTCCGGCGGAGTTCCGTCGGAAAAATTTGAAGCATGTTCCATATTCTAAAGTCCGTCGAACTTTGGCGAATCAAAAGTCCGTTGCAGCCCACACACGATCGAATAGTCTGACGGAATCAGTCCGTCGGACTTTGGATGTTGAAAAGTCCGCTTGTGTGTACGCGGCATAACACTAACCCCCCCACTTTTGCCTTGCAGTAACAGGACTGTACAGTGTGCATTGCTAGCTGGTTATACACTGAAAGACTTAACATTTTTCCCTATCTATCTGTTAATGACACGTTAAAGAGAAGGGATCAGTCACACAGGAACAAAGACGGAAATGTGTGCTCATGTACCTGGCAGTTATACAGAAAAGTATGTTTTTCACAGAGAGTTGTGAAAATGTATTTTGTTTTACGCTTTATGGACAATTTTCATAGAATGAGTGTTTAGTGGCAATCCTCTGAACATTTTAGGACATGACAGCCACACTGCTAAAAGCCAGGCATTACTTAGCACATTCTATATCACTTACAAGTGTGATCTCAAAAAGTGAAAAGTGCTGCTGCAAAGGTTGTTTTCCAGATCATCAACCACATACACAAAACCAAATGGTTAAAGGATAACTCCAGACTGGGGTCACAGACAGCAATGGAGAAAACATTTTTACGTGGAGTGAGGATGGGTTTGACCTTTTAAGTTTGTTTAGTTTCGGCCGTTGTTGGTCAGATTTCTTCATTCCCCAATGTGTCATTGGAATTGGAAGTGGAGGAGAGCCTCCCCAACCTGGACACAGCATCCATGAAAACCCGTCAGTGACTCAGAGTCAAACCCTTACCAATTCTACTCTAAAGTTCCACCTAAAAAGCTCAGTGTTATTGACATCCTTACACTACCTTAGACAAATGCATTACATAATGAATTAAATCCTTCAATGGCCTTGGACTGTAAATGCATTTACCATACAGAACCAGTAAGAGGGATGATGCCCAGTCAACTTATGTAAGAGGCTTAAACCAGTAGTGCATTTAGGTTTTGTGCTGCCCTGGGCCTGACTAAACGCATGCGCCTCACAATTTAAATATGACCCACCCCTTCCTGTCAAGGCCACACCCCTTGCTGTTTAAGACACATCCTGAAATTTTCGAGTGGGGGACACTAGTTCTGAGGGCCTGGGGGGGGCTTAATTTGCATAGATTTCCTCTCACTTCCTGTTTGAGTATGGGGCAGGAAGTGAAGGAAAATCTCTGCAATGGGACAGGGATGGTAAAAAAAATAAACTGACAGGGGCTATAACCCTCCCTTTTTCTATCCAAAACGAAAAAAAAAAAAAAAAAAAAAAAAGGATTGCCCATAGTTCTTCTTTAAGCACAAATTTCTGATAATTTTATGGAGAGGACTAAGAAGATATAACCATGCCAATGGTGCAGCAGAAAACATGTAGCACAGTGAGGAAGGTTTGTGGTCCAGGGTTGGAGGACAGTCAAAATTCGAAGTGGTGACCCCCCCCCCCCCAAGTTCCAAGTTGCAGAATGCCGGCTACCTGCATAACGGAAGCAGTGCGGCTGCTTTACTGCTTTATGGGGGCACTAGACTAATTTGCCTCTCAGCCCAGTCCACCCCATAAGACTGGTGCTGCACTAACAGTGTAGCACAAGCCGGCGAAGACTCTTTCCATGCTGCCCCCCTGCAAAGTGCTGCCCTAGGCCTGGGCCTTGTCGGGATACAGCGTTGGCTTAAACACTGAATGATCTGGCCAATTAATTGTTTAAAGTATAATGAAAGGCAAAAGGTTTTTTTTTTTTGTTTTGGACAGCCTGGAGAGGAAATGTATGATTTATTTAGTGCTAATAGGTGCCTCCCATTAGGGAGATTCACCCTCTCTATTTGTCCTGTTTACCATTATCAATGAAAGTGCAAGAAAATCCCAAATTTTGGGTTGTTCCCAGGAAAGTAATAGGAAGGCAAATCTTCCAATGGGGACACTAGCTCTGGTGACTATTCCATAGAGAATCACTGGTATCAGAGCCACTCTGTGCATCAGTAAACAGTGAGTGCTGGCCATTGTGGTGACACCAGGTCAATAAAACCCTGCACTCACTTTATGCTCTCAGGTAGTGATGGACGAACTTCCGACGGGACGTTTCGCGAACGCGAAATGCGAACGGACCCAAACGTTCGCGAAACAGAACGTTCGCCGCGGGCCCCATTGACTTCAATGGGAGGCGAACTTTGCAAACCTTCATGTCGAATTTGCGGCCACGTGGTAATTATTAGGGGGTAAAACGTAGTCCCACCATCTGGACAATGACATAATACATGTATGAGGTGAATTTGGGATCGATAACTACAAGCATTTTTATTTTATTTGGGAAATTGTTCTAACAATTCAGGACTATGGAGCTAATGAAGGCAATGGAGGAGAGGGAAGGTCAGGGACCAGGGTAGGCAAAGAAGAGGGTGCAGGAGATGATCACCAGCAGCGTGACATACCGGAATGACACATGCACCGTGATAGAGGCATCTGACAGCAGCACCGTAATACAGAGCACTGACAGCAGCACCGTGACATACAGCGCTGACAGCAGCACCGTGACATACAGCGCTGACAGCAGCACCGTGACATACAGCGCTGACAGCAGCACCGTGACATACAGCGCTGACAGCAGCACCGTGACATACAGCGCTGACAGCAGCACCGTGACATACAGCGCTGACAGCAGCACCGTGACATACAGCGCTGACAGCAGCACCGTGACATACAGCGCTGACAGCAGCACCGTGACATACAGCGCTGACAGCAGCACCGTGACATACAGCGCTGACAGCAGCACCGTGACATACAGCGCTGACAGCAGCACCGTGACATACAGCGCTGACAGCAGCACCGTGACATACAGCGCTGACAGCAGCACCGTGACATACAGCGCTGACAGCAGCACCGTGACATACAGCACTGACAGCAGCACCGTAAGCAGCCCCAGGAGGAAGTCAGCACAGCACAGGGATGGTGTGATCCCCTCATAATAAGAACCCCCAGGAGGAAGTCAGCACAGCACAGGGATAGTGTGATCCCTTCATAATAAGAACCCCCAGGAGGAAGTCAGCACAGCACAGGGATATCATAAGCAGCCCCAGTAGAAATATGACACCGCTCAACCTCTTCAAAGAGGAGGGTAGGGGCATATAGTACGGTGTGCTTTTTTGGGTCAAGGAAGTGAGCCAAATGAATTAAGAAGGTCTGTGTGCTTGATTAAAAAAATAGTTTATAGACATATACATGGTCTACTGGTCACATGTGTTGAATTCCTCCGAGATCCATGCCTCATTCATTTTTAGAAATGTGAGGTAGTTAACACTGTGGTGAGCTAGGCGAGTACGCTTATCGGTCACAATCCCCCCTGCTGCGCTGAACGTCCTTTCGGACAGGACACTGGATGAGGGGCAAGCCAACAGTTCGATTGCAAATTGGGCAAGCTCTGGCCAGAGGTCAAGCCTGCCCACCCAGTAGTCTAGGGGTTCATCACTCCTCAGAGCGTCCACATCGGCCGTTAACCCAATGTAGTCGGACACCTGACGGTCTAGGCGTTCCCTGATGCTGGATCCGGATGACACCTGTCGATGGGTCGGCTGAAAGAATGACCTCATATCCGAAGTCACCAACACATCTTCAAACCGGCCTCTTCTTGCAGGCGCTGTTGGATTGGTACCCGCAAATCCTTCTCTGGGAGTGGGAATTGCTCCTCTGCCAGCGCACGCAAAAGCAGAATGCAGCATTTCTCGAAGCAAGGCCTGGAAGTGCTGCATTCTGACAGCCCTCTGCGACGGCGGTAACATTTCCGCCATTTTGTGTTTGTACCGGGGGTCTAAGTACGTTGCCACCCAGTACTGGTCCTTGACCCTCATGCTTTTTATACGGGGGTCCCTATTAAAACACTGGAGCATGAAGGCCCCCATTTGCACTAAAGTGGAAGCGGTGTGGTGGCCTGGCTCCTGCTCATCATCCAGGATAATGTCGTCCTCTTCATTCTCCTCTCCCCATCCACGCACAACAGGGATCCCAGAAAGGTTTAAAGCATGCTCTTCTTGCTCCTGCTCATCCGCCCCGGCACCATCCTCCTCTGACTCCTCATCAGACTCCTGTTGTTGACTTGTCTCAGATAGAGTAGCCCCCCCTGGGAATTCATCCAGCATTGCGACTTCCTCATCTTCCCGCTCCTGCTCCTCCACAGCCTGATCAATGACACGACGCAATGCACGCTCCAGAAAGAAGGCATAAGGTACCATGTCACTGATGGCGCCATGGCTGCGACTGACCAGTTTGGTGATCTCCTCAAATGGCCGCAGAAGTCTGCATGTGTCGCGCATGAGCAGCCACTGGCGCGGTGAAAAAAAACCCAGCTCCCCAGAACCGTTTCTTTCGCAGAGTTCATACAGGTAGACGTTAACTGCACGTTTCTGCTGGAGCAGCCTATCAAGCATATAGAAGGTTGAGTTCCATCGCGTCGGGCAATCGCAAATAAGACGTCTGACCGGCAGATGGTGTCGCCGCTGAATGTCAGCAAGGCGAGCCATGGCCGTGTAAGATCTTCTGAAATGGGCCGAGATTTTCCTTGCCTGCCGCAAGATGTCCTGGACCCCAGGGTATTTGACAAGGAATCGCTGCACGACCAAGTTTAAGACGTGTGCCATGCACGGCACGTGCGTGATTTTGCCCTGTTTCAATGCGCTAAGCAGATTGGCACCGTTGTCACACACCACTTTACCAACTGTCAAATTGAGCGGTGTTAGCCACTCATCTGCCTGTGAACGCAAAGCTGAAAGGAGTGCCGGGCCAGTGTGGCTCTTTGCTTCCAGGCACAACAGACGCAGCACGGCATGGCAACGTCTCACCTGGCATGTGGAATAGGTTCTGGGGAGCTTGGGCGGTGCAGTGGAAGAGACGCTAGCAGCGGAAAAGGAGGAGGCAGCTGAGGAGGAGAGGGAGGAGGATGGAGTAGGAGGAGGAGAAGAAGAGTCAGGCCTGCATGCAATCCGTGGCGGTAAAACCAAATCTACACGGGTGCCACGGGTTACATGCTTGACGGCCGTCAGAAGGTTCACCCAGTGGGCAGTAAAACTGATATACCTTCCCTGCCCGTGTTTGCTAGACCACGTGTCTGTGGTCAGATGTATCTTGGCACCGACACTGTGTGCCAGAGATACATTCACTTGCCGCTGAACATGGCCATATAGCTCTGGGATGCCCTTCTCTGAGAAATACTTCCTTCCTGGGACCTTCCATTGTGGTGTTCCAATGGCCACAAATTTGCGAAAGGCCTCCGAGTCCACCAGTTTATATGGCAGTAGTTGGCGGGCTATGAGTTCTGACAAGCCAGCCGCCAACCGTTGGGCAAGAGGGTTATCCGGCATCATCATTTTTTTACGCTCAAACATTAGGCCCACGGAAGCCTGCCTTTTTGCAGAAAAATGTGAGCTTGGCGTGATGGAAGGTGGAGTGGAGGACAATTGTGAGGAGAGAGGAGAAGGAGAAGTAGAAGACGAGGCTGGACGGTGAGAGCCTGCAGTGTGGCTTTGTGTGTTCCGTTGCTCCCACTGGGCTCGGTGATGGCTGCTCATGTGCCTTCTTAAGGCGGTCGTCCCTAGGTGAGTATTGGGCTTACCGCGACTAACGCGTTGACTGCAAAGATTGCAGATGGCAACGCTATTGTCAGCAGCGGACACGTTAAAAAAAGCCCACACTGCGGAGCCATGTGCCGGTGTCCTGGGAGCGCCAGATGTGACCGTACATGGTCGATGACTCGCTCCTGATACATTTGCAGTCTGCTTTGTCCCTGCTGTGCAATGTAAGTCATTGCTGCTTCTCCTCCCTATCTGCTGGTCCATATCTCCCTCTGAACTCCCCTCCTCTTCCTCTCTTGTGGGCACCCACGTGACATCACTAGACACGTCATCATCAACGTCACCTTCCCCACCGCTATAAGTAGAGATCTCGGAGTAGGCAGCAACACCGGGGACCAACCTCCTCCTTGGGCTGATCTGGGTACTGGCGTCAGACTGCTGAGTAGCGCTTGTTGCTACCTCCTCTTCCTGATCCAATACCAAGAGTGGCTGCGCATCAGAAATGTCCTCTTGATATGGATCGGAAAATAATTCCAGTGACTCAAGCGGAAGGTATGTGGTGGTGGTGGTGGTGGTCGTGTTGTTGGTGGTAGTGTCTTTGGGGGTGCACATAGCAGAGAGTGAAGAAGAGGGTGCAGATCGAGAGGATGAGGAGGGTGCAGAAGAGTAAGGCTGAGCGAGCCACTCAACCAAGTCTGGTGCATCCTTTAAAGTAATTGAACGCACCTTCTGCAACTTCCCACTTTGGCTCAAGCCTGTTGCTCCTGCCCTACCCCTACCACCCCTGCGGAAGGGCCTGCCTCTTCCTCTGCATGTCATTTTTTAAATGACCCTGTGACAAAACTCTTAGTCCCTATACCGCTGAAGGACTGCTGCAGTATAGGTGAGCGGTCAGCAGTGGTGCACGTCAACCCTATCTATTGTGGACCTATAGCGGTCCTTACAGAACAGCAGACTGTACCGCACTCAAGCCTATGTACCGTAGCACCCTATACCAAGTTACCAGTCCTTATAAGAACTTTTGTGGACCAAGCAGGTTGTGTATTAGTGTTTAGCAGACTGTACGTCAGTCCCTATACCGCTGAAGGACTGCTGCAGTATAGGGCAGCGGTCAGCAGTGGTGCACGTCAACCCTATCTATTGTGGACCGATAGCGGTCCTTACAGAACAGCAGACTGTACCGCACTCAAGCCTATGTACCGTAGCACCCTATACCAAGTTACCAGTCCTTATAAGAACTTTTGTGGAACAAGCAGGTTGTGTGTTAGTGATTAGCAGACTGTACGTCAGTCCCTATACCGCTGAAGGACTGCTGCAGTATAGGGCAGCGGTCAGCAGTGGTGCACGTCAACCCTATCTATTGTGGACCGATAGCGGTCCTTACAGAACAGCAGACTGTACCGCACTCAAGCCTATGTACCGTAGCACCCTATACCAAGTTACCAGTCCTTATAAGAACTTTTGTGGAACAAGCAGGTTGTGTGTTAGTGATTAGCAGACTGTACGTCAGTCCCTATACCGCTGAAGGACTGCTGCAGTATAGGGCAGCGGTCAGCAGTGGTGCACGTCAACCCTATCTATTGTGGACCGATAGCGGTCCTTACAGAACAGCAGACTGTACCGCACTCAAGCCTATGTACCGTAGCACCCTATACCAAGTTACCAGTCCTTATAAGAACTTTTGTGGAACAAGCAGGTTGTGTGTTAGTGATTAGCAGACTGTACGTCAGTCCCTATACCGCTGAAGGACTGCTGCAGTATAGGTGAGCGGTCAGCAGTGGTGCACGTCAACCCTATCTATTGTGGACCTATAGCGGTCCTTACAGAACAGCAGACTGTACCGCACTCAAGCCTATGTACCGTAGCACCCTATACCAAGTTACCAGTCCTTATAAGAACTTTTGTGGACCAAGCAGGTTGTGTGTTAGTGTTTAGCAGACTGTACGTCAGTCCCTATACCGCTGAAGGACTGCTGCAGTATAGGGCAGCGGTCAGCAGTGGTGCACGTCAACCCTATCTATTGTGGACCGATAGCGGTCCTTACAGAACAGCAGACTGTACCGCACTCAAGCCTATGTACCGTAGCACCCTATACCAAGTTACCAGTCCTTATAAGAACTTTTGTGGAACAAGCAGGTTGTGTGTTAGTGATTAGCAGACTGTACGTCAGTCCCTATACCGCTGAAGGACTGCTGCAGTATAGGGCAGCGGTCAGCAGTGGTGCACGTCAACCCTATCTATTGTGGACCGATAGCGGTCCTTACAGAACAGCAGACTGTACCGCACTCAAGCCTATGTACCGTAGCACCCTATACCAAGTTACCAGTCCTTATAAGAACTTTTGTGGAACAAGCAGGTTGTGTGTTAGTGATTAGCAGACTGTACGTCAGTCCCTATACCGCTGAAGGACTGCTGCAGTATAGGGCAGCGGTCAGCAGTGGTGCACGTCAACCCTATCTATTGTGGACCGATAGCGGTCCTTACAGAACAGCAGACTGTACCGCACTCAAGCCTATGTACCGTAGCACCCTATACCAAGTTACCAGTCCTTATAAGAACTTTTGTGGAACAAGCAGGTTGTGTGTTAGTGATTAGCAGACTGTACGTCAGTCCCTATACCGCTGAAGGACTGCTGCAGTATAGGTGAGCGGTCAGCAGTGGTGCACGTCAACCCTATCTATTGTGGACCTATAGCGGTCCTTACAGAACAGCAGACTGTACCGCACTCAAGCCTATGTACCGTAGCACCCTATACCAAGTTACCAGTCCTTATAAGAACTTTTGTGGAACAAGCAGGTTGTGTGTTAGTGATTAGCAGACTGTACGTCAGTCCCTATACCGCTGAAGGACTGCTGCAGTATAGGGCAGCGGTCAGCAGTGGTGCACGTCAACCCTATCTATTGTGGACCGATAGCGGTCCTTACAGAACAGCAGACTGTACCGCACTCAAGCCTATGTACCGTAGCACCCTATACCAAGTTACCAGTCCTTATAAGAACTTTTGTGGAACAAGCAGGTTGTGTGTTAGTGATTAGCAGACTGTACGTCAGTCCCTATACCGCTGAAGGACTGCTGCAGTATAGGTGAGCGGTCAGCAGTGGTGCACGTCAACCCTATCTATTGTGGACCTATAGCGGTCCTTACAGAACAGCAGACTGTACCGCACTCAAGCCTATGTACCGTAGCACCCTATACCAAGTTACCAGTCCTTATAAGAACTTTTGTGGACCAAGCAGGTTGTGTGTTAGTGTTTAGCAGACTGTACGTCAGTCCCTATACCGCTGAAGGACTGCTGCAGTATAGGGCAGCGGTCAGCAGTGGTGCACGTCAACCCTATCTATTGTGGACCGATAGCGGTCCTTACAGAACAGCAGACTGTACCGCACTCAAGCCTATGTACCGTAGCACCCTATACCAAGTTACCAGTCCTTATAAGAACTTTTGTGGAACAAGTGAGTTGTGAATGTTTAGCAGACTGCAGCAGAAGGGCAGCAGTCAAGTATAATATCCTTTCTATATTTGGAAGAAAGAATATTATACATGTACAAGCCTATTACTGTACCACTGATACCAGTCCTGAAAAGAACCTTTGTGGAACTAATAATAACAGCAAGTCTTTAAAATTACCCTCACTGCCTGACAACACTGCTTCCTTCCTGTCCCTATACAAATTGGCAAAAAAAGAGAACGATTAGTGGTTACTGGAACAGCTCTTTTGTGGACCTTGATAGTAACAGCTAATGATGATGATGATGATGATGATGATGAAAGACTAATCTGGCTGTCCCTGTAGCATACACCGTCCTTTCCCTTTCTCTAAACTAACAAAAGACACTCAGGCTGCTGCAAGAATCAGCAGCACAGCAAACCTATCAACACCTAACACCTATACCAGTCCTGAAAAGAACTTTTGTGTACCAAATAGCTAGTGGTTTATCTCTCCCTACTCCACACAGGAACCTGTCCCTATCGTAACAGAAGAAAGAATGTAAAATGGCCACCGGATCGGGTGTATTTATAGGTTAGGGGGAATGTACAAGTGTCCATGTGCTGTCATGTCTCAATTGGCTGTCCTGTATCACATGATAAACGTGTCACCAAAGGTTAAAGTTCTTGTATACATTAAACACGTAAGTCCGCCGCGGCGAACGACGGAAAAAGGCGTTCGAACGTGCGGACCGCGAATGTCGGAAATTCGCCGCGAAACGACCGCCGGGCGAACCGTTCGGCCATCACTACTCTCAGGTCTTTCAAATCAAAAGACTGAACATCTGTTGGAAGAAAAGAGGTACTAAGGGGCAAGCTCTGGTTCAGGCTGCATTCACACCTGAGCGTATCATTTTCAGGCAGAAAGTAAAGGCGTTTTTAGAGCTGAGGCTTACAACAGAAAAACGCCGAAAAACACCTCGGTGTGAACAGAGCCTCAATGTTGAGCATCGCAGGTCAGATTCTAAAGACCTCTCCCTAATGTATCCTGCAACAACCTTCCCCCTCCTCCGATTTCATTTTTTAATGGTCAGGACCATAAAATATGAGTGCTTATCACCCTCAACTGTTGGCAGGAAAGGAAAAAAACCCACATTCCCCTAATTAACCATTCCGCCATTTGTTAAATGACGTAGGTTTTCGTTCTATAGATGCCAATCTACCGCCCACTCTTGCTGGATTTAAACGCAGGCGATGAACTGTTTACATGGAACAGATGACAAATCCACCTCCTCGAATAAAACATTTTAGCACATCATAAATTTCTAACTAGGTTTCAGATGTCTGCTGTCCTATGCTTGTCTTACTAGAACATATATAGCCCACCCACATATCAGAAAATTAAGAAAAAAAAAAAGAGTTTGAAAGTTCAATGAAGGAAAAAAAAAGAAAAAAAAAAAAAAAGACAACTGTTCCATCTTCCTAAGTTCTTTGGGTCAGGTCAGATTAGTAAAACTGCTTCTGGCAAAAACTCACCACCAACTGTATAGCTAAATTAACCAACCATCCTTACTAGCCGAAAAATTGCAGAATTAAAGCGGAGGTCCACCCTAAAGTGGACCTTCCGCTCATCGGAACCCCCCCCCCCTCCGGTGCCACAATCGGCACCTTTCAGGGGGGAGGGGGGTGCAGTTACCTGGATAATCCAGGTAACTGCACCCACTTCCGGGATAGCTCTCTGCGGAAAGGGACGTAACTTACGCCCCTTTCCGCAAGTGCCCGCCCCTTCCCGCAAGTGCCCCGCTGCCTGCTGGGAAACACACAGATCCCAGAGGCAGCGGGGAGCGTCCTTATTGCGCAGCGCGATTCGCGCATGCGCAGTAGGGAACCGAGAAATGAAGCCGAAAGGCTCCATTTCCTAATTCCCATACCCAAGATGGCGGCGGCAGGACCCGACAGACGACCTAGCGATCGGCTTCGGGTGCCGACATCGCGGGCGCGCTGGACAGGTAAGTGTCACTATTTTAAAAGTCAGCAGCTGCAGTATTTGTAGCTGCTGGCTTTAAAAAAAAAAAAAAAAAAAAACGCGGAGTCCCGGTGGACTCCCGCTTTAAGGAAGCAATCAGACTGTCAGCTCGCTGAGTTGGCCAGAAATGGCAGGACACCATAGTACAGTGCCTTGCAAAAGTATTCGGCCCCCTTGAACTTTTCAACCTTTTGCCACATTTCAGGCTTCAAACATAAAGATATACAATTTTTTTTTTTTTTGAAGAATCACCAACAAGTGGGACACAATTGTGAAGTGGAACGAAATCTATTGGATATTTTAAACTTTTTTAGCAAATAAAAAACTGAAAAGTGGTGCGTGCAAAATTATTCGGCCCCTTTACTTTCAGTGCAGCAAACTCACTCCAGAAGTTCAGCGAGGATCTCTGAATGATCCAATGTTGTCCTAAATGACTGATGGTGATAAATAGAATCCACCTGTGTGTAATCAAGTCTCTGTATAAATGCACCTGCTCTGTGATAGTCTCAGGGTTCTGTTGAAAGCGCAGAGAGGATCATGAAGACCAAGGAACACACCAGGCAGGTCCGTAATACTGTTGTGGAGAAGTTTAAAGCCGGATTTGGATACAAAAAATATTTCCGAAGCTTTAAACATCCCAAGGAGCACTGTGCAAGCGATCATTTTGAAATGGAAGGAGTATCAGACCACTGCAAATCTACCAAGACCTGGCCGTCCCTCTAAACTTTCAGCTCAGACAAGGAGAAGACTGATCAGAGATGCAGCCAAGAGGCCCATGATCACTCTGGATGAACTGCAGAGAACTACAGCTGAGGTGGGAGAGTCTGTCCATAGGACAACAATCAGTCGTACACTGCACAAATCTGGCCTTTATGGAAGAGTGGCAAGAAGAAAGCCATTTCTCAAAGATATCCATAAGATATCCATATCCATAAAAAGTCTCGTCTAAA
The DNA here is from genome assembly GCF_037356315.1 of Lithobates pipiens. NCBI lineage: Eukaryota > Metazoa > Chordata > Amphibia > Anura > Ranidae > Lithobates > Lithobates pipiens. Next base: position 50,512,349 of record NW_027507748.1, read on the forward strand.
GTTTGCCACAAGCCACCTGGGAGACACACCAAACGTGGAAGAAGGTGCTCTGGTCAGATGAAACCAAAATCGAACTTTTTGCTCACAATGCAAAACGATATGTTTGGCGTAAAAGCAACACAGCTCATCACCCTCAACACACCATCCCCACTGTCAAACATGGTGGTGGCAGCATCATGGTTTGAGCCTGCTTTTCTTCAGCAGGGACAGGGAAGATGGTTAAAATTGAGGGGAAGATGGATGCAGCCAAATACAGGACCATTCTGGATGAAAACCTGTTGGAGTCTGCAAAAGACCTGAAACTCGGACGGAGATTTATCTTCCAACAAGACAATGATCCCAAACATACAGCAAAATCTACAAAGGAATGGTTCACAAATAAACGTATCCAGGTGTTAGAATGGCCAAGTCAAAGTCCAGACCTGAATCCAATCGAGAATCTGTGGAAAGCTGAAAACTGCTGTTCACAAACGCTCTCCATCCAACCTCACTGAGCTCGAGCTGTTTTGCAAGGAAGAATGGGCAAGAATTTCAGTCTCTCGATGTGCAAAACTGATATAAACATACCCCAGTTGTAATCGCAGCAAAAAGGTGGCTCTACAAAGTATTAACGCAAGGGGGCCAAATAATTTTGCACGCCCCCCTTTTCATTTTTTTATTAGTTAAAAAAGTTTCAAAAATCCAATAGATTTCATTCCACTTCACAATTGTGTCCCACTTGTTGGTGATTCTTCACAAAAAATTAAAATGTTATATCTTTATGTTTGAAGCCTGAAATGTGGCAAAAGGTTGAAAAGTTCAAGGGGGCCGAATACTTTTGCAAGGCACTGTAGTAGCTGAGCTCTTGGTCTGTGTCTGAAGTCACCTTTCATTGACTTTACCCTTTACAAGTTAAAGATCCAGTGCACCCAAAAGTTATACTTTAGCTATAGGTTGAACCTAGAAGGCTGACTCGGTCCCTGGCCTCATTATAAATCTTGGATATTTCAACATGGCAATCTCTTGGTCATCCTGCCATGGTTTCTGCCCACCCTGGAAGCTTTGTGGTTCCTGTCCACCTGTGCGTGTTCCTAGCTCCTGCTTTTACATTTTCCATAATATAATATATTTTTTTTTTAATACAGCACAAAAAGCGGGGCCACGGTGCTGGCCACAGCAAGGCGTACAGAACCAGGATCTTCCCAACAACGTCCTTGAGAGAAAAAAAGAAACTGCCAGGCAGTTTAACTCTACAGAATCCTCAAGACCTGAAATATCAGTGTTTAGGTAGACTGTCCCTTTAAATTCAATAGGTCTGTCTAATAATAAGTTTTTTTTTCTGCCAGAGGTCCTAATAGCCAAACCCATTTTGCTGTAGAGCAAAACAGGGCGGAGCTGTAAATTTAGGTATGGTGCTTTAGGTACATAGCATGTGGGCAGGCATCCAACACACCTTGAAGTGTTGGATCTCAGCAGAGGCCACAGCTTTGCAAGACAGTAAAGCCTGAAGTCCAACTTTGAGCACCCTAGCAACAGGGTTCACATTGAAACTTTTTCTCTTTATTGAAGTTAAATATAAAATAACGCCAATCAAAGTAATGCATTTAGTTCTACAAAGAAAACTGAGGACAGTAAGTATATAGTTTTATCTAGAGCAGTCTCGCTCAACCTTTTTACCCCACAGGAATCCCCAATTTTTTTTTTAGGTTTTGGGGAAACCCTTACTAAACCAGTTCATTGGGGTCATTAGGAAACATTCCCCTTACATTGGTAGTCAGTAAGAATAACCCCCTACAGTGGTGGTTAAAATGCAACCTTTACAGAAAGCTAAAAAGATAATTGGTGACATACAGCTAATTGTGCTGGACCCGAAACTATGCAAGTGCCATCAGATGGGGGAGATCAATCAGCCACACCTTAAGGAACTCCTAGCAACCTCTAGAGGAACCCTAGAGTTTCATGGACTCCTGATTAAAAATGGCTGATCAAGAGCACTGCTGTGTAGATCTAGCAGGTTAAACAGTCTACCCAGACCCATTTGCACTACCACCCCACCTAAGAATGCCACATTTACAGACAGCTAAAAAAATAATTGGTGTCATGCTGCTGGCTTTGCCAAGTGTTTTTTTTTTTTTACCAGGAATTATGCAAACGCTGAAAGGTCAATCAGCCAAAGCTCATGAACCCCTAGCAACCTCTGAAGGAACCCTAAGGTTTCACGGGACCCTGGTTAAGAATGGGCCTTCGGTTTCACAAAAGCATGGTTGAAAGTGGATGATCTAAAGCACAGCTGTGTACATCTAGCAAAAAAACATCAAACAACCCCTAGCAACCCCTGGTGGAACCCTAGGGTTTCACAGAACTATGATTGAATTGGTCTTAGCCCTTGTACACACAGTCGGAGAATCCGTCGGAATGTGTCCTATCGGACCATGTTGTCGGATAATCCGACTGTGTGTGGTATGCATCGGACTGATTCCGTCAGAATATCCGTCGGACCTAATTTTCCAACTTGTTGGAAATATTTTCCGACCAGCTGGTCCGATAGGACATACTCTGATCATGTGTAGAGAATTCCGATCGGACAAAGTGCCACGCATGCTCAGATCAAATTCCTATATCAAAGCTATTGAACGTAGTCCCATCGTAACGAAATTACGTCATCACGTTCTGAATGATCGGATTTTTCGACAACTTAGTCCGACCGTGTGTATGCAACAGTTTCGGACAAGATCCGACGGGCAAAATCCGACGGACAAGATCCGACGGATTTGGTTGTCGAAATCTCCGACCGTGTGTACAGGGGCTTAGGATTTCACAGAATCCTGGATGAAACTGATGTGTAGCTCTAGAAGGTTAAACAACCTCTACCCAGTCCTCCTTTGCACTTCCACCCCACCTAAGAATGTCACATTTACAAACAGGTACAAAAATCATTGGTGTCACGTTGCTGGCTTTGCCAAGAGGTGTTGGACCCAAAGCTATGCTAGCACCCTCAGATGTTAGGTCAATCAGCCACAACTCTGGGAACCCCTTGCAACCTCTGGAGAAACTCTAAGGCCGCGTACACACGCGGGGACTGTTCGCCCAACTTTGTTCGTCAAACAGTTTGAGCGGACAGTCCGCTCAAAATTAGCATGGACGGACTTGGCCACACACGACGAACGAACAGTCCGCTGAAACTTGCGCGATGACGTGAACGGCACGTACGACGGGACTAGAAATACGACGTCCTATACACTGCAATGCAACCTTCGCCATGTAAATCCTTTCTGAGCATGCGCGGAACTTAGTTTGACGAACAAGCCTACACACGGGCGGACTGTCCGCTCAAACCAAGTTTCAGCGGACAGTTTTACGGAATTTCCGAAAAACTTTGTTCGTCAGACTGTCCGCTGAAACTGTCCGCTGAAGCCCACACACGAGCGGACTGTCCGCCGAAACACTGTTCAGCGGACAAAGTTGAGCGAACAGTCCGCCCGTGTGTACGCGGCCTAAGGTTGCACAGAACGCTGGTTTAAAATGGCTGCTCTAGAACACCACTCTGTATATCTAGCAGGTTAAACAACTTCTAGCCAGCCCCTCTTTGCACTATGATCCCACCTAAAATGATTCCACCAGAATATGGTGTTGACCAAGCTGGTTTTACCATGGAGTCTTCCATGCGAAGAGATAAACTTTGAAGTGACAAATCATCATAGCTGGACAAAACCCACTAGGGCTTCAGAGTCACATCACAGAACTATGTACTGATTGGTGTCAAATAAGGAGCCTAAAAATAATGACCTAGATAGCGTTCAACCCACTTTACTATACTAAATATAAAATGGAAATTACTTTCTGTAGAAAGCTATTAGTGGTTAATAAAGATGCAATTTGATGTGCTGGTCTCTGCTAATTTTTAGGTTGCATGTAAAAAACGTGACAGTATTAGTTCAAGTAGATGCAAGCCCAATCACCAAAAAAAATTGTAAAAAGCTTTAACTCGATAATGTAATTTCAAAAGTAAATTTTTTATATTTTTAGCATTTGCAGCTTTCATTAAAATAATAACTGGAGATCCTAATATGAAGGTCCTTGTTCAGGCATATTCTCTTATAGGTTGAGAGTGTACTATTCGGGTCTCCAAACTGTGGCCCTGTGCTGTCACTCTATCACATGGGCTTCCAATGGAGAATACACAGTCCAACACATGTCACAGCACCATAAGGAAACCCTTCATGAGAAATCCCATGTTGCCATTAGAGTACATGCAGACAGAAATTTGCTGCAGAAAACCAATGCTTCTAACAGCAAAGGGTTAAAAAAAAAATGTAATATTTTAAATAGCAAGTATTTATGATACACAGTGTTTTTTCAAGCCAATGAAATCTAGTTAGGATTTTCACTCACTATAAATAGTAATGACCTGCATGTTTTGTCTTAGGGTTATACCCTGTTTCCCCGAAAATAAGACCTAGCATGATTTTCAGTGATGGCTGCAATATAAGCCCTACCCCCCAAATAAGCCCTACCCCGTTTCCCCCGAAAATAAGCTCTGCCCTGAAAAGAAGACCTACAAGGACTTTAACTAGGGCTTATTTGGGGGGGAAGGGCTTATATTGCAGCCATCACCTACAATCACGCTAGGTCTTATTTTTGGGGAAACAGGGTAGTAACTGACAAGGCTTACTAAGAGATTACATTTCAGGGCATTTAAACTACACTTTAATTGCAACTCCGTTTTATCACTAAATGCGAAGAACTGGGATCTACCAATTCCTGGCATAGGAAACCAAGGTGAGCGCAGAAATGAGAGAAGAAGCAAAGGGAAAAAGAGAGAGAGGGGAATAACTAAAGATGTCTAGGGGAATAAGAAGCAAGGGGTCTTTTCTCTATTTATGCTCTACAGCAGGGGCTGGAACCCACATCCTGCTGGCCGCACTCGGCCCGCTGCCGCTAAATGTCTGGCCCTTCAGTGCACGTGATGAATTCACGTCCACCGGGCCCGTGGACATTTTAAGTAAGAGCAGAGCAGAACAGGGAGCAGGGTGCTGAATGGGAACAGGGGAGAGACACATAGGAATCAATGGAAACAAAGATAATTTGTTCTGCATTGACTTCTATTACATGGAATATTGCATGTGGCCAGTGGTGGGGGGGCGCCGGAAATACTCGGGAACAGCTCGGCTGAACTCGGAAAGGCTCGGAAACACTTGGGAACTGAGTGTTTCCGAGTGTTTCCGAGTATTTCTGAGTGATTGAGTATTTTTTGAACGGCTCCGAACCGTTTCAAGTGTAGCCAGCGCCCCCGCACCTCTGGCCAAATGTGGTACTGCACACCCAATTAGCTTGAATTCTGCTCGTTTTGCAATTCCAATTCCTACTCGCAAACAGAGTAGGAATTAAAAAAAAAAAAAAAAAAAAAAAGTTGCTCGTCTTTCAAAACGCCCGTTAACCACGTTACTCATAAACCAAGGTTTCACTGTATATATAAAATAATATGCAAAGTGGTTGGAGGGAAGCTTCAGAATGGCAAAGATGTTTTTATTACAAATTATGTGAGCGGACTGCAGTTCCTCTTTAACCACTTGCCGCCCGCCCTATAGGGAATTGACGGTGGCAAAGTGGTTTCATAATCCTGACCGGACGTCATATGACGTGATCAGGATTATGAGCCGCTGCGCGCCCCCGGGGGCGCGCATCGTGGCGATCGTTGTTGCGGGGTGTCAGTCTGACACCCGGCAACTACGATCTCGGTAAAGAGTCTCCGACGGAGACTCTGTACCATGTGATCAGCCGTGTCCAATCACGGCTGATCACAGTGTAAATGGAAAGAGCCGGTGTCTGTCAGACGCGAGTAGAGGAGAGCCGATCGGCTGCTCCTCTGACAGGGGGGGTCTGTGCTGATCGATTATCAGCACAGCCCCCCCGAGGATGCCCACACTGGACCACCAGGGACGCCACTAGACCACCAGGGAAAAGGTAATAAAGGCCATAATCCTCCCTAGACCACCAGGGATGCCAGTCAGCACAATGGGTGCCAATCAGTGCCCATAATGGATGCCAATCAGTGCCCACAATGGGCATCACTGATTGGCATGCATTATTGTTTGGCACTGATTGGCATCCATTACTATAACACCGATGCCGCCTATGAGTGCCCACCTGTGCCGCCTATGAGTGCCCACCTGTGCCGCCTATGAGTGCCCACCTGTGCCGCCTATCCATGCCCACCTGTGCCGCCTATCCATGCCCATCCGTGCCAGCTATCAGTGCCAATTTGTGCCACCTATCAGTGTCCGTCCGTGTTGCCCATCCATGTCGCCCATCCGTGTCGCCCATCAGTGCCGCCTATCAGTGCCACTTCATTGGTGCCACATTGGTGCCCATCAGTGCCGCCTTATCAGTGCCCATCAGTGTAGCCCCATCAGTGCCCATCAGTGAAGGAGAAAACGTACTTATTTACAAAGTTTTGAAACTGAAACAAAAAAAAACATTTTTTTTTTCAAAATTTTCGGTATTTTTTTATTTGTAGCGCAAAAAATAAAAACCGTAGAGGTGATCAAATACCACCAAAAGAAAGCTCTATTTGTGGGAAAAAAAATGATAAAAATTCCATTTGGGTACAGTGTAGCATGACCGCGCAATTGTCATTCAAAGTGCGACAGCGCTGAAAGCTCAAAATTGGTCTGGGCAGGAAGGTGTTTAAGTGCCCTGTATTGAAGTGGTTAACTAAACTTAAAAAATGAAATCTATGCAAAGGAAATTCAGCCCTTTAGCAAAGCAGGACCATGGAGAGCAGCAACAGCTCTGTCCATGGTTCTGAATTGTGCAAGTGAAGCAAAAGGTATTTTTTTTTTTTCATTTTGGATAGAGAAAGGGGGACGGGTTTTAATACCTCTTTTTTTTTTTTCATCATATGTGTCTCATTGCAGAGGATTTCCCTTTACTTCCTGTCCCATAGCCAAACAGGAAGTGAGAGGAAATTCCTGCAAATTAAGGGAATTCCTTGGGGATCCCGTTGGAAGATTTCCCCTACTTTTCTGGGGACAACCAAAAACCCAACATTTGGGATTCTTTTTTTACTCCCACTTTCAATGATAATGGCAAACAGAACAAATAGAGAGGGTGAATTTCCTGAAAGGGGGCACAGACAGCGATAAAAACTGTCAGGGGTTCTAATCCCTCTCCACTCTATTCAAAACAAAACACAAAAAGAGTGTTTGCTTTTAGTTTTATATTTGAAAAAAGATCTAAACCCTAATTAACATAGTTTGCTAAAACAGTGTGTAACAAATACAGTTGGCATGATTTGTTTTTATAAAGTACTTTTCTCAGTTATTTCCTATCTTAATGTACTCACCCATGTGAGAACAGTTTTTTGGGATGGAGGAACTTAACTGGCCTGCACAGAGTCCTGACCTCAACCCGATAGAACACCTTTGGGATGAATTTGACTGTGAGCCAGGCCTTTTTGTCCAACATCAGTGCCTGACTTCACAAATGGGCTTCTGGAAGAATGGTCAAACATTCCCATAGACACACTCCTAAACCTTGTGGACGGCCTTCCCAGAAGAGTTGAAGCTGTTAAAGCTGCAAAGGGTGGGCCGACTCAATATTGAACCCTATGGAGTAAGACTGGGATGCCATTAAAGTTCATGTGCGTGCAAAGTCAGGTGTCGCAATACTTTTGACAATATAGTGTATCTGTAGTACAAAATCATCGAAGGCACTGCTGCCTCTGACCATTAGCCTCACCAGATCTGGAGTGGGAGCCCCTTATAATGCACACAGCGGGTATACGGAGCTGAAAAAATCTGCAAAAGGAATGGTGGGAGACCCTTTATAAAATGGGCACAACAGGTGTTCAGACTTGAGAACTCACCAAAGCGATGGGTCGGGGGGGGGGGGCATTATATTTGGAGCAAATGATGCACACAGTTGGGAGATGAGATGGTGGAACCCTTTATAATGGGTATAGCAGGTTTGCAGACTCAGGAGGGATGGTGGAAGCCCTGTATAATGGGCACAGTGGTTGTACAGACTGGGAACTTAGAGACGAGATAGTGGGAAGCCCTCATGATGGGAACAGCAGGTATGTAGACCTAGGAATTCAGCACAGGGATGTTGGAAACCCCTTAGAATGAGAAGAACTGGGCTGAAGAACCAAAACTCAATGCAGAGATCTCACCAACAAAGTCCCCAAGAGATAGATGAAATGATTGGCTGGTTTGACTCTCCAGGATCTACCAGCATTACCCCTTTAAAAAAATGATATAGGCACGTGTATTTTTTCTGAATGGTTCTTCAAGCGGTAGTAAACCCGCATTTTTTTTTTTTTTAAAACCTGCAAAGCAAAAGGCATAATGAGCTAGTATGCACCGCATACTAGCTCATTATGAAATACTTACCTTAGAACGAGGCCCCGACATCTCGCCCGATCCACGCCGAGGAAGCCGACATGCTCCCTCGGCGTCTCTTCTGGGTATCGCGGCTCCGGCGCTGTGAGTGGCCGGAGCCGCGATATCGTCACTCCCGCGCATGCGCGCGGGAGATTTAAATCCGGCCGGACGAGCGCTGCCGGATTTTCGCGGAGAGAACCCCCTTGTGCGCATGCGCCGCTGCAGTCAGCGGCGCATACCGAGGGGAATATCTCCTAAACCGTACAGGTTTAGGAGATATTTTTTTTACCTACAGGTAAGCCTTATTATAGGCTTTCCTGTAGGTAAAAGTTAAAAAAAGTGGGTTTACTTCCACTTTCAGTTTTACATTTATAGGCTCATTTCACGAAGCTAAAGAGGACACTTATTCCCATAAAATTGTCAGTTATATTCAGCTGAGATTTGCAGACTACAGACACATTGCTAATATAAAAGATCCTTATTCCTAGAGCTTGGTGAATTAAGCCTTAAGTCAAGTATTTGTAAGATAAAAGCAGCAAATCTGCTCCAAATCCTGAGAATTTGCATCATGCAGGTAAATAAAATAGGGTGGTATATTATTCCCCCCCCCCCTGGTATATCATCCCCCCCCACCCAGTGCTGTGATTGTGGCGGTTACACTTCACACACCAATACTGACATCCAGACCCAACATTTTCTGCTCTAATTCTCATCACAAATTTCTATTCCCAATTGTCAGCTATGAAGCTGTGTTCATCTAGCAGTGTTGTATTTACTAGAAGAAAAATAAAAATGGAGAATATTTATTTTAAAAAAGAAGGTCTTCTCCGAGCACGTTCCCTGCCAATCACAAGGGTTAAAAAAAAAAAAAAAAAAAAAAAAAAAAAAAATGGGTGCATAGGGCAAAAGGAAGCGCCGGATTTCAGACTAGAAACAAATTTGCATTGCATCCGAAGTATAAAGCCAAGCAAGCAGGATTTGTTGGTATTCCAAAAGGAATCAATAATGAAGCTTTGAAAAAAAAAATTGGCATCTTGTTGTTTGAAAACGGCAGATGTTTAAAAGCGATGGGGGGTGGCAGATGTTTTCATTGGCCGTGATCTATATAAAATCAAAGTTTGGATTTCATATTGATAGACTTGCGTTCAGCTCCAGTCTGCTTGCATTAGAGCTCAGTCTGAGAGGCTTCTAAAGGCTGGCCACACATTATACAATTTTCCTATTTCAATTTCCTTTTGATTTACCTTCAACTGTGGGGTACAAATGCCTCCCTAATTGCATACATATCGAAAGTGTTTAGATTTAATCACTTGCCTACTGGGCATTTTTACCCCCTTCCTGCCAAGGGCAATTTTCAGCTTTCAGAGCGGTCACACTTTGAATGACAATTGCGTGGTCATGCACCACTCTACCCAAATTAAGTTTTTATATTTTTTGCACACAAATAAAGCTTTCTTTTGCTGGTTTTTAGTCACCACTGGGTTTTTTATTTTTTGCTTAACAAATTAAAAAAGATTGAAAATGTTGAAAAGATATATTTTTTTCATAGTTTTGTTAAAAGATTTTGTCATTTTTCCCCTTCATTGATGTGCGCTGGTGAGGCTGCACTGATGGGTGCCACTGGGGGGCTCTGATAGGTGGCACTGATAGCTGGCACTGGGAGGCATTGATAAGGAGGCATCGTTGGGCACCGATGAGGCCTCTCTGATAGGTGGCACTGATAGTTGACACTGGGAGGCATTGATGAGGAGGCACTGGTGGGCACTGATGAGCAGGCACCGATGAGGCCGCACTGATGGGTGGCACTGGTGTGCTCTGATAGGTGGCACTGATAGTTGGCAATAGGAGGCATTGGTGAGGAGGCACTGGTGGGCACTGGTGACCAGGCACCGATGAGACCAAACTGATGGATGGCACTGATGGGCTCTGATAGGTGGCACTGATAGCTGGCACTGGGAGGCATTGATGAGGATGTACTGGTGGGCACTTATGAGCAGGCACCGATGAGGCCGCACTGATGGGTGGCACTGGTGGGCTCTGATATGTGGCACTGATAGCTGGCACTGGGAGGCATTGATGAAGAGCCACTGGTGGGCACTGATGAATGAGCAGGCACCGATGGGGCCGCACTGATGGGTGGCACTGGTGTGCTCTGATAGGTGGCACTGATAGTTGGCAATAGGAGGCATTGGTGAGGAGGCACTGGTGGGCACTGGTGACCAGGCACCGATGAGACCAAACTGATGGATGGCACTGATGGGCTCTGATAGGTGGCACTGATAGCTGGCACTGGGAGGCATTGATGAGGATGTACTGGTGGGCACTTATGAGCAGGCACCGATGAGGCCGCACTGATGGGTGGCACTGGTGGGCTCTGATATGTGGCACTGATAGCTGGCACTGGGAGGCATTGATGAAGAGCCACTGGTGGGCACTGATGAATGAGCAGGCACCGATGGGGCCGCACTGATGGGTGGCACTGGTGTGCTCTGATAGGTGGCACTGATAGTTGGCAATAGGAGGCATTGGTGAGGAGGCACTGGTGGCCACTGGTGACCAGGCACCGATGAGACCAAACTGATGGATGGCACTGATGGGCTCTGATAGGTGGCACTGATAGCTGGCACTGGGAGGCATTGATGAGGATGTACTGGTGGGCACTTATGAGCAGGCACCGATGAGGCCGCACTGATGGGTGGCACTGGTGGGCTCTGATATGTGGCACTGATAGCTGGCACTGGGAGGCATTGATGAAGAGCCACTGGTGGGCACTGATGAATGAGCAGGCACCGATGGGGCCGCACTGATGGGTGGCACTGGTGGGCTCTGATAGGTGGCACTGATAGCTGGAACTGGGAGGCATTGATTAGGAAGCACTGGTGGGCACTGATGAGTAGGCACCAATGAGGCCGCACTGATGGGCTCTGATAGGTGGCACCGATTAGCAGCACTGATGGGCACTGTTTGGACTGCATTCATCATCAGGGCACTGATAATCAGTGCTAATGTGCCTGTAACACAAGACACAAGTCTAAAAAAAAAAATAGGAAAGGTTTATGTACTTTTCCCTTTTTCAGACCTAAATGTGACGTATCGGAAACAAAAGGATGTACTTGGATGTATATACAATACAGTATTTAGATGCAAGTCCATTTAAATCTGCATGCCCATAGACCCAACATGGGTCTGGTAACCCCTTCCCGTCCAGCCCCAGTGTCTTTTTAATAGGGTCTTTATGCCCCAGGGGCAGCAAAAACTGGCCAAACACGTGACGTGACAACTTTGAATGGCTATTAAAGTGGTCACATGATTGAAAGCCAGCCCTGCCACTTCCCAATCAATCCTAGAGACCGGGAGCGGTCTATGACAACCCAGTGACTGTACTGGGAGAATGCTGTGAGCACAGAAACCTCTGCCACCCATGAACACATATGTGCAGCATATCATCCTCTTTGCTCCTGCACATACACTATGTTGTCAAAAGTACAGGACTCTGTGCAGGCCAGTGCACCAACAAATTCCATAAAGACATGGATGAGCCAGTTTGGGGTGGAGGAACTTGACTGGCCTGCACAGAGTCCCGACCTCAACCCAACTCAAGTTCCTCCACCCCAAACTGGCTCATCTATGTCTTTATGGAATTTGTTTGTGCACTGGTCCACAGAGTCCTGACCTAAACCAGATAGAACACCTTATGGAAGAATTTCCAACATTTCTGAAATTTGAAAATTCCGAAATGAGAAAATTTGGAAATAAGGAAATTAACGAATTTGTCAAAATTTAAAAAAAACGAATTTGGAACTAAACAAATTGCACATGTCTACTCGGTACCCCCCCCCCCCCCGCCAGCATAAGAAGGAGATGGGGAGGTAACCAAACCCCATACAGCCTGATCTGATGAGGCTCTGAATATCTGCCAGCTGCTTTATTTAGCTGCCTTATAAATCTGATCTGGAGTGGACGCCTCCACTCATCTGGCTTCATGAGTCGGCATATTTTAGATGGCCCCAGGAATCGGCAGTTTTTCTCACTTCAGTAGGAGAGGGAGCAAAGCCCGGACCTCCTCCTCCATGCTCTCTCCTCCTTTCTGCTGGTATCTATACTCCCATCAGCGATACAGAAAGCTTTGCGGGCTGCCCGATCTGTCCTTGACAACCAATGATGTCATCGGTTGTCAAGATGCAGGTGGGTGGCCTGGACTGAAATCTGTATTGCCAACAGGAGAACAGATAACAGCAGAGAGGAAGAGAGAGCCGGGAGGAAGAGGTCCAGGCTGTGATCTCTCTCCTCTCTGTATACTGGGGTTAACACAGTGTGAATTTTTGGTTCTTTTGCCCCTGGTGCCTCTTTGCTGCACCCCGGTTGAGAAACGCTGTTCTAGGGGATAACCCAAAAATTATGCTTTTCTTTTACTTTCAGTGATGATGGTGAACATGACAAATAGAGGGGGGTAATTCTTCCCAATGGGGACACACACAGCAATAAAAACCTCAATCCAAAGCTAAAAAACAACTAAAATGTTGCCTTTAGGTTATATTTTAAATTCAATTAAATTCAATTATTTTGATAAATTACAAAACTATAAACTTAGTTACGAATAAATGAACAATTTGCATAAAAAAAAAAAAAATGAGAGTACATCCATGACACTTAAAGTGTTACTAAACCCACAACAGTAAAATCAGTCTGTATATGCAGTAAAGCATGCTTGTTATACTCATTGTGGAACCTAAGGGTTTAATCTTCTGCATTGTGTAAGAAGGCCGTTTGATCCTGTATTCTCTGATCCTCCCCTTCTATTGCTGTCCCCAATCCATCTCCCGATAGTCCAGAGCCTTGTAGTCACTCTGCACATGCTCAGTTTGGTGCGTATTGCTAGAGAGATTTGTTTTTGTTTTTCCTTGGGAGCATGCATGTGATCAGCACAGGACCAATCAGCACTGTTCAGACAGAGGGTCAGGGGTCTTGCAGCCTCATAGGACAGTCAGAGGAGAATGAAAACTTCTCCTATAGACTTGGTTCACACCTAAGCAGGCCACGGATCGCACAGGAACACTGGGCATCCCTGTTCTGTTTCAGGGATGAATCAGGGCCGAATCGTTGCCTGAATTTGGCCCTGAAACGGAGCCAAAGATGCACGGTGCGCTTCGCAGCCGCCCCCGGGAGTTATGTGAACTGGCTCCATAGAGAGCCGGTCACGCTCTCCTGCTATGCAAATGGGATGCGGAGAAACACACATCCGATTCGCATAGGTGTGAACCCAGCCACAAGCTTTAATCAGACACTGAAAGAAGTCACAAGACTGCTATATACTGCTCATGAGAAAAGGTCATGAGCAGTTTATTTTTACATTCCCATGTTCTGTGTACTGCGGAGACCGGATATAGTGAATGCAGGGCCCTGGGTTTAGTAACAGCTTTCAGAGGATGCTGGGCTTTCTAATAGTAAAGCCAACACTACCTACATGGTTTTTAGAATACTCTGCTATGGTAAATTCACATAAAAAAAATATTTACTTGAATAAAAATAAATATTTGCTTTAACCACTTGCCGACCGCCGCACAGCGATATACTTCGGCACAATGGCAGAGGTGGACAAATTGGTGTACCTGTACGTCCCCTTTAAGAAGTGGGACTAGTAGGTGCATACAGCATGACCGTGCCCACGGGATTGGCGGACTCGATGTCCACCGGTCTCCCGGCGATCGTGTCACAGAGCCGCAGAACGGGGAGATGTAAACAAGACATTTCCTTGTTCTGCCTTGTGATATGACAGAGATCACTGCTCCCTGTCATCGGGAGCAGTGATCGCTGTCATGTGAGTGGAAGCCCACCCCCCCCCCCCACAGTTTGAATCACTCCCTAGGACACACTTAACCCCTTCATCGTCCCCCTAGTGTTTAACCCCTTCCCTGCCAGTGTCATTTACACAGTAATCAGTGCTTTTTTTATAGCACTGATCGCTGTATAAATAACAATGGTCCCAAAATAGTGTCAAAAGTGTCCGATCTGCCCGCCATAATGTCGCAGTCACAGTAAAAATCGCAGATCGCCGCCATTACTAATAAAAAAATAATAATTCATAATAAAAATGCCAAAAAAACTATCCCCTATTTTGTAGACGCTATAACTTTTGCAAAAACCAATCAATATACGCTTATTGTGGATTTTTTGTTTTACCAAAAAAAAGTAGAAGAATACATATCGGCCTAAACTGAGGAAAAAATATTTTTTTATATATATTTTTGGGGGATATTTATTATTAGCAAAAAGTAAAGAATATTGTGTTTTTTTTTCAAAATTGACGCATTTTTTTGTTTATAGCAAAAAAAAAAAAAAAAAAAACGCAGGGGTGATCAAATACCACCAATAGAAAGCTCTATTTGTGGTGGGGGGGGGGGGGGGAGGATGCAATTGTCAGTTAAAGCGACGCAGTGCCGAATCGCAAAAAGCGCTCTGGTCAGGAAGAGGGTAAAATCTCCCAGGGCTGAAGTGGTTAAAATGTTTACTTCCCAGGTTTAAGCAAAAAAAAAAAAAAAAAATGACTAAACATTCTCAAATGCATTTTTCTACGGTCAGATGGGCCACCATAAACCACAGCCAGCTGATCACAACCATTATGACCATTTCTATAGGTTCCCCATCACCAGTCTGACATCATGCCTTCCTAACTAGAGCAGATGAAAAGGGTACATTTGCATCTAATTTACTAACAGTTTGTTTCCCTAATTGCGTGCACTGCTACTTAATTCCACAACATTTCCCTAAAACCTTGAAGGGCTAAACCGAGCTGAAATGCCTAATTGTTCTAATTTCTCAGCCTTTGAAGCATTCAAGTGCAATTAAGTGATACCTATAAATGATTTATTTGTCCCATTTATAATTAAGGAGGCTTCTGGCACATTGCTTAGCAAGGCAGTACTGGTGCGTGCGGGCCGTGCAAGGCAGGTAAACACATGTGAATGAGACCGTGACATTCCAATGTCGTGTGCCACCCCGGGGTGGACGACTCCTACAAAACAGTTTCCCCCCCCCCCCCCCCCCATTCACACACAGGTCTGGAGGGGATGCAATACAGACATATACACAACAAATGTATCATTGCTATAGAAAGCCTTCTGGGGTAGGAGGGATGAGGATGGTAACACTGGTCAGTCTATTTGTTCACTAAATTGATAACAGCTTATGTCTGTTTTATATTGATAATAAATATGTTAAAAGAGAATTTTTTGCTTAAAACTTTTTTTTTTTTTTTAACAAGTCAAATGCACCAAAAATACCACCACTGGAATTTATACATGTTCAATAAATTAAGCTGTAAAGAGGTAATGCTGAAAAGAAAAAAAAATGAAACACCAATCAATTTGTTGCAAGCCATTCCTAAGCTCTAAAAGTCACTTGGAGCAGCAAGACTGATTTATTGTTTTCTGGTGAGAGATAACATTATTGGCAAGATAATCAGTTAGGTCTTTCTTCCGGAATAAAAGCAGCAGAGGCACTGCTCTGCTTAAAAGCGCATTTCCACTTTCGCAGCCAAATTGGGAGAAAACCGACTTTATATTTGTTACATTTTCCATTCACATAGTACAAGGGTCCCCAAGCTTTCCAAACAAAGGGTCAGTTTACTGTCCCTCAGACTTTGGGGGGGGGGCAGTGGGAGTAGAAAATGCACCACCAGCGAGTAGACTAAGGCTTGGTGGTCAATGGAAGTAAACAAAATTAGATAACGCTTGTGGTCAGTAGGATGTGGACTATTGCCCCATCATTGGTATTTGTGGGAGGAATAGTGCCCCATCGTTGGTATTAGTTGGAGGCATAGTGCCCCGTTATTGCAATTGGTGGGAGAATTGTGCACCATCACTGGTATTGGTGGGAATAATAGTGTCCCATCATTGGTATGGGTGGGAGGAATAGTACCCCATTATTGGAATTGGTGGGAGCAATAGTGCCCCACCTTTGGTACTGGTGGGAGGAATAGTGCCCCATCATTGGTATGGGTGGGAGGAATAGTGCCCTATAATTGGTATGGGTGGGAGGAATAGTACCCCATCATTGGTATGGGTGGGAGGAATAGTACCCCATCATTGGTATGGGTGGGAGGAATAGTACCCCATCATTGGTATGGGTGGGAGGAATAGTACCCCATCATTGGTATGGGTGGGAGGAATAGTACCCCATCATTGGTATGGGTGGGAGGAATAGTACCCCATCATTGGTATGGGTGGGAGGAATAGTACCCCATCATTGGTATGGGTGGGAGGAATAGTACCCCATCATTGGTATGGGTGGGAGGAATAGTACCCCATCATTGGTATGGGTGGGAGGAATAGTACCCCATCATTGGTATGGGTGGGAGGAATAGTGCTCCATCATTGGTATGGGTGGGGGGAATTGTGCCCCATCATTGGTATTAGTGGGGGGAATTGTGCCCCATCATTGGTATTAGTGGGGGGAATTGTGCCCCATCATTGGTATGGGTGGGGGGAATTGTGCCCCATCATTGGTATTAGTGGGGGGAATTGTGCCCCATCATTGGTATTAGTGGGGGGAATTGTGCCCCATCATTGGTATTAGTGGGGGGAATTGTGCCCCATCATTGGTATTAGTGGGAGGAATTGTGCCCCATCATTGGTATTAGTGGGAGGAATACTACACCTTGTTGGGTGCCCAATTCTTGGTATCAGTGGGAGGAACAGTGCTCCATCGTGCATGTCAGAGGAAGGAACAAACAGTGTCCCATCATTGGTGGCAGTGGGAGGCAAAATGCATCATCAATGGTGTCAGTGGGAAGAACAGTGCCCTATCATTGGTGTTAGTGGGAGGAATTGTGCCTTATCATTGGTATTAGTGGAAGGAATAGTGCCCCATCATCATTGGCATTAGTGGGAGGAATAATTCCCCTTGTTGGTATCAGTGGGTGCCCAATTGTTGGTATCATATCAGTGGGAGGAACAGTGCCCCACCATTGGTGTCAATGAGAGGAATGATGCCTCACTGTGGGTGTGGGTGAAAGGAATGGTGTTGGTGGCAGTGGGAAGAATAGCCCCCCAATGGCCTGATAAAAGCTAGCAAGGGGGCAACATCTGGCCCATGGGCGGCAGTTTGGAGATCACGGTCATAGCATAATAAATAGAATTTTCTGCTTACTTATTCACTTGCTTAAAAAATCCAACCTAGCTTCCCCTTCTTTGTGTTAGTAAACACGTAATGACTGAAAAAGTGGAAACGCACTTTAAAATAGACTGAAAATAGAATTGCCTTTCACTTCAGTTAATAGTCTACACCACAGCAAATCACCAGCCCTTTCAAAGTCAAGGAAAAGATTGCATGGTATTTGGCTACCAAGAGCTTTGTAGGTATTTCTTGTAATTAGAGGCTGCATAGATGTTGTTTTTGTAACGCTCACCCCCAAAGGACCCGCTGATTTGGCCCAGGTTCTTCCCCCTAATTGGTGTAGTGGCAGCCAGGCACACAGCAACAGTCACGCTTTCTGGCTCAATGAACCGTCTAGGGGTTATTCTTTTGAGATTTATGGCTGAATAAACTTGGATGGGATGCAGGAAGATGTGGGATACGCCAGCAGCACTGTACAGTAATAAGAGGACACTCTCCTCGTTGTCAAAAGTTCTTTGTACAGTCCCTCTAGTACCAACTAAGTGAATAAGCAGCACTGAGGCACCATAAGTAGTATCTTGATTCAAGCAAGCTTCAGGCACTGATGCACAAGGGATAGTAGCAAGCAAACAGTCACTGGGATCCTACACTCAGATCTGTGCTCACAATGTCCCTGAATACTTGGATGCCTCCTTCTAAATATCAGACAAACATTCCTCCCGTGAGCTCTCCAGATCAGATCCTCAGTGGAATCCGCTGATCAGCTCCAGCTATTCTCAGAATAATAGCCTCCACCCCCAGCTCTAGCTTAGATGGCACTTCGATGCGCTGCGCTCCTTTAAGAACTTCAGCTGCAATGCCCAGAAGGGCAACAGCCCTTCAGGCTGGGAAACTTCTCTTCCTGGACAAGAACACAGCTGCCCCAGGCCTCAAACTATTTATGCACTCCTTATCCACCTACTGGGAACCCCCGCCCCCCCCCACAGGGATTGGGCCGAGACAACATAAATATTCAGGCTGCTGATTTACCTTTCCCAACCCAACTGTATTCTTGAATCCTTAAGAAAGGAGGGGGAAACAGTCAAACCTGCAATCAGCAAAGCCTACAACAGCCCAAAGCAATCACAAACTGCTCCACTGATTACAGGAGAGCCCAAAAGAACTAAATGGACCTAACCTTTCCAGCAACCTATCCATGAAGGTGCCACATTTTTAATCAAGCAGATCATGTCTGGCAGACTTTAAAGGGCATCAGAGTTTCAAAAGCAAGTTCTCCATGTAGCACCCTTGTCCTAAAACAGGGCTAAAAATCTATCTGTGCTGGGTGGTAGCTAGCCTGGCTAATTTGTAGTCTTCATGGATCAAATGGGTTTCCTCTTAATCCCGTTTCAGCTGTGGTATCTCATTTTTGTCAGTAGGTACAGTTGGGTTAGGGAGGAGTAATAGGTTAGAGGGGAGTATGGCCACCTGTTCATCATCCTGGGAAAACACTCCCTTACTCCCCAGAGGAATCTTCTGGAAAGGAGGTGGGTCAGGCTCTGATGGACAGGCAGTGTGTATGGAGCTCTTGTCCAATTGTTAATTTGCTTGGTCTGGGACGAGGCTCATACATATACACTGGGGTCCCGTGTTCCCTGGGGTAGTTGGAGATGGGAAGCAAACAAATCCACACAGGCTTAAAGTTGTGATGTTAAGGCCTAGGGCTGGAAGGCCTGGAAGTTCAGAGATTCCAGTGCTGGATAGCCACAGATCTTCGCCAGAAGGTGATGGAGGTTCAGAGACTCCAGAGCTGGAAGGTTTCCACCATGTTCAGAAGCAAGAAGTAGCTGCAAACCGACCCGAGTGAACCAGGGTTGGCCTGGACTTTTCCTGAGCTGGCCTGGGAGGAAAAGGGCAGGAGGAGAAGGCAGGTGAGGCCTGGGACTGCTAGCGTTTCAACACCACATGCTTTTCAGAGGGGCATGCGTGTCAGCTCACTAAAGAAGAGGGACTATTCACTCAAACACAGAGGCAACTCCTATTCTGTGCATCACTGAGGTGATAGCGCCCGCCGGAATCTGGAATAAAGCTCAAGTTTTGAACTGTTCTACATGTGTCTGTGCTTTACTACAGCGGGGGTTAAACCCGCCGTACTGTATGAACTACTAGCAGCTCCCAAGGGAGTAGTGCGCTTCATATTATATTATAATATATATATATAAAAAGACATGTGCGCCATCAATAAATTTATTTTGTTCCGTTTCGTATTGGAATTAAATTTGTATTCCGTAATGGTTTGCGAAATTTCAGACAAAATACAAATTTTTGTTAGGTTTGTTAAATTTTCGTAACAATTACGTATGTTCGTTATGATGAATTTATCATTATGAGGGGCTCCCACCATCCCTGCGCTGTGCTGACTTCCTGGATTTTTAACTTTTAGGTTCATTAACTTTTTGTAACAATTACCAATGTAACACTAAATTTCGTATTTCGTACAGAATTTGGAAGCATAGCAATTCGTGTTTCAGATCCTCCCGAATGTATGAATTTACGGAGATTTGTACGAATTTTCTAAACTAATCGCACATGTCTAATATATATATATATATATATATATATATATATATATATAATGTTTGGGGTGCTAAGTAATTTTCTAGCAAAAAATAATGATTTTAACTTGAAACCAACAAGTGCCAGAAAAAAAAGATTTAGTTTTGAAGTGGTTAAACTTCCCTCATTTACAGACCAAAGCTCATTCCTTTGATCTAAACAAGAACAAAATATGACAATGTTTATAGTTAGCTCAGGGCTGAGGAATGTTGTGATACTTGGCAGACTGCCTGTTTGTTTTTTTACAGCGGTCGGCTTGAGCAGAGAATTCTCTGCATAGAAAGAATCGGGAAAATGCTTTGTTAAGATCGCGAGGGGAAAAAGATTGCAATCTCGATTCTTAATGATTAATCGTGCACCTCTAACGTGTACCTGATTTGGCACACAGAGAGGCCGGTGAGCAAGCCAGAGGGCGGAATGGGAGGGGGGAGGGATGGGGGGCAAGTAAAACAGGGTTACACCTGATTTACATAAAGCTGATCTCTTTTACAGAACAACAACAAAAAAAAAATGAAAGGCCATAGAATATGGTGCTGGGTTATCTTGGTACACAGAAGAAGCTTTGCATTTAATCAGACAAGCTGTAATCAATGCCACCCATTGTATAGAATAGCTGTTGTGTCAGCTCTGCTATAGCACCAAGGATTCACATTACAAAGCTATACAAACAGACCGGCTATCAGGTTACCTGCTAGACATCAGATGTACAGGACTTAACCCGATAAGACAGGTGGCCGGGACTTCCCATGGAAAGAATGGAGTATTATCCTATTATAACTGTACAATGCATATGGCACGCTGCCTGCGTATGCCATTTACAGATGGTCTGTGCTTTATTTTTATTTTATTTTTTATCTACAACTTGATTGGGTAAACACATTAGAACTGACAATAGGTACGTTTTAATAATCCTATCTAAATATTTGAGCAGATGAGAGCATACTGCTATAGAATGACTGCGGTCATTTAACACGCTAAAGAGAACCGTCATGACTTGGCTTAGGCAACAAAGTGTTTAGTCCTAAACCCAGAGCAACATGGAAATGTACAATAAAGCCCATTAGTGCCCCAAGTATATTTAGCAATCTGCCCATGTAAATGAACACAAGTTACTGAAAAAAAAATATTAAGAATAAATTTACAAGTGTACATTAGTAATTGAACAATAGTAACCATAATTAAAGTGTTACTAAACCTAAAAACGTTTTTTACATAGTTACATAGTAGGTGAGGTTGAAAAAAAAGACACAAGTCCATCAACTCCAACCTATGTGGGTGAATATATTATAATTTATATATATATATATATATATATATATATATATATATATATATATATATATATATATATATACACACACACACACACACACACACACACTCGTTATTACATTGTATATCCCTGTATGTTGCTGTCGTTCAGGTGCTTATCTAATAGTTTTTTGAAAGTATCAATGTCCCCCGCTGAGACCACCGCCTGTGGAAGGGAATTCCACATCCTTACCACTATTACAGTAAAGAACCCTCTACGTAGTTTAAGGTTCAACCTCTTTTCTTCTAATTTTAATGAGTGGCCTTGAGTCTTGTTAAACTCCCTTCCGCAAAAAAAGTTTTATCTCTATTGTGGGGTCACCAGTACAGTATTTGAATATTGAAATCATATCCCCTCTCAAGCGTCTCTTCCCCAGAGAGAATAAGTTTAGTGCTCGCAACCTTTCCTCATAACTAATATCCTCCAGACCCTTTATTAGCTTTGTTGCCCTTCTTTGTATTCGCTCCATTTCCAGTACATCCTTCCTGAGGTCTGATGCCCAGAACTGGATGGCGTATTCCAGGTGCAGCCGGACCAGAGTCTTGAGAGTGGGAGAACTATTGTTTTATCTCTGCAATTAATCCCATTTTTATTGCATGCCAATATTCTGTTTGCTTTGTTAGCAGCAGCTTGGCATTGCATGCCATTGCTGAGCCTATCATCTACTAGGAAAGAGAAAAATCCACGGACCGATCGGCCCACAGGGTTCCTAGGTCCTTCTCCTTCACTAGGCAGAAAAAAAAAACTGAGGCTACAGTATCAGGCTGAGGAGTTGTTACCTAAGGGACCGCCCCTTGGGCAGAACTAAAAAGTTATAGTTTTATTATCACATGTTAACATGTTATGCCTAGTCCTCTCCTGAAGGTGGCATAACAACCCAATGGTCTAAGAAAGGAGCTGTGGCAGTCTGTGAACGTAAGAGAAAAATGTTTTCAGTGTCCCTGTGCCCCCCTCTTCCCTGTGTGAAGGGGAAGAGAGGGGAGGAGAGATGAGCGCTGTGCACGGCTGCATCTGTTCTCCCCTTACTTCCTCTGTACAGTGCATTCGAGCAGCTGCAGCAACCATTGGCTCTTGCTGCTGTCAATCAGAGGAAGTCTAAGTCCCGCTGTGTAAGTCTATGGAGCGCGGCACTGTAGACACACAGCTCTGATCATTTCCTTTCATTAGAAGGTTCTATTTATTAATAGTTACCTTATTATTTTTTAGTAAACATGTGCATCTTACCCCTGATGAGTGGCAGGAAGCTAAGAAACGCGTCGGGCCTTCAACTAAGGATGCCTAGCTAAATCTTATTTTTATTATGAATTCCGTGAATATTACTCTTTCTTGTCTTTATCTGTATCATGTTATGTATTTTTGATTTATAAACTTATTGATTCATGTATTTTTTTTGTAAGAATTGTATTAACCATCTATTTGTTTTCATTAAATTCATTATTATTACAATTTATTATTAATCTTCTATGATTATATCTGTATTATATTTGATATGCTCTGAAAATCATGGACTACCCTCAGGGGTTAATGACATCAAATCAAATTAAAATGCACTTTATTCATTCATACATATTATTACTACCCACAATGACATGTTTCATCTAAAGTCCCATTTCTATTGCCTATATTTTTGTTCAAATTAATTAGTGATGGAAGCATGCCATTGTTATATGATGGATGTGATAGGTCACTCTTTCTAAATTTTCCTTATATTAGCCCAGAGCTAATATTCAGTATGCACACCGCCCAGCAGGGCTGGCACAAGGGGTGGGCGGGAGGAGTAGTTGGAGCAGAAGAAGAAAAAAAAAAAAAAGACAAAATCCAAAAATCTGCCTCTGAGGATAGGAGTAAACTAGTATACTAAATGCAGGTATTGGGGAAAAAAAAAATTAGGCATTTAAAAAAACAAAAAAAAAAAAAAAACACACCTGATAGGCAGGAACTTTTGTGCTAGAGAAAAACATGCATAATAAATAAAATCACTAAACTTTTTACCCCCAGATGAATGTAGTTCTACAGTTACGGTATGTGGCTGTCTGGGATATGATGAGGACAGCGATATAATGAGTCAATTCACAGTTATAATGGTGACAATGCCTCATAGGTGTTCAGAAACAACAGCTTATATGAGAAGTGCAAAAAAAAAAAAAAAAACTGTAATAACTCTACTATATAAATCATATATAATAAGAATGATGTAGCACCCTGGAGTTTAGGCAGGGTTGCTCCTCACAAATTGACTTGCCAGGAGTAGTTATCCTGGTGGATTGTTAGAGATAGAGGCTGGCCGATATATCGGCCGATATTTGCCGTTTTTTAATTAATCGGCATCGGCCGATTGAGCTGATAAAAAGGCCGATTTAGAACAGCGGGACTTGGAAATGACTTCTGTAATAGAAGTCAGTGTAAGTTGCCTGAGTCGTCATAGAAACGACTTTCCTCCTCTCTGGGCAGCCTGCCAAGAAAAGAACAAAAAGATACAATGTTTACACTTGAATGAATTAAATCATCTCTGTGTGTAGAAGTTCTCAGTTTAACCATTTAAAGACTAAATCTTTTCTGACACTTGTTGCTTACAAGTAAAAGTCCTGTATTTTCTGCCAGAAAATCACTTAGACCCCCCCCAAAAAGTATATATATTTTTTTAGCAGAGATCCTAGGGTATAAAATAGCGGTTGTTGCAACATTTTATGTCACACGGCATTTGCGCAGAGGTCTTTCAAATGCATTTTTTTGGGGGGAAAAAATACACTAAATGATTTAAAAAAAAAAAAAAAAACTAAAAAACAGTAAAGTTAGTCCATTTTTTTTTTTCGTCCAAAAGTTTTGAGTACTTGTTTTTATTTTATAGGCTGCTTGCACACTGGAGCGGGCAGACGTTGATGGTAAAATGTTGCTAGTTTTAGCAGTGCTTTACCATCATTTTAGCGGTGCTATTCGGCTGCTAGTGGGGCGCATATAATCCTAGCTAGCGGCCGAAGAAGAGGTTAAATGCGCCCGTGAAGCACCGCTGCCAAATGGCATTGCATGCGCTTGGGCAGTGGTGCCCATTAATATCAATGGGCAGGAGTGGTGGAGAAGCGGTATACACCACTCCAAATGTGCTGCTTGCATCGCCTCCGTGTGAAAGCACTCTGTCTTTCACACAGACTGCAGGGGAGCCGGTTTGCAGGCACTTTACAGGCACTATTTTTAGCCCAAAAGCGCCTAAAAAAACGCCCCAGTGGGAAAGGTGTCTGTTAGGTTTTATGAGATGAAGGGGGATAAAAAAAAAAAAAAAAAATCGGCCTAACATATCGGCCCAAAAAAATCGGCATCATATATCGGCCATCGCCCGGGATGATTTCTAAATATCGGCATTGGCATCGGCCAGAGAAAAACCCATATCGGTCGACCTCTAGTTAGAGATCTATTGATTTCCCCCTAAGTTTGGCCTTCTTGCACTTTTCTCTTCTATCACTAGGTGGCCGGGTACTTGGTGGTACTAGATATGAGAAGGGCAACGCAAGGTCAAATTATGGATATATGGGGTATCTCAGCCAATAGGCAGGGGTTTTCCAGGATCCCTTGGCCTGCTGAGAGAGCCTATATATTTGGGTGGATTCAGGTGATCTGTGTACTGTGCCACCTGGACGCATGTCTGGGTGAACATGTGTCGTATTGCTAGGCCAGAGATTGGGCCTATCCCGGGCACATCTGGCTGCTAGGCTGTCTGAGGGCCTATCCAGAAGAAAGAGAACAGCGCAGGGTTGGGACTGTGGCTCGCAGTCCAACCAGAAGTGACAGTTCTGCCGGCCGGAGAACCTGTCGTGGTTGGAGGTAGAGGGGAAGATGTCGCCAGTAAAGGACCATCCACCTTATTACCAGGGACCACAGTGAGTAACTGAAGCAAGTACCAGAGCAGTATACTCACCAACCCAGGACAGTGAAGAATCGGGAAACTTCAGTGGGAATCAAGCCAGGGACTCAGCCAGCGGAGGTTATGTTTGCAGAGCAGCCTTGTGTGTCAAGCCAGGGACTGAGCAGACCAGTGGGGTGAAGCTCGAGAGATATCTGGAGTGCCAAGCCAGGGACCCAGCAGAGAAGCGGGGGTGATGCTTGAGGAAGGTACTGCCGTAAAGATTGGAGGAGCTCAAGGGATTCAGTGACAGTGAATCAGAGGGTCTAGTGAGAGACTGGGAGCTCAGTGGGCTGAAGAACTACAAGGAGTGATTGTAGTGGAAGTGAAAACTGTTACGCTTTGTGTTTGGAACTGTTAAAGACTGTTGCCATAGGAGACAGCATTCCTACACATATAGATGTGGTGTCTTTCTGGATGCCTTTCCCTCCATGGCTGTCCTCCTATTGAAGTCTCGGAGTCTGCCATTTAATCTTGCAATTACCTAATGATGTCCTGGCCCTAACCCTCTTTCCCCCCAAAAAATGTGTTGAGAGAAATAAACTTTCCTTTTGCATTCAAGAAGTGACCGGCGCACAATAACTTTAAACTACTCTACACCCACCATGCCTCACAACCCACCATATACAGAAGGATGTCGGCTGTCTCTGGCCCTGCAGGTCCTCATTAGACCAAAGGAGGCCTGGGACCTTGAAATAATAATAATAATAATAATAATAATAATAGACAGTGAGTTATAAAAATCTTACAATTTAAAACATGTTATTTAATTATTTTATGCAGTGCTTTACTTACCGTATTTATCGGAGTATAAGACGCACTTTTTTCCCCTTAAAATCAGGGGGGAATCGCGGGTGCGTGTCATACGCCGATCCTCCGCGATGTCCGAGCGATTTTTGGGCTCTGGGTGGCTTTCATCCATCTTCGGCCCTTCTCGGCAGCTTTCGTAAAACCGCCGAGAAGGGCTGAGAGCGGCCGAAAGCCGGCGAGTACGGCCGAAAGCAGAGTACGGCCGATTGCGGCCAAAAGCCGCCGAGAACTACTGGGCACCGCCGAGAAGTCCTGTGTGGTTTTAAAAATAAAAGCTGACATTATCACTGAGGGGACAACGATGCACAAGGCTGTAATGACGGACAGGCTGCATGACAAGGCTGCAAATGACACAGACAAAGCTTCAGATGGACACTGTTAAAGAGGAAGTAAACCCTGATGGGTTTACTTCCTCTTTGATTCCCTGCAAAGGTAAAGCATAATGGACTACTATGCATTCCATAGTAGCCCATTATGTGTCACTTACCTGACACAGGAGCCAGCGAAGTCACCGCTGTCCCCTGTAGTCCGGAGCATCCATCTTCTCGGGGGGTCTCGCTGCTCTGCCGCTGTCATTCGACGAAGCCGCGATGACGTCACCCCCGCGCATGCGCACGGGAGCCGCCACTCGCGGCATATCGCCGTTGACCATGGCGCGCTCAGTGCGCCTGCGCGCCGTAGACAGTGGTGCCTGTCTTTCGGCAAATATCTCCTAAACCGTGTAGGTTTAGGAGATATTTCTTGGACCTACAGGTAAGCCTTAATCTAGGCTTACCTGTAGGTCAAAGTTGGTTGTAAGGGTTTACAACCACTTTAATCCCTTGTACACACGGTCGGAGAATCTGTCGGAATGTGTCTTATCGGACCGTGTCGTCAGATAATCCGACTGTGTGTGGTATGCATCGGACTGATTCCGTCCGAATCTCCGTCCGACCCAATTTTCCAACATGTTGGAAAGATTTCCCGACCAACTGGGCCGGACGGACCTAATCCGATCATGTGTAGAGCATTTTGATCGGACCAAGTGCCACGCATGCTCAGATCAAATTCCTACATCAAAGCTATTGGCTACTAGCCTGAATGTAGTCCCATCGTAATGAAATTACGTCATCACGTTCTGAAAGATCGGATTTTTCGCCAACTTGGCCCGACCGTGTGTATGCAACAGTTTCGGACACAATCCGTTGGACTAAATCCGACGGGCAAAATCCGACGGATTTGGTTGGCAAAATCTCCAACCGTGTGTACAGGGGCTAAGGCTGCATTGATGGGCATTTAAATGTAAGTTTCTTTTCCTTAAATTTCGCTCCTAAAAGTTTTTTTCTTTAAAATTCCCTCCTAAACTTGTGGTGCGTGTTATACGCCGATAAATACGGTATACATTGTACATTCACATTAGTCCATGCCCTTAGGGAGCTTACAATCTAAGGTCCGTCACTCATCTTCATAGATTCATATACTAGGGCCAATTTAGACATCAGCCAATTAACCTACCAGCATGTCTTTGGAGTTACCAATCATTAGATGTGGTAGCTGCATTTGTTTTCATTTTAGACCCCCCCCCCCCGTCTGTTTTCAGCTGGTGATCTGGCCAGTAGCAAATCTCTTGTATTAGAGTGCCTCCATTCTGGATGGAGGAGCACAGGGGGCACCTTTGGACAGCAGCATTTTCAAGGGGGAGGGGAATGGTCGATGTGTTAGCAGATTTGGATACACTAACAAGTTGAAACCAAACTCCAGCTTAATACTTTATAGGCAGCCACAGCAAAAAAAAAAAAATGTTTTCCCCTTTTGGGATAAAGGTTTTATATAAATAAATTAAAGCTAATCATTATTGTAAGCACCCCTGTCAGTGGAAAGAGGTTTGTCTCATCTCTGTAAACTAATACATTCTGCTGGAGAGGTTGTGCTGTGTAAAAAATAAAAAATAAATAAACAATCAAAAAAAGGACTCGCTGGCTGGATCATAGTGTGAAAATAAAAGAAAGAAAGCTTAAAAAAGAAAATGAATGCAGCCACCACATGTAGGAATTGGTAAGCTGCGATATAATAAAGGTTTGGTTTTGGGTTCAATACGGATTTAATAGGAATCCAGAGGGTGCAGGTCAGATCCCAATTACCAGTTACCAAATCCCAATGCTAATTTAAATACTACCATTTCCAAATACCCCTGTTTGTGCCTAGGCAAGCTAAATCACATGATCCCCGATTATTAACTATTACAAGTGATCACCTTAGGGCAAAAGCAAACTAAATAATTGAATAAAAGCTGATCATTGTAAGCACTCATGTCAGTGTTATATGGTTTGTCTCAACACTCTGGCACATCGGCAGGAGATCCCAATCAATCTACATTCTACAGCACTGTCCTAAAACAATATCACTCCAGTTACCCCACCAATTAAAACAAAACGTGTAAATCAATTTATCAAAGCATGTACGAATTAGTGATCGACCAATTTAAATTGCTAATATGATTAGTCCCATATGCAGGAGAGCTTCTTCTGAAAAAAAAACAGACTTACTGACTGGATCACCCGGTGAAAGTAAAAGAAAGAAAGAAAGAAAGCCTAAAACAGAAAATAAATTTAACCATCACATCTAAGAATTGCTAAAATTCATTATAATAAATGTTTGCTTTTGAGTTTAACACCGTTTATCCTTTTGTCGCCCACGTAACATATGTGCAGCAGCAAAGAGGGTGGGCGGCATTTAATGCCCACATGCCACATGTGTGTCCATGGGTGGCAGAGATTTCTGTGCCGAGATGGCGCTCCCAGTACAGTGCTGGGGCTGTCAGACACAGCCCTCGGTCTCTGCTAATGATCAGTAGCCAGAAGAACCAGCTTCCAATCATATGACCACTGTGCCATCCAATCTTGATTGCCGTTCCTTGCTGCCCGTTTTTGCCAACTGCCTCACTTAGAATGTAGCGGTAAAGCGGCATCGCTGCACTGGGTCACGCATTGAATACCCGATTCTGCAAAATGCCGGGTAGGGGGGCTGCTCCGGGTGTGCTGTGATTAGCACTGATCGACCACCAGCCCCCATTGATCGGCTCCGATATTCAGAGAAGGGAGCTCAGCGATGTAAACAACTGAGCTCCGAATAGTCACAGGCAATCTTGCTGTTTTTTATTCCCTGCGAAGCAGGGGAGAAAAACAGCAGGATGTAGTAGTAAAAGCACCACATAACAGACAAATGACACATTGTTAGGCACACATTTAAAGAGGCTGTATACCTTCCTATATTATTTGTACCTATAGGTAAGCCTAGATTAAGGCAAATCTCTCCTAAACATGCATCGTTTAGGAGATATTTACTGTACACTGCGCTGATGTCATCAGCGCATGCGCTCTGAAGGAACGGCATACGTGGGAGTGACGTCACGTGGCTCCAGCCAGTCCACAGTCCCGAAAGGAAGAAGAAGGTGAAGATGGATGTGGCCTCCAGTGAGGACGACGTGGGCTTTTTTTGCAGGTGTCACATTATGTGCTAGTATGCTATGCATACCAGCACATTATGCCTTTACTTTGCAGGCTAAGAAAAATACAGAAAAAAAACAAAAAACAAACAGTTTACTTCCGCTTTAACTCCTTGATTGCCCCAAGATGTTAACCTCTTAGCCAGTGTCATTAGTACAGTGACAGTGTATAGTTGTCAGGGCTGGGCTCAGCCCTTCCTTCTCTGAGCTGGCCTCTCAGCTGTCAGCTAATTGCCAGCTCCTATCTCTCCACAAGTACTCAGCTGTTGATGATATCCTGCTCGTCAGTCCTGCCTTCTTAAGCCGTTCAGTACAGAGGAGCTCTGCCTTCGCCTTGGTCAACATCACAGAATCTCCTGCGATCCTGTTCAAGACTTGCTTTGCTGACAACCCTTCTGGCTCCAGATCCTGCTTGCTGTTCCACTACATTGATCCCTGACTCCTGGCTTGGCTGACTATCCATTCCGGTTACCGAACTTTGGCTATGTTTTGACTGCATTTGCTCTTTTTACTCTTATTATTAAACAAGTGTGATTTACCTGTACTTTTCTCGGCCTGATTTTATGGTTTCTGACAATAGTATTAACACTGATCACTGTATTAGTGTCACTATTGATGTAAATGGCAGTAAGTCAGTTACCCGCGCCAGCCAGTTTCACCCAGTGTCAGACTGCCCACCATACTATCACAGTCCCACTATCAGGGATCGCTGATCAATGCCATTACCAGTATAAATAAAAATTTCAAGATCTATACCAGGCACTATAGCTTTCACGCAAACCAGATAATATACACTTATAGACAGCCTATGCGTTTTGGACGTTAGTCCTTAGCCATGACTAAGGACTAACGTCCGAAATGCGTAGGCCATTTCACAGCATTGTACATGCTTACTGAAAAAAGAAATACTTTTTTTTGGATGTCATCCTGAGTGCCGACCATCCCTTTCCTTAGGCCCCTTTCACACTGGGGCAGTGCGGGCGTTGGCGGTAAAGCGCCATTACCATTGTTTTAGCAGCAGTATGCGGCCGCTAGCGGGGCATTTTAACCCCTGCTAGCAGCCGAAAAAGGATTAAAACTGCAGCGGCGCTTTGCCGGCAGTATAACCGCGCTGCCCCATTGATTTCATTGGGTAGGAGCGGTTTAGGAGCGGTGAACACACCGCTCCTTCACTGCTCCAAAGATGCGGCTAGCAGGACTTTTTTCACCGTCCTGCCAGCGCCCCGCTCCAGTGTGAAAGCCCTCAGGCCTTCACACTGGAGTGAAAGGGGCCGTTTTTTTCAGGTACTATTTTTAGTGCCTGAAAACCGCCTCAGTGTGATAGGGGCCTTACTCTGGTACCACGGAGGTGTCAGCAGCCTCTAGACCTGAGCAACGGGTGGAGCTTTTATGTGGGTAGCTTGAAGCACCTATACACCCGTTTTCCTAAAATATAATATAATATATAAATATAACATATACAGTGCCTTGCGAAAGTATTCGGCCCCCTTGAACTTTTCAACCTTTTGCCACATTTCAGGCTTCAAACATAAAGATATAACATTTTTATTTTTTGTGAAGAATCACCAACAAGTGGGACACAATTGTGAAGTGGAACGAAATCTATTGGATATTTTAAACTTTTTTAGCAAATAAAAAACTGAAAAGTGGTGCGTGCAAAATTATTCGGCCCCTTTACTTTCAGTGCAGCAAACTCACTCCAGAAGTTCAGCAAGGATCTCTGAATGATCCAATGTTGTCCTAAATGACTGATGGTGATAAATAGAATCCACCTGTGTGCAATCAAGTCTCTGTATAAATGCACCTGCTCTGTGATAGCCTCAGGGTTCTGTTGAAAGCGCAGAGAGCATGATGAAGACCAAGGAACACACCAGGCAGGTCCGTAATACTGTTGTGGAGAAGTTTAAAGCCGGATTTGGATACAAAAAGATTTCCCAAGCTTTAAACATCCCAAGGAGAACTGTGCAAGCGATCATTTTGAAATGGAAGGAGTATCAGACCACTGCAAATCTACCAAGACCTGGCCGTCCCTCTAAACTTTCAGCTCAGACAAGGAGAAGACTGATAAGAGATGCAGCCAAGAGGCCCATGATCACTCTGGATGAACTGCAGAGAACTACAGCTGAGGTGGGAGAGTCTGTCCATAGGACAACAATCAGTCGTACACTGCACAAATCTGGCCTTTATGGAAGAGTGGCAAGAAGAAAGCCATTTCTCAAAGATATCCATAAAAAGTCTCGTCTAAAGTTTGCCACAAGCCCCCTGGGAGACACACCAAACATGTGGAAGAAGGTGCTCTGGTCAGATGAAACCAAAATCAAACTTTTGCCCACAATGCAAAACGATATGTTTGGCGTAAAAGCAACACAGCTCATCACCCTCAACACACTATCCCCACTGTCAAACATGGTGGTGGCAGCATCATGGTTTGGGCCTGCTTTTCTTCAGCAGGGACAGGGAAGATGGTTAAAATTGAGGGGAAGATGGATGCAGCCAAATACAGGACCATTCTGGATGAAAACCTGTTGGAGTCTGCAAAAGACCTGAAACTGGGACGGAGATTTATCTTCCAACAAGACAATGATCCCAAACATACAGCAAAATCTACAAAGGAATGGTTCACAAATAAACGTATCCAGGTGTTAGAATGGCCAAGTCAAAGCCCAGACCTGAATCCAATCGAGAATCTGTGGAAAGAGCTGAAAACTACTGTTCACAAACACTCTCCATCCAACCTCACTGAGCTCAAGCTGTTTTGCAAGGAAGAATGGGCAAGAATTTCAGTCTCTCGATGTGCAAAACTGACAGAGACATGCCCCAAGCGACTTGCAGCTGTAATCGCAGCAAAAGGTGGCTCTACAAAGTATTAACGCAAGGGGGCCGAATAATTTTGCACGCCCCACTTTTCATTTTTTTATTAGTTAAAAAAGTTTCAAAAATCCAATAGATTTCGTTCCACTTCACAATTGTGTCCCACTTGTTGGTGATTCTTCACAAAAAATAAAAATGTTATATCTTTATGTTTGAAGCCTGAAATGTGGCAAAAGGTTGAAAAGTTCAAGGGGGCCGAATACTTTCGCAAGGCACTGTACTTGAAATTTAACAAAATAAATAATTGTCTTAGATAGAAAAAAAAAAACGAACAAAACCATCACGCACCAGGCAGTGAATGGGTTAACACAAAACAAACCTTTACATTTAAGACAGCAGATTCCGTAAATTTTCCCAAACAGCGTGTGGGAAATCCAGGATGACATTTGAATCGCCCCCCACGCACCTCCAACAAGTCTAAATAATGAATCTTTTACCGTCAGAAAGAGAAATGCAGCTTATGTATAGAATGTGTGGATTTTCTCATTAGACGGTAACAAATGCTTCAACATATGGCCTATATGAAATCTTGAAGCCAATTCTGAAGAGTCCCACTTAATTAGAGCTCAGAAAAAGCCTTAATTAATGTGTTTTCACCGTATTTATATATGGAAACTATTGCCTGGATCTCTCTGCAAATTTTTTCGGCGCTTATACTATAACCACTTACCGACCGGCTCCTGTACATATACGTTGGCACTTTAGATGGATATCTCAGTAACGGCAGCATCTGCTACCACAACCGAGGTATCCATCTTTTCAGGAGCTGTAGTGTTTACAATAACGGTTGGCAGAGGAAGCCATTTTTCATATGTCTAAGACAGTGGCCAAGCCCCAAACACACCTCCAAGATGACCACTGCCTTCCTAAAGAAGCTGAGGGTAAAGGTGATGGAGTGGCCAAGCATGTCTCCAGACCTAAACCCTATTGAGCATCTGTGGGGCATCCTCAAATGGAAGGTGGAGGAGCGCAAGGTCTCTAACATCCACCAGCTCTGTGATGTGGTCATGGAGGAGTGGAGGAGGACTCCAGTGGCAACCTGTGAAGTTCTGGTGATTTCCATGCCCAAGAGGGTTAAGGCAGTGCTGGAAAATAATGGTGGCCACACAAAATATTGACACTTTGGGTCCAATTTGAACATTTTCACTAAGGGGTGTACTTACTTTTGTTGCCAGTGGTTTAGACATTAATGGCTGTGTGTTGAGTTATTTTGAGGGAACAGCAAATTGACACTGTTATACAAGCTGTACACTCACTACTTTACATTGTAGCAAAGTGTCATTTCTTCAGTGTTGTCACATGAAAAGATAATAAAATAGTTACAAAAATGTGAGGGGTGTACTCAGAGATACTGTAACTGTTTGCCAGCAGTAGAGATCTACAGTATTTGTTAGGGTTGCACTTATACCGATACTGGTAATCGTGCAAATGCTCCGATACCCAAGACCATTACCTTTGCAGTGCTATTTGAGCCCATACAAAATGCATTGGCTCAAATTGCACTGGAAAGGATGCAACTTGAACAGGAATGCATTGCGATTCCTGTCCGAATCCCATGCGGTTTGCCACACTGCTCCTGTGTGAACCCAGTATAGAAAGACAGGGAAGCATATTCTCGGTGAGTACTTGACCCAAAGACCCAAAGTATCAGTATTTGCCAGTAAAAAAAAAAAAGTGCATTGGTGCAACCCTAGTATTTGCAGCGGCTGACTTTAAATTTTTAAAACAAGGCCAAAGTTCCACTTTAAGTGACTCTTGGGGCTTACAGAAACTCCTTTCAAATGGGAATCTCTGTATGTTTCTGCTGCAGAGTTGCCTTTACTTCCAGTGTGTCACCATGACATTTAGTGTGGGGGGGGGGGGGGGACTTTAACGGAGTCCCATATAGCAGTAGAAGCCTGATCGGGGTAGAAATTCTTCCTCACTATATCCAAAATTAAAAGAAAAAAAAAAAGTTTCAGCTGAACCACTTTAAGCCCATCTCCAAGCAAATATAAAACATAAATTATCCCTCCCACCCAATCACCAATTAAATGAATAGGTTAAAAAGTAGCCCTCAAAGTCCTTCCTTCTCACCTAACTCCACCATCACTTGACCTTCCGCTGCAACTCTTCCTCTAGTGGAGACCTTTACTTTATAGTTGCAGCCCAGGCCTGTCGCTGACATGTTGCCGTCACTGGAGTCTCAAGACCTGTGAGGACCCCACCGAGTCAAGTGGCCAAGCCACCAGACCGTGACCTGGACACCCGAAAAAGAACTTCTTCCCACTCTACAGTCCAAAAGAGAGAAAGCTTGGAATCCAGGACAACACGTGACCATGGATTTAGATGAGTATTTGGCCCATTTAGATTATTTATTGCTGTAGCTATTAGCTGAAGAGGGGTGATGAGGGTACCCATTGTGGTGAAAGGTGGACCTTGGCCAGAAATTTGCTTTAATGACCTTCCGCTGCAACGCTTCCTCTAGTGAAGGAAGACCTTTACTTTATAGTTGCAACCCAGGCCTGTTGCTGTCATGATGCCCTCACTGGAGTCTCAAGACCTGTGAAGTCCCCGCCGAGTCAAATGGCCGTGCCACCAGACAGCAACCTGGACACCCGAAAAATAACTTCTTCCCACTCTACAGTCCAAAAGAGAGAAAGCTTGGGGTCTAGGACAACACGTGGATATGGGTGAGAATTTAGGTGAGAATTTGGGCCATTTAGATTTTTTTATTGCTGTAGCTATTAGCTGGAGATGGGTGAGGGTACCAATTGTGGTAAAAGGTGGACCCTGGCCAGAAATTTGCTTTAATGCACAACTCAAGGAAATGAATAAAGTCATTTGGTACGCTGCCAATGAAATCTAAGAAAGAATGCAACTGTTTAAAATCAGAAAGCCTTAATCTGAGCTTTACATTTCCCATAATCCCTTACGGCTGCCTTGTCTCCGGGCAGAA
This sequence comes from Lithobates pipiens, assembly GCF_037356315.1. Taxonomy (NCBI): domain Eukaryota; kingdom Metazoa; phylum Chordata; class Amphibia; order Anura; family Ranidae; genus Lithobates; species Lithobates pipiens. The sequence goes on from NW_027507748.1 coordinate 50,547,731, forward strand.
ATGGAGATTCTTGCCCATCATTCTGTGCTGAGCAGCCGCCCGACTTCTACTGGACTGCAACAGGGTTGAAAATGGCTGTAAATAATGTATGAATGCACATCGGAATACATAGTTAGGCAGTCCATGGTGGCATAAATAGAACGGATAGGGATACTAAAATATTAGCATGCTTAAAGTGGTTGTAAAGCCTTAGCCAGGGTTCACACTGCTGCTGTGCGAGACACCGCATGTAATTTGCAGAGGAATCGCAGCATATTCCTGTGCAAATTACATGCAGTCTCTCTGGGGTGCGGATTTGAGCCATGAATTTGTATGGCTCAAATAGTACCAAACTGGTGCAGGACCCTTTTTTGTCTGCACCAGAATCAGATCGCATAGGTGTTCACACCCATATGAGCCGATTCTGCAAATCGCACTGCATTTTTCACATTGATTGCTGAATATTGTTAATATACGCTCCACGATCGGTTTGTATGGATGGGTTGCAATTTAGATGCGGTGCCGAATCCACAGGGAGTTTGCAACTCATCTAGTGTGCGCCCAGGCTTAACGTTTTTTTTACCTTGATGCATTCCTATGCATTAAGGTAGAACACCTTCTGTACCTGGGATCCCAACCCCCAGCCCTCCTCCTATATTTACCTGTGCCCCATCACAATCCAACGCTGTGCATGAGAACAGAGGCTCTCCCAGCTGTCCCTCCTCACAGGGCAGATCAATATCAGTGGGAGCCATTGTCAATCAAGCTCTGTAACGAGGGAGCCGCGGGGCGGAGCCATGCCCTGCTGTGTGTGTCTATGCATGCAGGCAGCATGGCTTAGGAACAAGCCAACATGAGTGCCCCTATAGGAAGTGGCTTCCCATGGTAGCACTGGATGAAGTGGAACCAGGAGCATGGGCGAGGGACCAGAAAAGAGAAGGATTGGGGCTGTGGGGCCATACCCCGCTGTGTCTATGCACACAGGCAGCAGGGCTCAGGAGTGAGCCTGCATGAGTACCCCCATAGGAAGCGGATTTACATAGGGGCACTGGATAAAAAAAAAAGAAAAAAAAAGGAGGAGCCAGGAGTACCAGCGAGGGACCAAGGACAAGGAGGATTGGGACTGCTCTGTGCAAAACCATTGCATAGAGCAGGTAGTAAGTATGGCATGTTAATTATTTTAGTAAAAAAAAAAAATAATAATAATAATGGCGGGCCATTTTTGTCACAAGAACAGGTCCAGGAAAGTAAGAGCTTCCATATGAATCATTTGCAGCCCATTGCACCCCAAACACCCTTAAAGGTCTGCTATCAGGTTCCGCTGCCATGCACATGTGCTAAACGTGAACATGCTGATGGAGAGATATGTACAGCACATTTTAACAGTAGAGTTGGGCGAGCAGTTTGAGCCAAGCAAAAGTTCTGCCTGAACATTGCCTCTTCGCCCCTTCATCAAACATCCGAATTTTGCTGGGTGCTCAGCCGGATGTTTGCCCGCTGAGCGCCCCACAATGCACTGTGCGCTGCATAGTGCTTAGCTGGTTGTTAAGGAGTGGGCCGGGAAGCCAGCCACTGCATCCTTTACAACGCATGAGTCATCAGCTGTCAACGGGCTTCCCTCCTGGCAGCTGAATAAAAAAAAAAAAAAAAAACAAAGACAAAAAAAAAAAAAACAACATTGCCAGCAATAGAGAAAAGTGAAAAAAAAATGGCGTGGAGGTTCCCCACAATCCAAACCAGGCCCTTTGGGTCTGGAATGGATTTTTAGGTTTTAAGGGGAACCCCATGCCAAAATGTAAAAAACAAATGGGACCTCAAAATCCATACCAGACTCTTACCCGAGCATGCAGCCTGGCAGGACAGGAAAGGGGGGGTCCCTATGTGAATGAGTATGGGGTACACTGTACCCCACAGCATGTAGATGGAGCACTAGGTTGTCGGGGCCTTTGAAGCACTCCCCAGTCTGGGGGGGGGGGGGGGGGGTGTGACCTTGGAGCCTACCTGAGTAACAAAGGAGGATCTGGACAGGAGGCACAAAGAGGAACTGAGAAAGACAGCGGGAGCTAGTGTTGCCAGGCAAGTCTCCTGGAGGGATCCACCGGAGTACAGCTTTATTATTTTTGTTGCTACGCTAGGGGGCCCGTGGTCCCTGCCTGCAAATGGCAGTTGCTAAGGCCTGGCTGGAGCAAGAGTCAGGCCTAACTATGTGCTAACTGTACCAGGAACCAAGTATTATATAGGATTGTATAGGAGAGAGAGGAACAGTCTACAAATAAGCATTGTGCTGGAGGAGACTGGAGCTCTAGAAGTATAAAATAGAGGTTCCAACTGATCACCTTATTGATTTCATTATTGATTCTGGGCATCCCATAAATTTTCCTTACCTTATCCAAGTTCAAAATCCCTCAATAAAAATACAAAACAAACATACAGACTATTCATGGTCTCAAGAGTGTATGGGAAGTGAATGTCGGGCTGGGCAGGGTGACAGGTGGATCACAATATCCAGCAGCCCCTACGGGTCTATCGCCACATATTGAAGTCAAAGTTGTATTTTACCCCCTTGCTCTCTCCCCTCTTTCTGTACACATGCTACATCCCTGCTTCTCCACACTTTTACTAGAAACACTTCAACACCCCACATGAGAACTCCTATTGTATTCTATGGTTCACAGCGGGACATCGTGTCACTTGCACAGAGCTCAAAAAAGTACATCAGCTTCTTTGGGGGAGAGTTGCAAGTTGTTGGTCCCTACAGACACATGTAAATGTTCAAAAAATGACAGAAAAACCTGAAATCACATGTAACAGGTGTTTTTGTGCAATTTCTTGCCTCTCCTTCTAGTAATTAGCTTTCCATTGGCTACAATAAAGACATTTGAGCTTGAAAAACGCCTCGGAAAACACCTGTACAAATGTCCATAAAATCAGAACACTCCAAAAACACTTGAAGAAGTTCAAGCTCAAGTGTACATCTGAGAGGCTGGCAGGCTGCCAAGTCACTCCTGGGTAGAGAAGGTTAAAACCATTTACTGGAAGAAAATGAAAGCACTTCTGCTGCAAACTTTAACCATGAATTACTCCACAGTGCCTACAGGTGCAGAGGTCAGTGGTGATGTTTTAGAGCCCTGGAAGCTGTTTTATAGCTCATTTACTACTTTTTTAAAAAAAAATGTGTAATGACTGTCCATAGCCTGGCCACAAAGGCACTTTACAGTTGTGCTGTAATACCAAACGCCAGGTAAAATATTTAATTGTAATTTCCGAATCCTGAGGATATTGCTAAAGGTGCACACAGAACCACTCCTGAAAGCCCAATTCTGGGGAATTTGAAAATCCTCCCTCTACAGTGGGGCTGCTCATTTAGTCCAGGGGAGCGTTGAAGGACTTTGACTTACCTGACCCTCCATTCCCCTGGCACAGGGGTAGGGAACCTCGGCTCTCCAGCTGTTTTGAAATGTGATTGTTAGGGTCTTGCAATATCTCATGGGACTTGTAGTTTCAAAACAGCTGGAGAGCCAAGGTTCCCTACCCCTGCCCTAGCAGATTGTGGTCTCCCATGGGCCGGTGGTGGACTGTTCTTCAGCTATGAGCTCTGCAGTGGTCTTGATGGTGTCAGGACCTTAGGCAGCTGGAACACGTGGAAGAAGGGACTAGTCTAGAAGTGGAGAGGATCGGGTAAGTGGACCTTCCTATGTCCCCTAGACCTAAACAAGCAATAACCCCTTGCAATGTAGACCAAGCACGGGATATTTCCTGGAGCTGAGCTTCAACTTCCTTATGCAAGATCCCGTATATACAGATGATTCCTGGCTTTCCTGGAATCTTTTTAAACAGAACCATTTCTAGAACACAAATGAATATTCAGTCAAAAGGGCTATAATATAATTTATCGTCATAATTACTTTTTCTAAGCGCAGAGTTTCTATCACATCATCTTCCTTCCCTCATGCCAATAACTCATGTTGTCTCCTAGTTACTGAATATGGAAAAAGGGATCTCATAAATGAACTTCATAACTGTATACACGCTTCTTTATTATGGAGCTCACTTACCAACTCTTTAGTTCTCTTTAAGATGATGGATTTCACAGACCAATAATTGTGGACATCTTGAGCCAATAAGTCCACTTTCCATCACATGAAAATGGAAGTCATGAATACCCAATTACCCAAACACCAGAGAAGAGGCTTGTTTCCTACAACCAATTGTAGAGGTTATGCCTTATTTAACATGATGCCATGGTGAGTGACAGCTCACACACCAGACTGACTGCAAAACATAGCTGGAACAAGATGAAGATAATGAGAACATGCTTAAATTACAAGATTTCAGCCCATTACAAGAATAAGCAACACACACATTTCATAGCAGCTTGGTGGGATAGCTTGGTGGGATGCATGCAGATGTATATTACTACTTCACCTCTGAATATAATTTATCACATAATATCAGATACACCTGTTCAATATATAGAATAAAAAGGAGATTGTCACGGTTATGAAGGTTTTTGTAAAAGAAAAAAAAAATGCAAAAAAAATATATATATATTATAGACGACAACTCTTTAAAGGAGTCCAACACTATAGCCTTCACTGGACATCACTAAATGGCAGACTCAGGTCCAGATCTGGACCAAATGATGGCTCTATCCAGACCACCAGCCAATCAACATCTGCCCCCTTACCATCTGCAGTGATTGGTTGTTAGGACCGCCAGTACACAGTGGACACTATATGATAGGACACCGGCCGCTGGTGGTGGTGGTAGGAGTGGAGGCATTCTCCACCTACCCAGCCCATCCATGGCAACCCAGGCCGCCACTGAACAGAAAGTCCCCGTTTGCGCATGCACCCCTCAGCTGATGGGCTCCTGGCAACTAGGATGCCAGGAGAGGAGGAGGGACAGATAAGCCGAGGAAGAGGTCCCTATGGGGAGGCGGTGCTGTCCGCTAATGAACACAAGCGGCCGCACTGTGACAAGGGGAAGGCAAGCTGCGGGATGTCAGCGTATCTCCCCCGCTCACCCCCCTTCTCCTGTCACAAGGATTTGCTGATTTGCTTCTGTCCCCATTGGCCACAGTGGAGGGCCAATCAGAAGAGGCTAGCAGTGCATCATTGAACATGTAGTACTGGAGGATTGTAAGCCCCATTGTTGTCCACAGGCAGCAGACATCAGCCCCCAGCATGCACTGGGAGGAAAGAGTGAGAGCCTGGAACCCAGGAAGAATCTGAGTGACTACTAAAGGAAAAAGAGGACTGAGCCATCACCAAAAAGAGAGAGCGCCACCCCCATGCTGTACCCACACCAGAGAGAGAGCGCCACCCCCACGCTGTACCCACACCAGAGAGAGAGCGCCACCACCACACTAACCCCATCACCAGAGAGAGAGCGCCACCACCACACTGTACCCACATCACCAGAGAGAGAGAGACACGCTGTCCCTGCACCACCAGAGAGAGAGCCACGCTGTCCCCGCACCACCAGAGAGAGTCACATTGTCCCCGCACCACCAGAGAGAGCCATGCTGTACCCACACCACCAGAGAGAGAGCCACGCTGTATCCGCACCACCAGAGAGAGCTATGCTGTACCCACACCACCAGAGAGAGAGTCACGCTGTACCCGCACCACCAGAAATAGCCATGTTGTCCAGCATCACCGGAGAGAGAGCAGGTGTCATTGGGTAGTGTGGGCACAATAGGAGACAGACAGTACTAGCATTATATGGCCACAATAGGATTGGGACATCGTAATATAAAGGGGACTGCACTGTAATAGTTGCAGTGCCCCTTTACAGTGCAGTCCCCTTTATATTACAGTGTCCCTGCATATTACAGGCGAAGGACCGACACCAGCCACCCCCACGAATGTCCACTGATGCCCCCTCCCCCCCCAGTCCCTCTGGAAAAGTTTGCTGCTCAGTCTAAAATGCCCGAGGCCTGGCTGCTAGTAATAATTAGGGGGATGTAGAAGAATTCAAAACTGGTCCAACCCAGTTTTGGGTCTGTTGGGTGGTTGGTTGAGTGGTTGGATGGATAAAACAGATCATTGTTGAAGAATGGCCTCATTTTCTGCTACAAACTTGAAACATTATGTTATTTTCTTTGCTAGTCAAAAACAGAAAGGGTAATTTGTTGCTTTCTTTTTACATATACAAGCTTAAATTTGGTGTTTTGCCTGAAGTCTATGTAATGGTTTCCTATGCTACAATCAGGTCGAACCACAACAAAGCAATGGATGATCAGAGTGACGCCAGGGGCTTACTTGTGAAACTGTACAATCTAGAGCAGCCTTGGCCAACTAACCTACTTTGAGTCAAATTAATTATCTGAAAGGTGTAAAAAGACAGTACCGCCATGACGGAGGGTGCGGATCACAAGAGTTGGCAATCTTGCCTTGCAGCTCTGAAGTTGTATGTTTGATTCCCAACCAGAACAGGATTGCATGTTTTACCCTACCATCCAAAGACACACCGTTGGGCTACTTTCACACTGGGGCATTGGGGGTATCAGTGGTAAAGAGCCACTATTTTTAGCGATGCCTTACCATCATTTTTGCGGCACTTTTCGGCTGCTTTTAACCCCCTCTAACGGCCGAAAAAGGGTTAAATTCGCCCACAGAGTGCCGCTGCAGAGATGCTTAGCATGCTCTTCGGCGGTGCTGCCCATTCATTTCAATGGGCAGGGGCACTGAAGGAGCGGTGTGTAGACCTCTCCTACAGTGCCTCAAAGATGCTGCTTGCAGGACTTTTTGGCGTCCTGCCAGTGCACCGTCCCAGTGTGAAAGCACTCAGGCTTTCACACTGGAGTGAGGAGAGGCTCTTTACAGTCGCTTTGCAGGCACTATTTTTGGGGCCATAGTGCCTGTAAAGCACCTCAGTGTGAAAGCAGCCTTACCTTAACTGACCCCAAGATCACTGCAACTCTCTGTACATTGGATGATACATAAATTGAGAATGGATAATAAAAACACAAATCATTTGGTTGCTTCTGTCCAACCTGCGGCCCTCCATTTGTTATAGAACTACAGGGCCCACAACGCATTGCAAGGAAAATCCCATGAGGCCCTGGAAACCTGACAGTTGAAAGCATGACTTCCAAAAGCAGAAACATGATTGAACTTGGCTCCCAAAGGCAGAGGCATGATGGCACTCATAGTTCCGCAACAGTTGGAGGGCCACAGGTTGGACCCCATTTCCTTTCTCACCATAACTTGCATGGTTATACCGTCTTGTTGGGTCACAAGCCTTACTCCATAGAAACCATGCCTTCCATGCACTACACTGATGGTGGCCAAAATACCCTGAAACCACCTTATGCAGTTTGTAATAAATGGCTCAGCGAGGGGAAGAAGAAGCAACACATGGAGCTGATCAGGTGTGCTGCTTTGTAAGGATCATTGCTGAAAGAAGAAGAAAGCAGAGTTAGAGCCGGTTCACACTGCGGGCGATGCGAGGCGACACGACTTGCCTCGCCTCGATCTGACAAGTCGCCCCCGTTCTGTACAATGGAACCGTTCTGAGAGGAGCGACTTGAGTCGCTCCGACTCAGAAAAAAGGTTCCTGTACTACTTTCGGGCGACCTCGGGGCGACTTGCATTGACTTCTATACAGAAGTCATCTGCAAGTTGCCGCTGAGGTCGCGGCAGGTCACGGCGAGGCAAGTCGGTGTCGCCTCGCATCGCCTGCAGTGTGAACCGGCCCTAACAGAGAAAGGAGCTCATCAGTATGTTCCTTCTCCATTCCCTGCCCAGTGACGGAGAGATGGGTAGGTAAGCGAGACAACAGCCGTGAAAGGTCAGGTCCCGTTCCCTACAGACAGGGCTGTTCTATGTGACAGAGCTGACTCACCTGAGGAAATCTCAGGACAAGATGGATAAAAATGCAAATCCTTTAGCAGGTAAACCAGTGCCATTACATGCATTTCATCTTTGAATTCAGCTGTTTGCATGGAGCTCAACCTATGCAAAACCCCAATCAACTGCCACCATGGATCGGTGAGGTACCCAACATTCTGCATTGCTTAGAAGACTCAATTAGCTCCAGGCAAATGTTATACGAGCTTCGTTTTTTTTCTTCAGGCACTTGTCTTGAATTATGGGATGGAAAGGGCACCACAGGCCTTTCAATTGTGCCTGCAGGTCAGATGTAGCTGGATGTACAGAAGCATTTTAGGAATAGAAGACAAGCCTGTGAAGGCATCTCAGGTCATCTACAATCTTGGATTTCACAAACACCGGCCATTTAGATGAGGTTTCACCTTGAGCACATGTGAAAAGCAGCTTCCCTAACCTGGTTTGGGCAACATACATCCCTCCTGGTGTGAACCAAGCCTGATCATGAGCTCCTGGCTGTGAAATGTCCGGGACTATTTTTGATGCATTCAGCCATAGACATTCAGAATACTACTTGTTGTAGTCAGTCTGGTAACAATGTAAAAGCCAAATCACATTTTATAAATAATGAAGAATCCAGCTGCCCTTACAGAAATGAGCTTTCCATCATACGATACCTTCATGAATGGACCTTTATTGCTATAAACTTTCATTGGACTACGTATGGCGAAGGATCGTAAAGATACCCAAAAACAGAAGATCATAGTTTGATGCCAAAAATTCTGGCAAGCCATAGAGGAGTCGAAAACCAAAATGTTCTGTTCATCAAAAAACGAAAAAGGCGCTTAAGACTGTGCCATCATGTTTCGTTTTTCGAAACAAAATCCAGCATGTTGGATGAGGCACTTTGGATTTTGGAATTTCCACGTCACAGCTGGCACATTAATGATGTGAAAAACTATCTTTTTCCTTTTATAAACATGATATGCACAGTATCAGGTTTATATAAAAAAAAAAAAAAAAAAGGCAGGCCATAGACGAAAATTCATGGTCGTTTCTAGGGTGTCTAGGTGAACTCTGGAACTGTAGGGTTTAAAGGATAACATCACTTTCATAAAATAAATGATGTACACAAATATTTCTCCACAAGTCACTTGCATTCACACAATTTCCCAGTAACCATGTATTTTGCATTTTATTACAATGCAAGTAATTTAGAAGTTTTATTTTTTTTAGATTATTTTATGTAGCACTTTACATATATTGTACATTCAGATCAGTCCCTGCCACCAAGGAGCTTACAATCTAAGGTTCCTATCTCACATCATGCATACACATACTAGGACCGATAAAGACAGGAGCCAATTAGCTTACCAGCATATCTTTGGAATTTTGGAGGAAACCCACGCAAGCACAGGGAGAATGAAAACTCCATACAGGTAGTATCGAGGTTGGGATTTGAACGGATGACCCCAATGTGCAAGGCACATGTGCCAAAAAATAGGTTTCATCCAATCCATCCTAAGCTCTTTAAAGCTACTACAAAGCTCAACTTCAACTTTATAATAAAATAATTAAATGCAGATGTACAACGAGATTGCCACACACCTCAGAATCACTCAAAGTGAAAGAGGGATGAAAGGTGGCCTCAGCCTTGGCTCCTCCCGAAAAAGCCACATCCCTGATGCGCTCCGTCCTACCCCCAAGGGTTAGTCATACCTCTATGACTAACCCCCTGGGGCAAGGAGATACCTGTGGGGGTGCGCGATTTATCGGTAGGAACCAGGGCTGAGGCGGCCTTTCATCCCTCTTGCACTTTGAGTGGTTCCGAGGAGTGCGGCGTTCTCCTTGTACTAAAACATTCATGCCTGCGCTCTGCTTTGGAGTGGGTCCACCAGAGCTTGGAACCGTGCTCCACTAAAGTATTGACTAGGTCAAAATTTAGATATTTCACACCTTAGACTAGTTATAATACAAAATATACCACTCTATGACAGTTCTTCTCTGGCATGAGTAACTCTTTGACATTTAACCCACTTCTTGTGAACCCAAGGTGTCAAGAACTCACCCCCCCCCCCCCCCCAATGGTGGGTCATGAAGGTGCAGTAGAAAAAAACACCACAACATTACGTGGAAGTCGCTTCCTCTTTGTTGGAGGAAGAAGAGGAAAAAGAAGACATGTGATGTCACACAACCTAACAAAAAAAAAAAAAAAAAGCATGGTGGTAGGTGTGCTCAGGGCCCGGACAAGGGGTGGGCAGGATGGGCAGCTGCCCTGGGCACTGGGGTATCATGGGCGGTGGGGGGGCACCACAAGGAAATAGGGGGGAGCGGATTTGTGTTGGAAAGGGGGATTTGGGGGGCAGCAGGGAGTAAGTATTTAAGTATTGTTCTAGGAGGGGAAAATTGGGGGATATGCAAACATTTAGGGGGATTTGTGCTAGGAAGGATGATTGGGGCACTTTGTGCTGGAAGGGGGGATTTGCAGTGGGGTTATTGGGAGGGGTAATCTTAGGGGTAGATAATTTGTGCTAGGAGGAGTGATTTTTTTTTGGGGGGGGGTAAGATTTGTGCTGGGAGGGAGGATTTCAGCAGGGGAACAGATTTGGAGGAGGGGGAAAGATTAGTGCTACGTTTTTTTGGGGGGGGGGGGGGGATTTTTGATGACGCATAATGCTCATACATCTTGGGGTTGGGGGGGTGCAGTTTGGCACGTTTGCCCTGGGCTCTGGATGACCTTGTCCCGGCACTGGGTGTGCTCATAGGAGGGTGTGAGCTGGAAATAGGGACAACCCAGGGTTGGGATTTAAAATCTCAACCCCCCCAGACTATAGTTCCCTGTGTTCATCGATGGCCCAGATATGGCTGGACGTGTATGAATTGGACTCATCATTAATGGAAAAATATGGCTAGTTAACATCCAGATTGTTGTCGACCCATCTCCGCTCTCCTGGGCTTCATCCCTGCCAGATTTTTAGGATTTCCCTCATTAACACATAATTAGGCAATTAGGACCGCATGCCCAAACATCGCAGCAGTCTGTTTAGATGCAGATTTCCCTGGCTCCTTTGCTGACCCACCCAGAGACGAGTGGGCTTCGCACAGACGCTCGGACAGCCACACGTAATGTGAGCGGACAGAGTTTAAGTCATTACGTCGGATGATACACTGGGGCTATTGTTTCCCTGCTAATAATAGACATTTCATCTTCCCTGGGATGTTCAGACGGATTACGCTCGGCATGTGCACGGGAGACAGTTTTTGCAAAGCCCCTGGCAGAATGTGACAGGCCGCGCTGCACTAGTCTCTATAGCTTGGTATTAGACATAGACCAGCGCGGGGCACAAATGAGGCACAGAGCCCTGTGGCACAGCTCTGCGCCTGGACACAAATTACATCAGACAGGTCATTAAAGGAAAAAAAAAAAAAGATGCATATACAGTAGCTGTTCCTCCAAGAAGCATTTACCATGAAAAAAAATATATTATCCTATAGCTATTAACCCCTTAAAACCCAGGCGGTACTTTAAACAATACTTTAATCTTCTTTCCAATGGCTGTTAAAAAAGTAAGGTTTGGGAATAAGGGAAAAAAGTGTTAAAGCGTCATTAAACCCAAAACCAAAAATGTAATACATTGCAAAATAATCAGTAGATGTAGTGGCGGTATCCATTTTTAAAAGGCTTTTATTTCCTTTTTTTCCCCTCTTTTTTCACCTGGTGATCTGGCTAGTAACACCCTCCTGTATTATACCTTGTACACACAGTCGGATATTCCGACCACAAAATCTGTCAGATTTTTTTCAGACGGATTTTGTCCTAAACTGATGTTGCATGCACACGGTCGGACAGAGTTGTTGGAAAATCAAATCGTTCGGAACATGATGGCGTTTGTTCATTACAACGGGACTACATTGTGGCTAGTAGCCAATAGCTTTGGTCTCATAATTTAATCTGAGCATGCGTGGCACTTTGTCCGATCAGATTTTTTTGTCGGAAAATTTGAGATCCTGCGCTCAAATTTTTTTCCGTCGGATTTTCAGACGGAAAAAGTCCGATAGAGCCCACACACGATCAAATTTTCCGACAATATAATCCAATCGGACATTTTCCGTCGGAATTTCCGACCGTGTGTACAGGGCATTAGAGTACCCCCATTCTGGATGAAGGAGCACAGCAGATAGCAGCATTGTCAGCAGGGTGAATATAAATCAATGATTTTTTTTTTTAAAAAGGGATTTCTTTGATTTAAATCTGATTTTTTAGATTTTTATCAAATTTATTTTAATATAATGCTCTTGGAGTAAAAAAAAAAAAAAAAAAATCAATCTAAAAGATAGTTTTCTATTTAGGATACATTCATAATTGAGTTTCTTCCGCATTAAATGGAGCTTAGTTATCCAGCATGAGGCTGTATATTCTGCAATATTTACATTTTTGTTAAACTCATTCAATGAATCCAAGCTCTGCAAGCTGAGATAACATGCACTGTATTGATGCACTCACACAATTTCATAGTAACAATGAGATAAAACAAAGTTCAGGAATATTCCCTTTATCCCATTGTTTTGCAAATCTATGTACACTACAAACTGTAGGATTGAATTGGTTCTGATATCGCCGTTTTACTAACCTGACAGCTTATTATTCTAAATAGGAAACCATTTTGTTTGAAAACATTAAAGATTCCAACTACCAACAAGAATAAGTCCTTACATTTAAAGAGCACCTGTCATTTCAGATCCATCATAGCGGCTCCTGTTTACGGGCATCCACTCACCTGCTGCCGCCACGTCCCTCATCTTGTGTCACTGTCATTAAAAAGAATGGGACTGTCGGTGATTCAACAGCGGGTCGGAGGAGGAGCCACTGCAGTTGCTCTTTAAAAATTATAATTTAAATCGAGTGGATTTAAATCAAGCCTTTTTACTAGTGATTTAAATCAAATCCACCCTGGTTGTTAGTCTGGAGGGAGTGTTCAATGTACTAGCAGATTTAAATACACCAACAAATTGAAGCCAAAACTCAAGCTCTAATTTTAAAGTCAGTTATACCAACATTTTTTTTTCCTTTTTGAATAAAGGTTTTACATAAATAAATTAAAAGCTAATCATTGTAAGCACCCATGCCAGTGACAAATGGTTCGTCTCATCCCTGTAAACTGATACATAAAGGAAGAGAGATTGTTCTTTTAAAAAAAGCAACAGACTTACTGGCCAGATAAAAATAAAAGGAAAGAAAGCCTAAAAAAGAAAATGAATGCAATCACCACAGAACTGGTAAGCTGCAATACAAAACATGTTTGCTTTTGGGTTTAATACGACTTTAAAGTGATTGTAAAGTCTCAGCTTTTTTTTCTATTAAAATAACAAATATGTTATATTTACTGGCTGTGATGACGTCGTTGCCTTCTCACGGCCCGGTGTCGCAACGACGTCATCACAGCGCGACCCCGTACGACCAACGAACGGACCTCCCTGACGCTGCGACACCGGGCCGTGAGACGCTGGGAACCACCGGCGCCACCGGACGAAAAAAACAGCTAAAAGAGGAACCGCTTCTCCCCGGGAGCCCTGTGATGTCCCCCAGAACCTTCTCTTACACGTAAAACGTGATGTGCCTGAAACATTCCGATAGAGAGTGAGTGTACTACTTTACAAATAAATATCTGTGATCTAAAATACTGCACTTAGGTTGGCGCTGTTTTTCTTCTGTTTCTAGTCGTAAATTAAAAGCTGTGTAAATTCCAGAAAATGTACTCTAGTTTGTAGATGCTATAACTTTTGCGCAAACCAATAAATATACGCTTATTGACATTTTTTTTACTAAAGACATGTGGCTGAATAAATTTTGCCCTAAATGTATGACTAAAATTGAGTTTATTCGATTTTTCTTATAACAAAAAGTAGAAAATATCATTTTTTCTCAAAATTTTCAGTCTTTTTCCTTTTATATCGCAAAAAATTAAAATCGCAGAGGCAATCAAATACCATCAAAAGAAAGCTCTATTTGTGGGAAGAAAAGGACGCAAATTTCGTTTGGAAAAACATTGCATGACCGCGCAATTACCAGTTAAAGCTGCGCAGTGCGAAATTGTAAAAAGACCTCTGGTCCTTAGGCTGTTTATTGGTCCGGGGCTGAAGTGGTTAAAGTAGTATTAACCACTTGCTTACTGGGCACTTAAACCCCCCTCAGTCCCAGACCAATTTTCAGCTTTCAGCGCTGATGCACTTTGAATGACAATTGCGCGGCCATACAACACTGTACCCAAATGAAATTTTTATCATTTTTTTCCCACAAATAGAGCTTTCTTTTGGTGGTATTTAATTACAGCTCGGAGTTTTATTTTTTGCTAAACAAACAAAAAAAGATGCAAAAAAAAATAAAAAATCATGTTTAATAGTTTGTTATAAAATTTTGCAAACAGGTAATTTTTCTCCTTCATTGAAGTGCGCTGATGAGGCGGCACTGATAGGCTGCACTGGTGGGCACTGATGGGCTGCATTGGTGGGCACTGATGGGCTGCATTGGTGGGCACTGATAGGCTGCACTGGTGGGCACTGATAGGCATAGTTAAGGCGGCACTAATAGGCACAGATAAGGCGGCAACGATGGGCACAGATAAGGCGGCACTGATGGGCAAAGATGGGCACGGATAGGTGGCACGGATGGGTGGCACGGATGGGTGGCACGGATGGGCACTGATAGGTACCACTGATAGATGGGACTGATGGGCACTGATAGGTGGCACTGATAGGTGGCACTGCTGGGCACTGATGGGCGGCACTGCTGGGCACTGGTAGATGGCACTGATGGGCACGGATATGTGGCACTGGGGTGCAGCACCTTTGTTGAGGCAGATTGTGGGCACTGCTGGGTGGCACTGTGGGCACTGCTGGGTGGCACTGCTGGGTGGCACTGTGGGCACTGCTGGGTGGCACTAATTTTTATTATGTATAGTTATGAGGGGGCAGGTGGGCACTGGCAGGGCTGGCCGTGATTGGGACTGATGTCCCGATCACGGCCGCCGTCAGCGCGAGGAGGAATAATCAGCCGATTACCGGCTCCGTTATATCACATGATCAGCTGTCATTGGCTGACAGCTGATCACGTGATAAGGGGTCGGGATCGACCCCTTGCACGGATCGGTGATCAGGCGAGTCTCATAGACTCACCGATCACAGAGCGTGCCGCGCGCGCCCCTCAGGGGGCGCGCAGGCCGCTCGTGCACGGGACTACGTCAATAGACGTAGTCCCGGAAAAGGGGACTCAAGTGGTTAAAGTGGTTGTAAACCCTTACAAACCACTTTGACCTACAGGTAAGCCTAGATTAAGGCTTACCTGTAGGTCCAAGAAATATCTCCCAAACCTATACGGTTTAGGAGATATTTGCCCGAACACGGGCACCGCTGTCTACGGCGCATGCGCCGTAGACAGCGGCAGGCGCACTCGATGACGAAGATGCCGTGCAATGCCGCATGCGCGGGAGTGACGTCATCGCGGCTTCGCCGAATGACAGCGGTGGAGCTGCGAGACCCCACCGAGAAGATGGATGCGGCGGACTACAGGGGACAGCGGCGACTTCGCTGGCTCCTTTGTCAGGTAAGTGACACATAATGGGCTACTATGCAATGCATAGTAGTCCATTATGCTTTGCCTTTGCAGGGAATGAAAGAGGAAGTAAACCCATCAGGGTTTACTTCCTCTTTAAACCCTCCACCTTTTTTCCCCCCCTCAACTGGGGACCATAGAATAGGTAAAAGCAATGAAGTCATCTACAGGACAAGCGTGTGCAATTTTAAAAGCATGACATGTTAGGTATCTATTTTCTCGGCGCAACATCAGCTTTTATTTTCTTACAAAACAATTGCATTTGCATTTGAAAAACCTCTGTGCAAATACCATGTGACCTATAAAATTGTAACACCCACCATTTTATTCTATAGGGTCTCTGCTTAAAAAAAATAAATATAATGTTTGGAGGTTCTACGTCGTTTTCTCGCAAAATAAAAAAGGATATTTTTGTATACAGTATATATGAGAAGTGTCAGAGTTGGCCTGGTGTTCATCACATATACAAAGAGACGATGATTAAGAGCACATGGAACGAAATGGATTTATTTAAATGCATTATCAGATTATCAGGAGATTTTATCAGTACTGAAATAAAGCACTCCTTTATATCTTGAACAGATAAAGTGGTGATAAGAGGGGTATTAATCGTCATTAGAGGACAAACGTAACTTAGAACTGTTGCCGATCGGCCCAGTAGAATCTCCTCTTCTCCATGGGCAGCCTATGAACAATGTACCCAACCGGCAGAACTGGCTGCATTCTCTGCTGGAAAACCAACAGCAGGACAGCCAAGCACACCGCGTGTTTTGAGGCTGGAAGGCAATATGCTTAAATACAACCCAGCCAAGCACTGCAAAACACATTGAGAGCATTTAGCACACAGGATTAATCGAATTATAATTTAATCATCTGATCAAACACTCATTAGCATAATCACTTGAGGGGAAAGCTGCTGGAAAGAACAGGCAACGCAGACGCGGCGGCTCCCCGCACACAACAGAATAGTGCAGCTTTCACATACAAGGGGGGGAGACGATGACAGGATCTGTCAGTGTGTCTGAGATTGTAGAGACCGGTATGGAGGGCTGCCGATTATGATGAATAAAATTGTGAATAGTCATTGTTTAATGTTAAAGCGAAATTCCAGACAAAACGTAAACACTAAAATAAAAAGATCAAAAAAACAAAACAAAAAAACTTTTGTTGCACAATTCACTTTTAATCCAATCCTTTTTTCGGTCACAGATACTCTTATGGCCCATATGGTCGGATTTTCCAACAGAAAATGTGTGATTGGATCATGTTGTCGGAAAACCCGATCGTGTGTGTGCTCCATCTGACTTTTTCTGTCGGATTTTCCGACGCACAAAGTTTGAGAGCTGGATCTAAAATTTTCCCACAACAAAATCCGATCGCATAAATTCTGATCGTGTGTAGACAATTCTGATGGACAAAGTACCACACATGCTCAGAATAAACTAAGAGATGAAAGCTATTGGCTACTGGGCCGTTTATAGTCCCGACGTACGTGTTTGACGTCACCGCATTCAGAACGATAGGATTATCCGACAACTTTGTGTAACCGTGTGTATGCAACACAAGTTTCAGCCAAAATCTGTCAGAAAAAATCCAATGGATTTTGTGGTCGGAATGTCCGACCGTGTGTATGGGGCATTAGTCTGATGGCTAGCATCACTCAACCCACTTCCTCTCTCTTAGGGGCCATCCCAAAACTGTTCCCACAAAGTTGGGAGCATGAAATTATCCAAAATGTCTTGGTATGCTGACGCCTTAAGAGTTTCCTTCACTGGAACTAACTGGCCAAGCCCAACCCCTGAAAAACAACCCCACACCATAATCCCCCCTCCACCAAATGATTTGGACCAGTGCACATGCAGCAAGGTCCATAAGGACATGGATGAGCGGGTTTGGGGTGGAGGAACTTGACTGGCCTGCACAGAGTCCTGACCTCAACCTGATAGAACACCTTTTGGATGAATTAGAGTGGAGACTGCGAGCCAGGCCTTCTCGTCCAACATCAGTGCCTGACCTCACAAATGCGCTTCTGGAAGAATGGTCAAACATTCCCATAGACACACTCCTAAACCTTGTGGACGGCCTTCCCAGAAGAGTTAAAGCTGTTATAGCTGCAAAGGGTGGGCCAATGCAATATTGAACCCTACGGACAAAGACTGGGATTCCATTAAAGGTCATGTGCGTTTAACAGGCAGGTGTCCCAATACTTTTGGTAATACAGTGTATGCAAGATAAGGGCCCTAGGCCTCATTCACGCTATCGGTGGGGGGGGGGGGGGGGGCAGTGTGACAGATCCAACTGGTAAAGAGGCTTTTAAAGAGGACTAGGGGCAAGCATCTAACCCAGCAATTACGGCCCATGGAGAAGACCAGGGATTTTCTCTGCTTCTGTCAGTCAAGAGGTAATGGAAAACCAAAGAGCTCAGTTCAGCCTTTGATGCCACGGAGAGAGCAGATCATTCTCAAATGGACAACAATGTGGTGAACGCTGAGAGCGAGGCTTGGATTCATTCTCCAAATAAGGACAATGAAGCTTCCCTTCTGGAATGGATGGAACGGTGCAATTTTATTCTTGTACAGGTTAATGGTCAGAGCAAATATGGCATCCCTCCTGCAGAGTTGGAGAAGCCCGTCCACTTGGGGCAGAAATATTTATCAAGAAGCTCCCTCAAGAAATCTATGAAGAAAAATTACTTCCACTTTTTTTTTTAGACTCATACTGGGCCTATTCTATTCAACATCGTAAGAAAAGAGAGAGAAGAGGGAAGAAAGAAGAAAGAAGAGGGAAGAAGGAAGACGGACGGAGGAGACCGGGCTCCTTCGCTAGTAAAAGAGCCCCAAGAAGACAGCGGAGGAGCCCGGGGGAGAAGACTAGTGATGGCCGAACGGTTCGCCCGGCGGTCGTTTCGCGGCGAATTTCCGACTTTCGCCGTCCGCGGGTTCGAACGCCTTTTTCCGTCGTTCGCCCCGGCGGACTTACGTGTTTAATGTATACAAGAACTTTAACCTTTCGTGACACGTTTATCATGTGTTACAGGACAACCAATTGAGACATGACAGCTCATGGACACTTGGACATTCCCCCTAACCTATAAATACACCCGATCCGGTGGCCATTTTACATTCTTTCTTCTGTCACTGTAGGGAAAGGATCCTGTGTGGAGTAGGGACAGAGAAAACGCTAGCTATTTGGTACACAAAAGTTCTTTTCAGGACTGGTATAGGTGTTAGGTCAGCAGCCTGAGTTTCTTTTGTCAGTTTAGATAAAGGGACAGAGCGCTGTATGCTGCTATTTTAGGGACAGCTCAGCCAGATTAGTCTTTCTTCATCATCATCATCATCATCATTAGCTGTTACTATCAGGTCCACAAAAGAGCTGTTCCAGCTAATCGTTCCAGCCTACTCTTTTTTGCCAATTTGTATAGGGACAGGCAGGAAGCAGTGTGTCAGGCAGTGAGGATAATTTTAAAGACTTGCTGTTACTATTAGTTCCACAAAGGTTCTTTTCAGGACTGGTATCAGTGGTACGGTAATAGGCTTGTACACGTATAATATTCTTTCTTCCAAATATAGAAAGAATATTATACTTGACTGCTGCCCTTCTGCTGCAGTCTGCTAATCATTCACAACTCACTTGTTCCACAAAAGTTCTTATAAGGACTGGTAACTTGGTCTGTCTAGGGTGCTACGGTACATAGGCTTGGGTGCGGTACAGTCTGCTGTTCTGTAAGGACCGCTATCGGTCCACAATAGATAGGGTTGCCGTGCACTACTGCTGACCGCTGCCCTATACTGCAGCAGTCCTTCAGCGGTATAGGGACTGACGCACAGTCTGCTAAACACTAATACACAACCTGCTTGGTCCACAAAAGTTCTTATAAGGACTGGTAACTTGGTATAGGGTGCTACGGTACATAGGCCTGAGTGCGTTACAGTCTGCTGTTCTGTAAGGACCGCTATCGGTCCACAATACATAGGGTTGCCGTGCACTACTGCTGACCGCTGCCCTATACTGCAGCAGTCCTTCATTGGTATAGGGACTGACGTACAGTCTGCTAATCACTAACACACAACCTGCTTGGTCCACAAAAGTTCTTATAAGGACTGGTAACTTGGTATAGGGTGCTACGGTACATAGGCCTGAGTGCGTTACAGTCTGCTGTTCTGTAAGGACCGCTATCGGTCCACAATACATAGGGTTGCCGTGCACTACTGCTGACCGCTGCCCTATACTGCAGCAGTCCTTCATTGGTATAGGGACTGACGTACAGTCTGCTAATCACTAACACACAACCTGCTTGGTCCACAAAAGTTCTTATAAGGACTGGTAACTTGGTATAGGGTGCTACGGTACATAGGCCTGAGTGCGTTACAGTCTGCTGTTCTGTAAGGACCGCTATCGGTCCACAATACATAGGGTTGCCGTGCACTACTGCTGACCGCTGCCCTATACTGCAGCAGTCCTTCAGCGGTATAGGGACTGACGCACAGTCTGCTAAACACTAACACACAACCTGCTTGGTCCACAAAAGTTCTTATAAGGACTGGTAACTTGGTATAGGGTGCTACGGTACATAGGCCTGAGTGCGTTACAGTCTGCTGTTCTGTAAGGACCGCTATCGGTCCACAATACATAGGGTTGCCGTGCACTACTGCTGACCGCTGCCCTATACTGCAGCAGTCCTTCATTGGTATAGGGACTGACGTACAGTCTGCTAATCACTAACACACAACCTGCTTGGTCCACAAAAGTTCTTATAAGGACTGGTAACTTGGTATAGGGTGCTACGGTACATAGGCCTGAGTGCGTTACAGTCTGCTGTTCTGTAAGGACCGCTATCGGTCCACAATACATAGGGTTGCCGTGCACTACTGCTGACCGCTGCCCTATACTGCAGCAGTCCTTCATTGGTATAGGGACTGACGTACAGTCTGCTAATCACTAACACACAACCTGCTTGGTCCACAAAAGTTTTTATAAGGACTGGTAACTTGGTATAGGGTGCTACGGTACATAGGCCTGAGTGCAGTACAGTCTGCTGTTCTGTAAGGACCGCTATCGGTCCACAATACATAGGGTTGCCGTGCACTACTGCTGACCGCTGCCCTATACTGCAGCAGTCCTTCATTGGTATAGGGACTGACGTACAGTCTGCTAATCACTAACACACAACCTGCTTGGTCCACAAAAGTTCTTATAAGGACTGGTAACTTGGTATAGGGTGCTACGGTACATAGGCCTGAGTGCGTTACAGTCTGCTGTTCTGTAAGGACCGCTATCGGTCCACAATACATAGGGTTGCCGTGCACTACTGCTGACCGCTGCCCTATACTGCAGCAGTCCTTCATTGGTATAGGGACTGACGTACAGTCTGCTAATCACTAACACACAACCTGCTTGGTCCACAAAAGTTCTTATAAGGACTGGTAACTTGGTATAGGGTGCTACGGTACATAGGCCTGAGTGCGTTACAGTCTGCTGTTCTGTAAGGACCGCTATCGGTCCACAATACATAGGGTTGCCGTGCACTACTGCTGACCGCTGCCCTATACTGCAGCAGTCCTTCATTGGTATAGGGACTGACGTACAGTCTGCTAATCACTAACACACAACCTGCTTGGTCCACAAAAGTTCTTATAAGGACTGGTAACTTGGTATAGGGTGCTACGGTACATAGGCCTGAGTGCGTTACAGTCTGCTGTTCTGTAAGGACCGCTATCGGTCCACAATACATAGGGTTGCCGTGCACTACTGCTGACCGCTGCCCTATACTGCAGCAGTCCTTCATTGGTATAGGGACTGACGTACAGTCTGCTAATCACTAACACACAACCTGCTTGTTCCACAAAAGTTCTTATAAGGACTGGTAACTTGGTATAGGGTGCTACGGTACATAGGCTTGAGTGCGGTACAGTCTGCTGTTCTGTAAGGACCGCTATCGGTCCACAATAGATAGGGTTGACGTGCACCACTGCTGACCGCTGCCCTATACTGCAGCAGTCCTTCAGCGGTATAGGGACTGACGTACAGTCTGCTAAACACTAATACACAACCTGCTTGGTCCACAAAAGTTCTTATAAGGACTGGTAACTTGGTATAGGGTGCTACGGTACATAGGCTTGAGTGCGGTACAGTCTGCTGTTCTGTAAGGACCGCTATAGGTCCACAATAGATAGGGTTGACGTGCACCACTGCTGACCGCTCACCTATACTGCAGCAGTCCTTCAGCGGTATAGGGACTAAGAGTTTTGTCACAGGGTCATTTAAAAAATGACATGCAGAGGAAGAGGCAGGCCCTTCCGCAGGGGTGGTAGGGGTAGGGCAGGAGCAACAGGCTTGAGCCAAAGTGGGAAGTTGCAGAAGGTGCGTTCAATTACTTTAAAGGATGCACCAGACTTGGTTGAGTGGCTCGCTCAGCCTTACTCTTCTGCACCCTCCTCATCCTCTCGATCTGCACCCTCTTCTTCACTCTCTGCTATGTGCACCCCCAAAGACACTACCACCAACAACACGACCACCACCACCACCACCACATACCTTCCGCTTGAGTCACTGGAATTATTTTCCGATCCATATCAAGAGGACATTTCTGATGCGCAGCCACTCTTGGTATTGGATCAGGAAGAGGAGGTAGCAACAAGCGCTACTCAGCAGTCTGACGCCAGTACCCAGATCAGCCCAAGGAGGAGGTTGGTCCCCGGTGTTGCTGCCTACTCCGAGATCTCTACTTATAGCGGTGGGGAAGGTGACGTTGATGATGACGTGTCTAGTGATGTCACGTGGGTGCCCACAAGAGAGGAAGAGGAGGGGAGTTCAGAGGGAGATATGGACCAGCAGATAGGGAGGAGAAGCAGCAATGACTTACATTGCACAGCAGGGACAAAGCAGACTGCAAATGTATCAGGAGCGAGTCATCGACCATGTACGGTCACATCTGGCGCTCCCAGGACACCGGCACATGGCTCCGCAGTGTGGGCTTTTTTTAACGTGTCCGCTGCTGACAATAGCGTTGCCATCTGCAATCTTTGCAGTCAACGCGTTAGTCGCGGTAAGCCCAATACTCACCTAGGGACGACCGCCTTAAGAAGGCACATGAGCAGCCATCACCGAGCCCAGTGGGAGCAACGGAACACACAAAGCCACACTGCAGGCTCTCACCGTCCAGCCTCGTCTTCTACTTCTCCTTCTCCTCTCTCCTCACAATTGTCCTCCACTCCACCTTCCATCACGCCAAGCTCACATTTTTCTGCAAAAAGGCAGGCTTCCGTGGGCCTAATGTTTGAGCGTAAAAAAATGATGACGCCGGATAACCCTCTTGCCCAACGGTTGGCGGCTGGCTTGTCAGAACTCATAGCCCGCCAACTACTGCCATATAAACTGGTGGACTCGGAGGCCTTTCGCAAATTTGTGGCCATTGGAACACCACAATGGAAGGTCCCAGGAAGGAAGTATTTCTCAGAGAAGGGCATCCCAGAGCTATATGGCCATGTTCAGCGGCAAGTGAATGTATCTCTGGCACACAGTGTCGGTGCCAAGATACATCTGACCACAGACACGTGGTCTAGCAAACACGGGCAGGGAAGGTATATCAGTTTTACTGCCCACTGGGTGAACCTTCTGACGGCCGTCAAGCATGTAACCCGTGGCACCCGTGTAGATTTGGTTTTACCGCCACGGATTGCATGCAGGCCTGACTCTTCTTCTCCTCCTCCTACTCCATCCTCCTCCCTCTCCTCCTCAGCTGCCTCCTCCTTTTCCGCTGCTAGCGTCTCTTCCACTGCACCGCCCAAGCTCCCCAGAACCTATTCCACATGCCAGGTGAGACGTTGCCATGCCGTGCTGCGTCTGTTGTGCCTGGAAGCAAAGAGCCACACTGGCCCGGCACTCCTTTCAGCTTTGCGTTCACAGGCAGATGAGTGGCTAACACCGCTCAATTTGACAGTTGGTAAAGTGGTGTGTGACAACGGTGCCAATCTGCTTAGCGCATTGAAACAGGGCAAAATCACGCACGTGCCGTGCATGGCACACGTCTTAAACTTGGTCGTGCAGCGATTCCTTGTCAAATACCCTGGGGTCCAGGACATCTTGCGGCAGGCAAGGAAAATCTCGGCCCATTTCAGAAGATCTTACACGGCCATGGCTCGCCTTGCTGACATTCAGCGGCGACACCATCTGCCGGTCAGACGTCTTATTTGCGATTGCCCGACGCGATGGAACTCAACCTTCTATATGCTTGATAGGCTGCTCCAGCAGAAACGTGCAGTTAACGTCTACCTGTATGAACTCTGCGAAAGAAACGGTTCTGGGGAGCTGGGTTTTTTTTCACCGCGCCAGTGGCTGCTCATGCGCGACACATGCAGACTTCTGCGGCCATTTGAGGAGATCACCAAACTGGTCAGTCGCAGCCATGGCGCCATCAGTGACATGGTACCTTATGCCTTCTTTCTGGAGCGTGCATTGCGTCGTGTCATTGATCAGGCTGTGGAGGAGCAGGAGCGGGAAGATGAGGAAGTCGCAATGCTGGATGAATTCCCAGGGGGGGCTACTCTATCTGAGACAAGTCAACAACAGGAGTCTGATGAGGAGTCAGAGGAGGATGGTGCCGGGGCGGATGAGCAGGAGCAAGAAGAGCATGCTTTAAACCTTTCTGGGATCCCTGTTGTGCGAGGATGGGGAGAGGAGAATGAAGAGGACGACATTATCCTGGATGATGAGCAGGAGCCAGGCCACCACACCGCTTCCACTTTAGTGCAAATGGGGGCCTTCATGCTCCAGTGTTTTAATAGGGACCCCCGTATAAAAAGCATGAGGGTCAAGGACCAGTACTGGGTGGCAACGTACTTAGACCCCCGGTACAAACACAAAATGGCGGAAATGTTACCGCCGTCGCAGAGGGCTGTCAGAATGCAGCACTTCCAGGCCTTGCTTCGAGAAATGCTGCATTCTGCTTTTGCGTGCGCTGGCAGAGGAGCAATTCCCACTCCCAGAGAAGGATTTGCGGGTACCAATCCAACAGCGCCTGCAAGAAGAGGCCGGTTTGAAGATGTGTTGGTGACTTCGGATATGAGGTCATTCTTTCAGCCGACCCATCGACAGGTGTCATCCGGATCCAGCATCAGGGAACGCCTAGACCGTCAGGTGTCCGACTACATTGGGTTAACGGCCGATGTGGACGCTCTGAGGAGTGATGAACCCCTAGACTACTGGGTGGGCAGGCTTGACCTCTGGCCAGAGCTTGCCCAATTTGCAATCGAACTGTTGGCTTGCCCCTCATCCAGTGTCCTGTCCGAAAGGACGTTCAGCGCAGCAGGGGGGATTGTGACCGATAAGCGTACTCGCCTAGCTCACCACAGTGTTAACTACCTCACATTTCTAAAAATGAATGAGGCATGGATCTCGGAGGAATTCAACACATGTGATCAGTAGACCATGTATATGTCTATAAACAATTTTTGGAATCAAGCACACAGACCTTCTTAATTCATTTGGCTCACTTCCCTGACCCAAAAAAGCACACCGTACTATATGCCCCTACCCTCCTCTTTGAAGAGGTTGAGCGGTGTCATATTTCTACTGGGGCTGCTTATTATGAGGGGTTCCCACCATCCCTGTGCTGTGCTGACTTCCTCCTGGGTGTTCTTATTATGAGGGGCTCCCACCATCCCTGTGCTGTGCTGACTTCCTCCTGGGGGTTCTTATTATGAGGGGATCACACCATCCCTGTGCTGTGCTGACTTCCTCCTGGGGCTGCTTACGGTGCTGCTGTCAGCGCTGTATGTCACGGAGCTGCTGTCAGCGCTGTATGTCACGGAGCTGCTGTCAGCGCTGTATGTCACGGAGCTGCTGTCAGCGCTGTATGTCACGGAGCTGCTGTCAGCGCTGTATGTCACGGAGCTGCTGTCAGCGCTGTATGTCACGGAGCTGCTGTCAGCGCTGTATGTCACGGAGCTGCTGTCAGCGCTGTATGTCACGGTGCTGCTGTCAGCGCTGTATGTCACGGAGCTGCTGTCAGCGCTGTATGTCACGGAGCTGCTGTCAGTGCTGTATGTCACGGAGCTGCTGTCAGCGCTGTATGTCACGGAGCTGCTGTCAGCGCTGTATGTCACGGAGCTGCTGTCAGCGCTGTATGTCACGGTGCTGCTGTCAGCGCTGTATGTCACGGAGCTGCTGTCAGCGCTGTATGTCACGGAGCTGCTGTCAGCGCTGTATGTCACGGAGCTGCTGTCAGCGCTGTATGTCACGGAGCTGCTGTCAGCGCTGTATGTCACGGAGCTGCTGTCAGCGCTGTATGTCACGGTGCTGATGTCAGTGCTCTGTATTACGGTGCTGCTGTCAGTGCTCTGTATCTCCTGCACCCTCTTGTTTGCCTACCCTGGTCCCTGACCTTCCCTCTCCTCCATTGCCTTCATTAGCTCCATAGTCCTGAATTGTCAGAACAATTTCCCAAATAAAAAAAAAATGCTTGTAGTTATCGATCCCAAATTCACCTCATACATGTATTATGCTATTGTCCAGGTGGTGGGACTACGTGCTACCCCCTAATAATTACCCCGTGGCCGCAAATTCGACCTAAAGGTTTGCGAAATTCGCCTCCCATTGAAGTCAATGGAGCCCGCGGCGAACGGTCGTTTTCGCGAACGTTTGTGCCCGTTCGCGTTTCGCGTTCGCGAAACGTCCCGTCGGAAGTTCGTCCATCACTAGAGAAGACGCTGGAGAGCTGGAGAAGAGGCCGGACAGAGTGGAGAAGTCGTCAGAAGACGCCCCGACGTCGGAAGAAGACCCCGGATCTGATTAATAAATTACTTTTAAAACTTGTGTTGTGTTTTTTATTGACACTTTTCCCCCAGGTAAATGGGTAGGGGTACGATGTACCCCTTACTCATTCACATAGAGTGGGGGGCCGGGATCTGGGGGCCCCCTTATTAAAGGGGGCTCCCGGATTCCGATAAGCCCTCCGCCCGCAGACCCCGACAACCAACGGCTAGGGTTGTCAGGAAGAGGCCCATGTCCTCATCAACATGGGGACAAGGTGCTTTGGGGTGGGGGACTGCAGGGTGCCCCCCTTCCCCAAAGCACCAACCCCCATGTTTAGGGCACGTGACCTGGTACGGTCCAGGAGGGGGGGGCACTCGCTTGTCCCCACCCCCTTCCTGACCGGCCAGGCTTCGTGCTCGTATAAGGGTCTGGTATGGACCTTGGGGGGCCCCACGCCGTAGGGGGGTTCCCCCCAAAATCCATACCAGACCTAAGGGCCTTTTATGCTCCCGGAGGGGGAACCCATGCCATTTTTTTTTTATTTGACGTGGAGTTCCCCCTTGAGAGCTCATTCTCTGATAGGCCATGGCCAAAGTCACCTGGCCTGGGGCGACTTTAAAGTCCTGTTGTAAGTCGCCCCAAGTCGTGTTGACAAGTCGTGTCCAAGTTGCCTACAAAAGTCGCGTTGGAAGTCGTGTTGCCCCTGTGTGAACCGACTCTTAGGTTTATGTTGACTGTTCCTTAGCCATGTTAATTATATTCCTGTTTACAGTTTGCACTGTAAGGGTAATGTTATCAGGTGCTACCTGATCTTGTGTGAATTTTTAATAAAGAGGGTTCCAGTTCCAGTTTGCACCTAAGCTAGTGCCGCCTAGTCCTTGAGTGCTCAGCTATAATACCCGGTTCCTGGGCCCAGACTAGAGGAAGCTGTATTTTGACAGAAGCATCCAAGCTGGGTGCTGGATGGTTCCGTCACAGTCAGTAAAGCCATGCTGTAGGCATAGGCAGTAGCTGGGGTTGTACACATGCAACCATAATACCCCCTGATGCTTTTGGTGGGCATAGCACCCGCTGAATGCAACCCCGCTATATGTTTTGAAATTTAAAGTTACACCTAAGTTACACCTAAACAGCAGTTTGGTTTGGGTATAATTGTTCTAAATTTTGACCTTCGCATCAGTCTGACTGAACTATAGTGTGTTCAGCCTGGCCATAGGGGGCACTGTCTCTTAACCACTTTAAGACCGGACCATTTTGCTGGTAAATGACCAGAGGTCTTTTTACACTTTGGCACTGCGCTGCTTTAACTGGTAATTGCGCGGTCATGCAATGTTGTACCCAAACAAAATTTGCGTCCTTTTCTTCCCACAAATAGAGCTTTCTTTTGATGGTATTTGATTGCCTCTGCGATTTTTATTTTTTGCGATATAAACGTAAAAAGACCGCAAATTTTGAAAAAAAATGATATTTTCTACTTTTTGTTATTAGAAAAATCCAATAAACTCAATTTTAGTCATACATTTAGGCCAAAATGTATTCAGCCACATGTCTTTGGTAAAAAAAAAGTCAATAATTGTATATTTATTGGTTTGCGCAAAAGTTGTCACATCTACAAACTAAGGTACGTTTTCTGGAATTTACGCAGCTTTTAGTTTACGACTGCCTATCTCATTTCTTGAGGTGCTAAAATGGCAGGGCAGTACAAAACCCCCCCAAATGACCCCATTTTGGAAAGTAGACCCCCTAAGGAAATTGATAAGAGGCATGTTGAGCCCATTGAATATTTTATTTTTTTGCCTCAAGCGATTGAATAATGACAAAAAAAAAATTTTTTTTTTTTTTTTACACAAAGTTGTCACTAAATGATATATTGCTCACACATGCTATGGGCGTATGTGAAATGACACCCCAAAATAAATTCTGCTGCTTCTCCTGAGTACGGGGATACCACATATGTGGGACTTTTTGGGAGCCTAGCCGCGTACGGGGCCCCGAAAACCAAGCACCGCCTTCAGGCTTTCTAAGGGCGTAAATTTTTGAGTTCACTTCTCACTACCTATTACAGTTTTGAAGGCCATAAAATGCCAAGATGGCACAAAACCCCCACAAATGACCCCATTTTAGAAAGTAGACACCCCAAGCTATTTGCTGAGAGGCATGTTGAGTTCATGGAATATTTTATATTTTGCCACAAGTTGCGGGAAAATTACAAACTTTTTTTTTTTTTTTTTTTTTTTCACAAAGTTGTCACTAAATGATATATTGCTCACACATGCCATGGGCATATGTGAAATGACACCCCAAAATAAATTCTGCTGCTTCTCCTGAGTACGGGGATACCACATATGTGGGACTTTTTGGGAGCCTAGCCGCGTACGGGGCCCCGAAAACCAAGCACCGCCTTCAGGCTTTCTAAGGGCGTAAATATTTGACTTCACTCCTCACTACCTATTACAGTTTTGAAGGCCATAAAATGCCAAGATGGCACAAAACCCCCACAAATGACCCCATTTTAGAAAGTAGACACCCCAAGCTATTTGCTGAGAGGCATGTTGAGTCCATGGAATATTTTATATTTTGCCACAAGTTGCGGGAAAATTACAAACTTTTTTTTTTTTTTTTTTTTTTTCACAAAGTTGTCACTAAATGATATATTGCTCACGCATGCCATGGGCATATGTGAAATGACACCCCAAAATAAATTCTGCTGCTTCTCCTGAGTACGGGGATACCACATATGTGGGACTTTTTGGGAGCCTAGCCGCGTACGGGGCCCCGAAAACCAAGCACCGCCTTCAGGCTTTCTAAGGGCGTTACAGTTTTGAAGGCCATAAAATGCCAAGATGGCACAAACCCCCCCCAAATGACCCCATTTTGGAAAGTAGACACCCCTAAATTTAGGGGTACACTAGTGAGACTAGGTAATAAATGGCGGGTGCCCTGAAACTATAAAAAAATAACTAACCAACCAGCGTCACCTGTAACAGTTATATGGTGATCACTGGTGAAAGGGTTAACTAGGGGGCAATCAGGGGGCTTTATGCGGTAGTATATGGGGGTCCCTGGCGCTATAAAAAGCTGCGGCGAACCTAAATACCTACTTGCCTAACTAGCGTCACCTGTGACACTAATACAGCGATCAGAAAAACGATCGCTTATTAGGCTGGGTTCACACTGGAGCGATGCGGGAACGCCACGAATGCGCGGCGGGTTCCCGCATCGCATGCCTCCCGGCGGCAGTTCACACTGCCCTATGCGAACTGCTGGGAGTGTCAGTGAAATGTTACTGACACCCCCAGATCAGTTCGCATATCGCAGTGCGATCTGAAAACTCGGATCGCATGGTGTGAACACCCATGCGATCCGATTCTGCTGCGGGCCAAAAAAAGGGTCCCGTGCGAATTTGCGGCGGGTGCGGCGGGTGTGGCGGGTGCGGCGAATGGCTGAACTCGAATCGCACAGAGATCGGATGTGATTTGCACTGCAGTGCGGTGCGAATCACATCCGTTCTCAAACCGCTGCAATCTGAACCCAGCCTTAGTGACACTGGCGACGGGGGGTGATCACGGGGTTAAACCTTTATTGGGGGGGTTAGGGGGGTACCTTAGAACTAAAGGGGGCTAACCCTAACTGCCCTAACAGTTATTAGTCACAAATGACACCCGCCGGGTGATCAGGGGGTTAAACCTTTATTAGGTAATAAATGGCGGGTGCCCTGAAACTATAAAAAAATAACTAACCAACCAGCGTCACCTGTAACAGTTATATGGTGATCACTGGTGAAAGGGTTAACTAGGGGGCAATCAGGGGGCTTTATGCGGTAGTATATGGGGGTCCCTGGCGCTATAAAAAGCTGCGGCGAACCTAAATACCTACCTGCCTAACTAGCGTCACCTGTGACACTAATACGGCGATCAGAAAAATGATCGCTTATTAGGCTGGGTTCACACTGGAGCGATGCGGAAACGCCGCGAATCCGCGGCGGGTTCCCGCATCGCATGCCTCCCGGCGGCAGTTCACACTGCCCTATGCGAACTGCTGGGAGTGTCAGTGAAATGTTACTGACACCCCCAGATCAGTTCGCATATCGCAGTGCGATCTGCAAACTCGGATCGCATGGTGTGAACACCCATGCGATCCGATTCTGCTGCGGGCCAAAAAAAGGGTCCCGTGCGAATTTGCGGCGGGTGCGGCGGGTGTGGCGGGTGCGGCGGGTGCGGCGAATGGCTGAACTCGAATCGCACAGAGATCGGATGTGATTTGCACTGCAGTGCGGTGCGAATCACATTCGTTCTCATAAACCGCTGCAATGTGAACCCAGCCTTAGTGACACTGGCGACGGGGGGTGATCACGGGGTTAAACCTTTATTGGGGGGGTTAGGGGGGTACATTAGAACTAAAGGGGGCTAACTCTAACTGCCCTAACAGTTATTACAGTCACAAATGACACCAATGCAAAAAAAAAAAAAAAAAAAAAAAAAAATGACATTGGTGTCACTGTGACTGGGGGGCAGGGGTAATTGGGGGGGTGATCGGGGGGGTAAAGGGGGGGTGTGAGTGTGCCTGGCATGTTCTACTGTGTGTGTAGAGTGTTGGTGCAACTCACCGATCCGCTCTCCTCCGTGTCGGAACGGAAAATACCGACACGGAGGAGAGAATACATCACTTCCTCTCCTGTGTTTACATTACAGGAGAGGAAGTGATGTCACGGGGGATTTCCATTCGTCGAGAGCGATCGCGAGGGGGTGGCCATGAATGAATGGCCGTCCCCTCATCCCTGATCTCTCCCGAACGAATGCCGACCGCCGCAGGCACCGGGGGGGGGCCCGATCGGGCCCCCCACCCGCGGGCAGGCATGGACTTATATATACGCCAATATGCCTGCCCGTGCCATTCTGCCGACGTATATCGTCGTGCGGCGGTCGGCAAGTGGTTAAGGTTACTTTCTCTCAGAGCCAGCCCAGTGGGAGGGTCACTCTTGCTGTGCTTTCTGGGAGAGGGTACTTAAGATGCGGATGTCACATGGTATGGGGTTCTGGTCCATGCACGGGTTGGCTTCTTAGCAGGAGCCTGGTAGGGCTGAAGTACCTAAGTGAATCCAGTTTCGTGGGTATCGCCAAACTGGCTGAAAGATACTGGTACCACAAGAGTGATCTACAAGTCCTAGTTTCCTATGTGTTCTACAACAAAGTCTGTGGCAGAGACTTATTCCTGATTTAAGCACCCTGTTGGCTGCTAGGTCTTGTGATAGAGGGACTATCCAACTTGAGTGAACATCCAGCTGTGAATGGCTATTCTCTGGATTTAGTCGAAGCAAGCAAGTTCTTTATTATTGACTTTGACACTAAGCCCCTGTACCCACGGTCGGAGATTTCGACAACCAAATCCGCCGGATTTTGTCCGTCGGATCTTGTCCGAAACTGTTGCATACACAAGGTCGGACTAAGTTTTCGAAAAATCCGATCATTCAGAACGTGATGACGTAATTTCGTTACGATGGGACTACATTCAGGCTAGTAGCCAATAGCTTTGATGTAGGAATTTGATCTGAGCATGCGTGGCACTTGTCCGATCAAAATTCTCTACACATGATTGGAGTATGTCCGATCCAACCAGTTGGTTGGAAAATATTTCCAACAAGTTGGAAAATTGGGTCCGACAGATATTCCGACGGAATCAGTCCGATGCATATCACACACAGTCAGATTATCCGACAACACGGTCCGATAGGACACATTCCGACGGATTCTCCGACCGTTTGTACAAGGGCTTAGAGTACCTGAACTTTCTTCCTAACCCTCTGATCCTATACGAAGAGACTGTTCGTTAACTACGTTTTTGCAAATAAAAATCCGTTTAAGCGGATCTGTCATCAGTCTCTAAAGTTTCGGGGGCCATCTACCATGGGAAATCCCTAGACCCAAATCGAGGAGAAGAAGGTAACGATAAGCCCAATCAAACCAGCAGCTCCTTCGGGGGTTAGTGCTACACTAGAGCAGGGATCAAGGGGTTAAAGCAGACGTGGAGAAGGCGATACAAGCCTGTGAAATTCTCCCTGAAAAATAATCCGAACCTGGATCACTCTGCAGAGAGAACCGCTAGTGTGAACGAGCCCTTAGGCCCCCTATACACTTGGCGACTTGGAATTGCTGCAATCCGGCCCGCGATTTCAAATTACGCGGCAATTGGTGCAAATTGCGCAATGCGCGTTTGAGTGCCGTTCATTCTATATGGCACCACAAACGCAGTGCGATTTTGTCGTGATTGCCATACGTCAGAACCACGCTGCAATCGTAGCAAAACCTCGACTTTAAAAATCATGTAAAGTTTGTTGTCCAAAAAGGAGCAGGAGCTTCTTTTGGGCAACAAATGTGCGTAGGCTCTATTCACGCTCCATGTAGCGAGAACTCGCGTTCCCGGCCACGATATTGTGTGAGCGATCTATACGCGATTCTGTGCGTCACGCATAGGGCAGCCCAGAATCTCATGAAAATTGCGAGCGGGAACGTGAGTTCTCGCCACATGATGCGGGAATAGGACCTTAGATTGCAAGTTCCTTGGGGGCAGGGTTTGATGTGAACGTACAAGTGTGTAAAGCGCTGCGTAAATCATTGGCGCTATATAAATCCCTGTAATTAATTAATAGAGGACCACGTACTGGAATTTTTAGCTAGGACACAAACAGTGCCACACAAGCTCTATGAAGCCCAATCAAAGAAAATGGCATAAATAATAACAATAATTACGATGGAAAGTCCTGCGAAGGCTTTCAAAAAGGCAGCTGACAGCTGTTGATTCAAAGCGCACTTCATTTAATGGTACACATTTATTTTTGCATATATTCCAAATATAGTTTTGAGGAATGAATTGAATTCCATGAGAAGATGCACTTACTGCTTATTGGACCCATAAAGAATGTTCCATTAAGGCCTAAATAACTGTAAAAAGGCACTAAATGAGTGTCATAAGCTGGAAAACGGCTTATATCAAATAGTTTATGATCACCATGTGTTCGGCTGACTTTTTTATTTTATTATTTTTATTTTTTTTGGCATAAAATACTGAAAGTCCCAAATGACGACTCGGTACATTTTGCAGCCTCCTTGTAGAGAGGAAGGGGAACAGCTCGCATAATCGCTGGCACGTGAAGGGGGGGTCACATGGGATGCGCTGTACTAAATTTGCTTTCCAATTGACATTTCAATGCACATCAGTGTGAAGCGTCAACTGGGGGAAATCCCTGAGGAACGCGGAGCCCGAATCCAGAGCACATTTCCAATGTTAGTGCCATTTGCGGTCTTAAAGGGGAATTATAGCGATGCGGATTCATAGAACCATAAAAAACAAACAAAAAAAATTTAAAAAACACGCACACACACACACACACACTTACATTTACGGAAAAAGAAAGTGCAATTTTGTATCTAAACCCAAAAACAAAAATGCTATATATTGTAGTTGACCTGCCCTTTGATGTGGTGGTAATTTTTTTTTATTTTTTCTCCTTTTAATTTTTTTACCTAGTAATCCTGCCCTAGGGTGACCACGCTAATAATAGCACTGGATTTCTGGCGGGATCAACAGATTGATTTTGCACTATAGGAAAACACTATTAATGGTATAGTTCAGGGGTCTCCACATTTTTCAGAATGGAGGCCACATTGTATATTTTACAAATATGTGTGTGCCGAAAAAAAAAAAAATCTGTTTTAAAAATGAATGCATAAAATATAAAATTAATATATCCCCTCTTACATGCCAGTGTACCCAGCCGAGTCCCCCTAATAACAAGGAGTGCCCAACAAAGACCATTACATTCAGAAGGGCCCAGCAGAGTCCCCTTTTATCCAGAAGTGCCCAGGATGCACAGAAGATTCTCAGGAGAGTCTTCCCCATTTTATCCAATAGTGCTCAGCAGAATTGCCTTTTTATGCAGGTGTGCCCAGCAGTCCGCCTTACATCCAGGATCATCCAGCAAAGTTTCCCCCCTTTTTATCCAGGAGTACCCAACATTGCCCCCCCCCCCCCCACTTACATCCAAGAGTACACTGCATGCCCCCCCCCCCTTACATCCAAGAATGTCCATCAGAGTTCCCCCTTACGCCGCTATATCCAGGAGTGCTCAGCAGAGTCCCCCTTTTATCCAGCGGTTCCCAGCAGAGTCCCCTTCTTACATCCAGGAGTGCACAGAATAGTCTCCCCTATTTTATCCAGGAGTGCTCAGCAGAGTCCCCCTTTTATCCAGACATTCCCAGCAGAGCTCCCTTCTTACATCTAGGAGTGCTCAGCAGTCCCCCTTACATCCACGATCACCCAGAGTCCCCCCTTTGTTATCCAAGAGTACCCAGCATGCCCCCCCCACATCCAGGAGTGCCCAGCAGAATCCCCCCCCCCTACATCTTTACATCCAGGAGTGCCCAGCAGAGTGCCCCACTTTTATCCAGGAGTGGTCAGCGGGGATGCCCTCATATCCAGGAGTGCCCAGCGTGGTCTGTCCCCTATCCCCCTTACATTTGAGATTCTGGTGTACCCAGCAGAGCAGGCAGCAGAGGAGCAGTGTGGAAGCCAGGAGGTCTGGGCAGAGAAAGTCTACTTTTCCTGGAAGTGCAGGGGGCAGGGCAATCATGTCAATGGTTGCTAGGACACTGGCAGTCCTAGAAACAACCACAGTGGATGGAGGGGTGGAATCTCTGCAGGGGACTGGGAAAAAGTGTTACAGCTTGCTGGCAGGCACTCAATGTGCAGATCTCCCTATTACTATACAGAGGCCGGCACATGGACTGCCAGCCAGCCAAGGTTTCTGTGGACCATGAGCTGTGGTTGTGGTTTGAAGACCCATAGTTTAGTTGAGTGCCGGGTTCACACAGGGGTGACGTGACTTGCAGCAGGACTCACAGAGGCGATCTGCACACGACTTCAGCGGCAACTTGCAAAACGACTTCTGTATAGAAGTCAATGCAAGTCGCCTGAAGTCGCCCCAAAAAATAGTACAGGAACCTTTTTCTAAGTCGGAGTGACTTAAGTTGCTCCTATTAGAACGGTTCCATAGTACAGAATGGAGCGCGATTTGTCAGGTGGCTAAGTCGCCTGGACAAGTCGCTCCTGTGTGAACCGGGACTAACAGATGAAGAAGAAACAAATAAAACGTTCACATAGTTTATTTTTATGCCTTTATTTCACTGTGAGCTTGGAAGGTCCAATGACAGCTCAACTGGCAGGTTTTGCTCTGTAAACAAAACTATGTGATCACCTTAACTGGCTGCCATGATGATGATCATGTAATCAGGACCCAATCAGCACTTTTCTTGAGCATTACTCCTGTTGGAACATTTCTCACAACCACCAGTTGGCTTTTTCCATTTTTTTTTTAAAGGCAGGGTGCAAGAATCTTAATTTGGCTTGGAATCAACCTCTTGCAATATTCCATCAGGGTGGATAAAAATAAAATTTTTATTTTTATTTTTTTTTACTTTTTTTTTTATTTTTATCAAATTAAATTTTAATAAAACACTTTTGGGGTAAAAATCTATCTAAAGATAGTTTTCTATTTAGGATATATTAATAATTTTGTTTATTCAGCATGAAATGGAGCTTGGTTATGTAGCATAAATCTGTATATTCTGCTATATTAACATTTTTGATAAACTCATTCAATGAATCCAAGTTCTGCAAGCTGAGATAACATGCACTGCATAGATGTATTCATCATTTTTTTTCACTGTAGCCATGAGATAAAAACAAAGTTCAGGAATATTCCTTTATTCCATTGTTTTGCAAATCTATGTACACTACAAATGGCACAATTGAATCGGTTCTGATAATTGCTGTTTTACTAACCTGACAGCTTATTATTCTAAATAGGAAACCTTCATTTTGTTTGCAAATATTAAATATTCTAACTACCAGCAGAAATAATCCTTAAATTTATAGAGCACCTGTCATTTCAGTTCCATCATGGCAGCTCCTGTTAGTGGGCATCCCTTGTTTTGTCACTGCCACATCACCAGCTGGCTCCATTAAAGTGAATGGGGACTAGTGGGTTTGAACTTCTGTACAAAAATGGGCTTTGGAACAAACCTCTTGGGACAATGTAAGTTTTATATTTCACTGCCCACAAATGATTTCATTAAGTTAATGCCTCATGTTTACTGGTAAGTCGATGTCTGTGGAAAGCAGACGTTTAATGTTGAATCCAATACAGCTTCATCACTTATTTCTTGATATACATTTTAAATACATCTATGTGCTTTACCCTACTTTTAATTTCAAGAGTAACTCTAGTGATTGAACATACTTAAAAGGGAATCGTTAATGGTTTTGTGTCAGTTTAATGTTTTTTTGTTTTGTTTTTTAATGTTCATACATTTTCCACCATTTTCTATGTACACACTGTATATTGTTTCCAATTATATGTGCACAATCTTTGTTTTAAAATAAAGATTTTAAATATAGTCAAAAGGCAATATGGGTCATCAAAAGAGACAGTCATTGTGATGAGCTTTGTCTGATGGATTCCTGCAACATGGCCCCTAGGTCACTTGTGTGTGCAAATTGCAGCTTGAATTAAAGTGGATGTAAACCCTTACAACACACTTTGACCTACAGGTAAGCCTAGATTAAGGCTTACCTCTAGGTCCAAGAAATATCTCC
>NW_027507748.1:50589558-50632058 GCF_037356315.1 Lithobates pipiens
ATATAGAGAAAATATTCGACAGAGAAAAAAGATTTGACAGAGAGAAAAGATTCTGCAAGTTACTGTCCTAAAAAGTGTTTGGGGACCCGGGTCCTGCCCCAGGGGACATGTATCATTGCAAAAAAAAGTTTTAAAAACGGCCGTTTTTTCGGGAGCAGTGATTTTAATAATGATTAAAGTGAAACAATAAAAGTGTAATATTCCTTTAAATTTCGTAGGGGGGGGGTTGTCTATAGTATGCCTGTGAAGGGGCGCATGTTTCCCGTGCTTAGAATTGTCCCTGCACAAAGTGTCATTTATGCAGGAAAAAAAGTCCTTTAAAATCACTCGCAGCTATAATGAATTGTCGGCTCCGTAATACAGAGAACACTCATTGAAAGTCATTGATAAAAAAATAAATAAATAAATAAAAAAAAAAGCGTGGGGGTCCCCCAAATTCAATTTCCAGGCCCTTCAGGTCTGGTATGGATATTAAGGGGAACCCTGCCTCAAATTTAAGAAAAAAATTTGACGTGGGGGTTCCCCCTAAATATCCATAACCAGACCCTTCAGGTCTGGTATGGATATTAAGGGGAACCCCGCATCAAATTTAAAAAAAATTTGACATGGGGTTCCCCCTAAAAATCCATACCAGACCCTTTATCCGAGCACGCAACCTGGCAGGCCGCAGGAAAAGAGGGGGGGACGAGAGAGCGGCCCCCCCTCCCTCCTGAACCGTACCAGGCCACATGCCCTCAACATTGGGAGGATGCTTTGGGGGTCCGTGACCCCTCAAAGCACCTTGTCCCCATGTTGATGAGGACAAGGGCCTCATCCCCACAACCCTGGCCGGTGGTTGTGGAGGTCTGCGGGCGGGGGGCTTATCAGAATCTGGAAGCCCCCTTTAACAAGGGGACCCCCAGATCCCGGCCCCCCCCCTTTTTGAAATGGTAAGGGGGTACAAAAGTACCCCTACCATTTCACAAAGAAAGTGTAAAAAATGGTTAAATAAAACAAACACACTTTTGAAAAATTCCTTTATTAAAAATAAAAAAAAGATTCCAGCGGCGGTAATCCACTCTTGCTATCCAGCGACGGACGGTCAGCTCTCCATCGATGTCTAATGTCATCCAGCGCAGCGCAGCATCCTTCTTCTGTCTCCGTGGAGGAGACACTACAGACATTCCGGCGGCTTGACGTTTCTTATATAGGGTGGGCGGGGCCACCCGTCACCTGACCCCGCCCCCCTCTGACGCAAGGGGAAACCCGGGGTTCCCTGTGACGTAGGGGTGACCCGCACCCCTCTGATGTAACACAGGCAGGTTTCCGTTACATCAGAGGGGGGCGGGGTCACCCATACGTCACGGGGAACCCCGGGTTTCCCCTTGCGTCAGAGGGGGGCGGGGTCAGGTGACGGGTGGCCCCGCCCTCCGTATATAAGAAACGTCAGCGCCGGAATGCCTCCAGTGTCTCCGTGGAGGAGACAGAAGAAGGATGCTGCGCTGCGCTGGATGACATTAGACATCGATGGAGAGCTGACCGTCCGTCGCTGGATAGCAAGAGTGGATTACCGCCGCTGGAATCTTTTTTTATTTTTAATAAAGGAATTTTTAAAAAGTGTGTTTGTTTTATTTAAACATTTTTTACACTTTCTTTGTGAAATGGTAGGGGTACTTTTGTACCCCCTTACCATTTCAAACAGGGGGGGGGGCCGGGATCTGGGGGTCCCCTTGTTAAAGGGGGCTTCCAGATTCTGATAAGCCCCCCGCCCGCAGACCTCCACAACCACCGGCCAGGGTTGTGGGGATGAGGCCCTTGTCCTCATCAACATGGGGACAAGGTGCTTTGAGGGGTCACGGACCCCCAAAGCATCCTCCCAATGTTGAGGGCATGTGGCCTGGTACGGTTCAGGAGGGAGGGGGGGGCGCTTTCTCGTCCCCCCCTCTTTTCCTGCGGCCTGCCAGGTTGCGTGCTCGGATAAAGGGTCTGGTATGGATTTTTAGGGGGAACCCCACGTCAATTTTTTTTTTCATTTGACGCGGGGTTCCCCTTAATATCCATACCAGACCTGAAGGGTCTGGTTATGGATATTTAGGGGGAACCCCACGTCAAATTTTTTCTTAAATTTGAGGCAGGGTTCTCCTTAATATCCATACCAGACCTGAAGGGCCTGGTAATTGAATTTGGGGGACCCCCACGCTTTTTTTTTTATTTATTTATTTATTTATTTTTTTATCAATGACTTTCAATGAGTGTTCTCTGTATTACGGGAGCCGACAATTCATTATAGCTGCGAGTGATTTTAAAGGACTTTTTTTCCTGCATAAATGACACTTTGTGCAGGGACAATTCTAAGCACGGGAAACATGCGCCCCTTCACAGGCATACTATAGACAACCCCCCCCTACGAAATTTAAAGGAATATTACACTTTTATTGTTTCACTTTAATCATTATTAAAATCACTGCTCCCGAAAAAACGGCCGTTTTTAAAACTTTTTTTTGCATTGATACATGTCCCCTGGGGCAGGACCCGGGTCCCCAAACACTTTTTAGGACAGTAACTTGCAAATTAGCCTTTAAAATTAGCACTTTAGATTTTGAACGTTGGAGTCCCATAGACTTTAATAGGGTTCTAAAGTATGCTATATAGTTAGCTCCGTCGAATCTTCTTTATACATTCGACAGACACCATAAGCCTTCCAAGACAGATTCGACCGTAATTCATGTGGATTTTCGGACGAATGCAATTTTTGAACGAAAAACGAAATAAATAAAAACGAATTTCGGGAGTAACTAAATAAATTAAGTTTTCAGACGAAAACGAAATTCCGAAACGAAATATTTTACTCTGCACATGTCTAGTATCCACTATTCAAACTAATCCGGAATAGGTCGCGTTGGGCGAGTCATATTTTTTCTTTGCAGGTTGTGGGATTTGTTGGCTACACACTAAGGAGTGTGATTTAATTTATTGTGACCCTAGCTATTATTTTGTAGGTACAGTATATAGTAGGGGCTGAGTTATTGTTTTAACTTTGTTATTTGAAGCTGTCTTTCAAGAAGTTACACTTTCTGGGAATTAACCAAACATCCGGTGCCAGAAAACATACAGGAAATGGTCTGTAGTGGCATGCACCATATTTAGGCTTGGCGCACATCTATACATATCAGAAATGTGTGCAAGATCACATGATTTCCCGACACACACAGAAATGCACTGCCCTTTAGCAGACATGCAGGGGTGCCATTCATTTTTGAATGTGAAAACTATTTTACACAAGGGTCAGGGACTTCTAGCAGATTTGAAAAGCAATGCAAATCTCTTTTTTGCCCCATCAGTCAGAACCATTAGTGTAAAGTTCAAATAAAGCCTTAGGCCTCTTTCACACGGCATGTCAGTTTTTCAGGCGGACCTGAACGGATATGCTCCATAGAGGTCTATGGAGCATCGGATGTCAGCGGTGACATGTCCGCTGACATCCGACCCGAAAAAGTGTGACGGAGGAAAAACCTACTTTTCCATCCGTCATAGGATGGGGTGACGACGGACTGTGTGGTCCATTGTCATCCAATCTCCCATAGGGGAGAGTGGCGCTCTGACAGGTCCGTCCCTACACAGAGTGCAGAGACAGACCTGTAAATTTGAACACCTTCTGTTATAAGAAGGCTTTCTGCTCAGCGGGGATCGACGGAGACCTAATAGAGCCTAGAGTCATCTATTCCAAACGGTTTACAGCTGTTTCAGTCTGTTTGGCCATCATTGGTGCAGTGTATGAAAACCATGGGTTCTATGGTGTAGGGCTTGGATCCCAACAAGACAGTAAAAACATAGGCTATAAAGTCATAAGGATAAAACGTGGCGGGGAGTGGCTGCATGGCAACAGGAAGTGACACCAGACGCCAAACCGAAAGTGGAGTACTGGACGTCAGCAAGATCATGGGTTGGGCGAAATACCGCATCCACCGATCTACACCAATATTGTCTTCTCTGTTGTTTACACTTCCAAGATTACTTGATGGGGCTTGATTTTATACTGGGTTTGCGAGAGGCATTTTATTTCAAGTTGGCTTTAATAAAAGTGTTATACAATATCACACCACCATGGTAACGTGATACTGTACTTAAACTCACTTGGTGCCTTAGCTGCAGTAAATTGGCCTCAGAACCTGTGGAATGTGTTTGGGTTTAGAGGGATGAGGTGGCAACTGTAAGTGGTGGACCCTATCAAAAGGTACTAATACTTTAGCCTAGGTTCACATTGACAGCGGGAATGAGTTCAGCTGAATTCGCCACAATTTCATTCTCACATGTCAGTCTCAACTTCGGGGGCAATTTCAGAGACATATGTGCAGGTGGCTACACAGATGTCAATGGAAAGCACACCCTGAAGTCGCCCAAAAAATAGTACAGAAACCAATTTTGGGAATCGGTGTGGCGCCACAAATTGCCGCTGATTTGGCATGCAATTTGACATGCCAAATCATTGCAATGTGAACCAAGGCTTAGAAAAAAAAAAATAAAAAAATATAATAGGAGAAATAGGGTGGAACTCCGCTTTAAATATCATTTATAACGCTAACTATTTGAGGATTTATTCTCTCCTTATTTTGAATTTTGGAGAGATCCCGACTGTAAAGTTGGGATCCACCCAGAAACCCGGCTGGCAGCTGGCTCAGCTTCTCAGCGTACCAATGAGAACCATTCCCACCACCTCCACAGCCCTGCGCTCCAGTGAGCGTTGGATAGGAGAGCAGGGAGCCTGTGACTGACTGCTCACTGAAGACTGAGAACCAAGCGATCAATGTTTGTTTATTGCCCAATTCTCAGTGTAGAGACGACGGGGGAGCGATGCTGCAACTACCTAGGTGAGTATGGATGTTCATTTTTATTTATTCACACACTTCTCTTTTAAAGTGGTTGTAAACACTCACATATACCCAGTGACGTGGCTAGCTTCAGGTGATAGAAAGAGATAGAGCAAAACCTCCTACATAAGTTGTGCCTGTTTATCTATAGCATCTTTCCCATACATCCAAAGTGAAGAATTTACAAACAATCTTTTAGCTCTGAAAAGCCAGGGGCAGAGAGCTGAAGCTACATCTGGGAGCCGATTGGAGGGAAGGAATACACCCCCCCCCCTTTCACAGAGCACACAGGAACACAGCTGAGGCTGTCAATCAAATGATGTGTCCTCCCCTGTCACCACTTTTCCCTTGGTGTCAAGAAAACTAGTCAGAAGTGAATCATGCTTATAGCAGAGGAACAAGGCAGCGGACAGAGATGACACTTAGTGCTCTGGATTGTAGTGCACACTATAGAGGGATATGGTTTGCTAATTTTTAATGCCTGCGCTTTACAATCACTTTAAAGCAGAGGTAAGCTACAAAAAGAATGCTTGTACCACTTTAAAATTCCACACCGCCACAAGCAAAATTGCAGAGATTTATTTTATTTTATTTGTTAAAACAAAAAAATTTCAATTTTTAGCCGTGTTTTTGCACCTGAATCATACCTGAACTGGTGCAAAACCGCAGCCGGACATGTGGTATGCGGTGGAATGGAGTACTGCTTTAAGCTACTATTTATCTACATGTAATGTGTCTCATTTCATCCCAAAAAAAGGATTCTTCCTCATTTCAGGACAGTGGATGGAGCCATCTATAACAAAATTTTAAGTAGTGGATATTCCCTTTAACACAGAAACGTTAATATTGCAAATATTTCTTGGATCATTGACATCACTGGGATGTGTAGGAGGTTGCATTGGTTGAATCCAACGAGTTAATTGTCCTACCTCCCGTAACAGCCGTTCATTTGTCAGATTTCATTATGTGACAAAAAGAAAAATGCGTTGGGACATTTATACAGCAGATGGGGAATTTTTCACAATGTCACTTTTACAAAGGTGACCTTCACCGGGGACAATTAACAACAGCATGGGCACACAGGATGGGAGCAAGGCCTGGCAGATGATTACAGATGGTGCAGAGAGGAAAGGGTTACTGAACACCAAAGGCAGGAGCGATCCCAAAGCTTTCACCGACCCCTCCCGAGCAGGTCCTCTTCAGTCCTGGTCCTCCCCATTAATGTGTCAAAAGCCTGCAGGCGTTGTGACACGCTTTAATGGCTACTAGACAACACTGATACAAGGCAAGCTAAAAATATCAGGGAAGATCTTGGAACGGTGAACGGCGTTGACTCATCACAAAATCTAAGAGAATTGTATAATTTGCTAATTTATCAAATTACTGATACATTTTGTAATTTCATACTAATAACGATCAGTTTTTCAATTTCATTTTAATCTGCAGCAAGCTGTGATTCTTTCAGATTCCACTGACACTTGTGCGACTTGACAACATACATTGAGAACATACATGGTGTGACAATTCCTTTTCCTGTTGCAGTGATTATGGGTAGGTTTAGGGATAGGGCTGGAGACATAGGGCTAGGGCTGGAGATATAGGGCTAGGGCTGGAGATATAGGGCTAGGGCTGGAGATATAGGGCTAGGGCTCGCATCGGGTTTCTGGCTAGCATTGGGTTTTCGGGCTAGGGTTAGGGTTATGGCTTGGGTTAGAGCTAATTTCTCTAGCAGTAGGGACACCAGGAACAGAGATGGATGGACAATTTGCTCGGGAGGGGCTTCTCTGCAGAAGCGATGGGCTGGGACAGGGGTCAAAAAGCAGACTGAATGTGATTGTTTTTGCTTTACAAAGTCACACACAAGTCGCATGTATATCGTGCAGGTGCGACTTTCATGCAATTTTCAAGGGTTCACACTGAAGTCTATGGCCCTCATGTCGCATGGAAGTCAGACCAAAGTAATGCAAAATTGCACAAATATGAGTGGTACTCAT
Source organism: Lithobates pipiens (assembly GCF_037356315.1). Classification (NCBI taxonomy): domain Eukaryota; kingdom Metazoa; phylum Chordata; class Amphibia; order Anura; family Ranidae; genus Lithobates; species Lithobates pipiens. The sequence continues at coordinate 50,596,400 of NW_027507748.1, forward strand.
TGGAAAACATGGTGTGCGACTTGAAAAGGGTCAGGGATTTTTTTCAGCAGCAGGTTGCATTTTAGGTCCCATAGACTTCAATGGAAACTCATTGAAAACCTATAAAAACATAGTGCTTACTTTTATGTGCTTCTCGTGGGTTGTTTTTTATTTTTGCTGGTTTCTCCTGAAAAGACAGACTATTCTCAAAAATGCTTCAAAAACATGTGTGAAAAGAGAATGGGAAGAGGTGAACCAGACCTTAATTTTGGATGGGCTGCCAATGCACCCCACCGCCACCCAAATTGGGCCAGACCCTTTTTTGGGGAATGCACCCCACAGCAATGCACTAGAATGCTGCAGATCCAAAATGATTGACACAACAATGTACCAACGTGGGCGTTGTCACCCGGCCGAGGACAGGAAAGGTGTTACTAGTAAGACCATAAAAAGGGAGGGGGGGGGGGGGGGAAGAGTGTAAAAAAATAAAAACCATGAACCGGACAGATAAGCTGCAATATGTTCTTGTGTTTGGATATAGTGCTTGTTTAGGTTTCATCGTTTTGTAAAAAAAAAAAGGTTTTGACATTCACATCGTACACATATGGCGGCTTGCCGTCTGTGCTGCCTCCAATCAGCTGCCGCAGTCCTATGGCCACCTGACTATTGCTGTATATATTATTCCTCGTGTCAGCCCCGGCCTTCCACATTGACAATGCCGCTCACGTCCTCCCCACTGCAACAGTGTTCTGTCCAAAGCCCTCAGCTGTTTCTATTGATTTTTAGCTCCCCGGGTGCTGTTAACCCTTTCCGATGCAAAAAGAACATACAATGCAATCACACTGCTGACAATTCCTGCCTCTTGGTCTTTGCATGTATTGTAAAAAAATAAATAATAAAAAAAAAAAAAAACTAAAAAGAGGATCTTCAGCTGGATGTTCACTCAGGTTGGATAATCCCTCGCTCACAAGGCCTAGCAGCCAACAAGGTGCTTAAATCAGTCTCTGCCACAGACGTTGTTGTAGAACATGTAGGAAACTAGAACTTGTAGAACATTCATGTGGTACCAGCATCTTTCAGCCTGTTCGGCGATACCCACAAGATTGGATTCACTTAGGTTCCTCAGCCTCACCAGGCTCTTGTTAAGAAGCCAACCCGTACATGGCCTTCTTCTGAAGAGTCCTCCCCTGGATAGCTACAAGGTTGCTGGGCCTCTCCACAACTGGAGACGGCACCGGACCACCTCAGAATCCTTTGTTTAGTTTCCTTGCCTCGTGTTAGCCAGCCCCAAGACATAAAGTCAGGTGGATCCGCACCCCAGGCCATAGTCTTCCTGGGGGCTGGTCAGGAGGACCAGGACCATGGAGTCAGTACATACTTCTGGACCAGAACCCCGAACCACGTGACAGCCGCATCTTAAGTACCCTCTCCCAGAAAGCACAGCAAGAGTGACCCTCCCACTGGGCTGGCTCAGAGAGAAAGCAACCTTAAAGCACCCAACCAGACTGTGGTTCCATGCCTGCCAGAAGAGACAGTGCCCCCTATGACCAGGCTGAACACCCTATAGTCCAGTCAGACTGATGCTGAGGTCCAAATTTGGAATAATTATGCCCAAACCAAACTGCAGTTCAAGTGCAACATTAAAATTTCAAAAAACATAGCGAGTGCTCTTCAGGAGCCGGCGCTACATTTATAAAAAAAATAAAATAAAATAAAAATTTTATATATATATATTGACAGAGTTGTCCCATCGCTACTCTTTGTTGTCTTGGCTGTGTGCTTAGGTTTGTTGTCCTGTTGGAAGATGAACCTTCACCCCAGTCTGTGGTCCAGAGCACTCTGAAGCAGGTTTCCATAAAGGATGTCTCTGTACATTGCTGCATTCATCTTTCCCTTGATCCTGACTAGTCTCTCAGTTCCTGCTGCTGAAAAACATCGCCAAAGCATGATGCTGCCACCACCATGCTTCACTGTAGGGATGGTATTGTCCTGGTGATGAGTGATGCCTGGTTTCCTCCAGACATGACACTTGCCATTCAGACCAAAGAGTTCAATCTTTGTTTCATCAAACCAAAGAATTTTGTTTCTCATGGTCCGAGAGTCCTTCAGGTGCCTTTTGGCAAACTTCAGGTGGGCCGTCATGTGCCTTTTACGGAAGAGTGGTTTCCGTCCGACCACTCTACTATACAGGTCTGATTGGTGGAGTGCTGCAGAGATGGTTGTTCTTCTGGAAGGTTCTCCTCTCTCCACAGAGAAATGCTGCATCTCTGTCAGAGTGACCTTCATGTTCTTGGTCACCTCCCTAACTGTGGCCCTTCTCTCGCGATCGCTCAGTTTGGCCAGTCTGCCCACTCTAGTAAGAGTCCTGGCGGCTCCAAACTTCCTCCATTTATGGATGACGGAGGCCACTGTGCTCATTGGGACCTTCAATGCTGCAGACATTTTTCTGTACCCTTCCCCAGATCTGTGCCTCCATACAATCCTGTCTCCGAGATCTACAGACAATTCCTTGCACTTCATGGCTTGGTTTGTGCTCTTACAAGCACTGTTAACTGTGGGACCTTTATATAGTCAGGTGTGTGCCTTTCCAAATCATGTCCAATCAACTGAATTTACCACAGGTGGACTCCAATCAAGTTGTAGCAACATCTCAAGGGTGATCAGTGGAAACAGGATGGACCTGAGCTCAATTTTCAGTGTCATGGCAAAGGCTGTGAATACTTACTGTATGTACATGGGGTTTTTTTTTTTAAATAAATTTGCAAAGATTGTAAACAAACTTCTTTCCCGTTGTCATTATGGGGTATTGTTTGTAGAATTTTGAGGAAAATAATGGATTTAATCCATTTTGAAATAAGGCTGTAACCTAACAAAATGTGGAAAAAGTGAAGCGCTGTGAATACTTTCCAGATGCACTGTATGTTTGTATCCAAAACAGGACTGGCAATAGAAATCTATTATAGGATTTGGAAAATGTGAAACTTTCTTTATAAATAAAATAAAATTTTCTTTATAATAAAAAAAAAAAAAAAAAAAGACTTTATTTTCTGTATCTGAATCTCTAATTGCCACATGCCCGCCACTTGCCTACATGCATTACTTTGAATAATAAAAATGAAATATATAGCATTTAGTTTGAGAGAGTTTAGTTCTGCTTCAACTGTATCTAAACACCACAGTCAGCATTAACTATTTGTAATCCTGATGATGTTATCACAAGTAAAAAGTAAGGAGGTTATATTACATTTGTTTGTTTTTTTACAAGTGTTTTCAGTTGCTTCCTGGTTTCTGGCCTAGGCCAATGGTGTCATACATGCCAGGAGTCTTCAAGGGCATTTTTTTCCCTTTCATCTGGAGGAATAGCTTTCTTGGCTAACCACACCCTCCTGCGTGCATGCCTGAGCTAAGGGTAGATGGAGTCCATGAAGTAAATGCTACATTTGCCCTTGCTCAAGATCACCATGGCTAAAAATGCTAGGGGTGGTGTTTTTCAAAGTGATTTCTTAACAAAATAAAGCATGAAGACATGGATGGATGGACGAGTTTTTCTGTGAATATTAAAAATAAATAAAATAAAGCATTTGCAGTTTTTTGGTGCTCAGATACAGTTGAGTTTTGCCTTTTTTTTTTTTTTTTTTTGTGTTCCTGTTCTTCCTCTTTAGAAGGTTGATGGTGGGTAGATCTAGCAAGAAAGATCATTAAAAGGCCCATACAGATCTACACTATATTGCCAAAAGTACTGGGACACTTGCCTTTACACGCACATGAAATTTAATGGTACCCCAGTCTTAGTCTGTAGGGTTCATTAGTGAGTTGGCCCACCCTTTGCAGCTATAACAGCTTCAACTCTCTGGGAAGGCCGTCCACAAGGTTTAGGAGTGTGGCTATGGGAAGGTTTGATCATTCTTCCAAAAGCACATTTGTGAGGTCAGGCACTGATGTTGGATGAGAAGGCCTGGCTCGCAGTCTCCACTCTAATTCATCCCAAAGGTATTCTATTGGGTGCAGGCCAGTCAAGTTCCTCCACACCAAACTCGCTCATCTTTATTTATCTTGCTTTGTGCACTGGTCCAAATCATTTGGTGGAGGGGGGATTATGGTGTGAGGTTGTTTTTCAGGGGTTGGGCTTGGCCCCTTAGTTCCAGTGAAGGGAACACTTAAGGCGTCAGCATACCAAGACAATTTGGACAATTTTTGTGGGAACAGTTTGGGGATGTCCCCTTCCTGTTCCAACATGACTGCACAAAGCAAGGTCCATAAAAACATGGATGAGCGATTCTCACACAGCCCCTCCCCCGCCCTTTAGAAAAAAAAAGCAGGAAGTTTGAAAACTCATCAAAAACACAAAATTAAAAACAAGCAAAAAACACCCCGCAAAAAATCTTTATAAAAAACACACAGGTGAGAACCTAGCCCAAGGCTGACCATACATTATACAATATATCTTCACAATACAATCTTCTATAGATTTCCTTTAGAGATTTACCAAAACCATATAATATGAGGTCAAATCTAAACACTTTCAATTTGTGTGCAATCAGGCAGGCCCTTGTTCTACACAGTTGAAATTAAATCTAAAATAAGAAAATTGTATGGTGTATGGCCAGCTTTAGACACACCATTAGAGTTTCTACAGATTTTTGTCTTCAGATTTACCAAAACCATGTAGTGCAAGGGCTTGCCTGATTGCATACAAATGTATGCCTTGTACAGACGGTCGGATATTCCGACCACAAAATCCATCTGATTTTTTCCCGACGGATTTTGTCCTAAACTGGTGTTGCATACACACGGTCGGACAAAGTTGTCGGAAAATCTGATCATTCGGAACGCGGGGACGTTCGTTGCGTACCACGGGACTATGAAGAGGCCAGTAGCCAATAGCTTTGGTCTCGTAATTTGATCTGAGCATGCGTGGCACTTTGTCCGTCGGAATTCTCTACAAACGATCGGAAAAAGTCTGATCGGAGTTTTGTCGGAAAATTTTAGATCCTGCTCTCAAATTTTTTTCCAACAGAAAAAGTCCGATAGAGCCCACACATGATTGGATATAAACCGATCGGACCTTTTCCGTCGGAAGTTCCGACCATGTGTACAGGGCATAAGGGTTTGTTTGACCTCATATTATATGGTTTTAGTAAATCTGAAGACAAAAATCTGTAGAAAATCTAATAGTGTGTATAGGGCTTTAAGAATGCCAAGATGCAATATATTCAATTTTTTGGGGGAAGTTTAGTTATACTTTACCAATAAATCCATCATGAGGAGAAATAGGGGGGCTACCATTTCTGATATCCTAAAAACGTCAGGCGTCTCTGTCACAGGACTGGCTGGAACATCAAAGTGAAGTCGACAAGAAGGAGCGCCAGACAGTCGTCTTAAGAATCCATAATTATTTATTATTGAAAAAAAAATGAAACAGGATGGTAAAAAAGGTAGCCAATGTGTTTCGGGGGCAACCCTCTCACTTCATCAGGGCCACAACAAAACATCAATATATTTGTTTTAGCCTTGATGAAGGGGGATTGTTGACCCTCAAAATGCGTTGGATACGTTTTACCTTCCTGTTGTCTCATTTTTAACAATAATAACATGATTATAGACTCTCAATATGACTGTCATGGTCAGGGGTCAGGCTCAGAGACCAGTAACTATAGTAGTAAAGAGGCACCCACAACCAGCTGGGCAAGTACAGAAGCAGGTAACCCTGGCGGATGATGTGGGCTCACCCGAGGTGCTGGGTCCAAGTTCTAACCGGTAGTCACCAGAGCTCCTGAAGGTTAGTACCAGGTTGTGGTCCTCAGGATCACCCCACCAGGAGGGGAGCAAGCTGGGGTCCAGTAATAGATATAGCAGGTAGGGGATCAAGCGAAGTCATAGTCAGTAAACCAGCGAAAGGTCAATAACAAGTGGTTGCAGGTTGGGATCAAGTGGAAGTGTAGTTGAGGAACAAGCCAAAGGTTAGTAATGAGTGGTAGTGAAGATATGGACTACAGCAGGAGACACAAGAGCAAGATTTTGGCTGGGGAGAAGTGTAAAGGCATGACTAAAATAGATAGTTCATGGGAGGAGCAAAGAGTTCACGGCTCAATAGAAACAAGTTTGAAGGCAGGATTGTTCCAACGAATGCTCCATGGAGCTGTCCAGCATTTCAGGTGGCTCAGCAAGAAGAGATTCTGCCAGACCAAGCAGAGGTTGCAGGTTCAGCTCCAGGTCCAGGTCCTGACACTCTTGTCATGTACATCATCATGTGCTGGTCGGCAATCGGTGAAAAGAGATATAGATTATACACACACACACACACACATTATATATATAAGAGATATAGATTATACACACACACACACACACATTATATATATAAGAGATATAGATTATACACACACACACACACACATTATATATATAAGAGATATAGATTATACACACACACACACACACATTATATATATATAAGAGATATAGATTATATACACACACACATTATATATATAAGAGATATAGATTATATACACACACACACACATTATATATATAAGAGATATAGATTATATACACACACACATTATATATATATATATATATATATATATATATGTGTGTGTGTGTGTGTGTGTATGTGTGTATGTATATATATATATATATATATATATATATATACACACACACACACACACACACATATATATATATATATATATACACACATATATATAGTGTGTGTGTATATAATCTATATCTCTTTTAACCGATTGCCGACCAGCACATGATGATGTACGTCGGCACAATAGCACGGCTGCGCAAGTGGGCGTACCTGTAAATCCCCTTTAAGACGCAGCACTGTGCGCGATTCCCCCGCTGCGTACTCCGTGAGTGTGGCCACAGGTCCCGCGGACTCAATGTCCACTGGTGGCCCGCTATCGTGACACGGAGCAGCAGAATGGGGAGATGCCTATGAAAACTAGGAAATTCCCTGTTCTGCCTAGCAACATGACAAAGATCTACTGCGACCTGTCGTGCTGTAGTGAGCCCACCCCTCTCACAGTTAGAATCACTCCTTAGGACACACTTAACCCCTTGATCGCCCCCTGGTGTTTAACCCCTTCCCTGGCAGCGTAATTTACACAGTAAAATCGGTGAATTTTTATAGCACTGATCGCTGTATAAATGACATTGGTCCCAAAATAGTGTCAAAAGTGTCCGATCTGTCTATCATAATGTCGCAGTCACGATAAAAAAAAAAAAAAAAATAATTAAAAATCACAGATCACCACCATTACTAATAAAAAAAAAAAAATTATAATAAAAATGCTATAAAACTATCCCCTATTTTGTAAACGCAATAACTTTTGCACAAACCAATCAATATACGCTTATTGTGATTTTTTTTCTTCCCCAAAAATATATAGAAGAACACATATCGGCCTAAACTGAGAAAAAAATTGTTTAATATATTTTTTGGTGATTATTATAGCAAACAGTAAAAAATATTCCTTTTTTCAAAATTGTCGCATTTTTTGGTTTATAGCACAAAAAATAAAAACCGCAGAGGTGATCAAATACCACCAAAAGAAAGGCTCTATTTGTGGGAAAAAAAAAAAAAAGGGGGATGTCAATTTTGTTTGGGTGCAACATCGCACGACCGCGCAATTGTCAGTTAAAGCGACGCAGTGCTGTAATCACAAAAAGTGCTCTGGTCAGGAAAGGGGTAGATGCTTCTGGGGTTGAAGCTTTTAAAAACTCCACTATTTGAATTGAGTAAATATATTTTCTTGTTTTATTGTCCCCCTACTGTGCTTGATTTTGGTTTTCGTTTAATTTTTTATTTTTTTTTGGTGGATCTAGCAGAGTGCAGAAGATGGAGGAGGGGCTTTCAATCTCAGTGCTCGGTCGCTAAAGGGAATGGCGTGCTGTAAATAGATCTGCAGGTTCACACTTAAATCTTTAGTGTCTAGGAGATTAAAAATAAATTCCACGGGAAATGGCGTGCAGTCACTAGGCAGGATTTTGTCAGTTTGGTCATTTTTTCAAAAAAAAATTAAATTTTTTTTACTTTCTGCAGCAGTGGGGAGACAATGTGCTTACAATGACCGTTTCTACTTAAAATTTTCAAAACAGATTTATTTGGATTTAAAGAAAATGTGTAATTTTAACAAAATATCAGCCACATCCCTGACTAACACCCCACCCTTTAGTCCCTATACCTACCTTACCTCTGCTCCATTGCTCTTTGCCATCTATGCAGCATTATCCGCAAAGTTAGAACCACTTTAGCTTAAATCTGCTATAGGGTGGTCAGCAAGCAGTTAAAGATATTTACAAAAAGACAGGCACCGCTGTCTATGGCGCACTGGGCAGGCTGCAGATCACGGCGATATGCCGCTCATGTCGGCTCCCGTGCGCATGCGAGGGAGCGACGTCATCGCGGCTCTGGCGCTGGAGCAGCGAAACTCTGAAGTCACTCCGGGATACATGGTAGCGGCGAAGATGAAGAAGGAGGACCGCTTCGGGGGCTTCGTTCTCAGGTAAGTTATTCATAATGAGCTAGTATGCTATGCATACTAGCTCATTATGCCTTTGCCTTGCAGGTTGCATTTTTTTTTTTTAAATAGCCTTTACTTCCTCTTTAAAGTGGTTGTAAACCCTTATGTCCTGTACACACGGTCCGACTTTCTGACGACAAAATCCGTCAGATTTTTTCAGACGGATTTTGGCCCAAACTTGTCTAGCATACACACGGTTGCACAAAGTTGTCGGAAAATCCGATCGTTCAGAACGCGGTGACGTAGAACACGTACGACGGGACTATAAAACGGGCCAGTAGCCAATAGCTTTCGTCTCGTAATCTATTCTGAGCATGCGTGCCACTTTGTCCATCGGAATTGTCTACACACGATCGTAATTTAAACTATTGTATCTTGTTGTCGAAAAATTTTAGATCCTGCTCTCAAGCCTTGTGTCGAAAATTCCGATGGAAAAAGTCCGATGGGGTCCACACACGATCGGATTTTCCAACAACACGATCCAATCGCACATTTTTCGGCGGAAAGTCCGACCGTGTGTACGGGGCATTACAGATACCCAGTGCAGTGACTGGCCTCAGGTGATGCAGAGATGAAACAAATCCTCCTACATAAGTTGTACCTGTTTATCTGCGGTATTCTCTTTAGCTCTTCAAAGCTCAGAATTTACACAGCCTCGCTTGGCTCCAGCAGGCAGGGGGCAGGGATTTGATGTACACACTGCACAACACAGAGTAGGGAGCTGAGTGTAATCTGAGACCTAAGTGAAAGGAATAGACCCTCTTCCCTCCCATACACAGTAGTGAATGAGGACTTACAAGCTTCCCGTTGCATCCCGCTGCAATGCTTTAACATTTTTACGAGGCTTTGTAAGAAAAATGCTTGCTGCTGCAATATTTTATATATATATTTTTTTAAGCGCACTGCAGTGCAGTGGTGTGAACTAGGCCCATTGGAATACATTGCTTTGTACTGTATATGCGTTCATCAGGTGTTTAAAAGCGCACTAGGCTGCATCTGGTGTGAATGAGCTTTTCTAAGTGAACGCCATTCTTAGGCTTGATTCACACCTATGCATTTTTAGTGCTTTTTGCATTTTGCAAATTTGCACTACAGTCCATTCACCATGGTTTCCTATGGAACATGATCTGTAGTGCAAATCTGCAAAATGCAAAAAAAAAAATTTAGATCCTGATCTCAAACTTTGTGTGTAAGAAATTCCGACGGAAAAAGTCAGATGGAGCCCACACACGATCGGAATTTCCGACAAAACGATCCGATCGCACATTTTCTGTCGGAAAGTCTGACCGTGTGTATGGGGCATAACTGTCATTAAAGTGTTACTAAACTCACAACAGTAAAATCAGTCTGTTTATGCAGTAAAGTATGCTTGTTATACTCACTGCGGAATTGATAAGCTGCGATATAATAAAGGTTTGGTTTTGGGTTCAATACGGATTTAATAGGAATCCAGAGGGTGCAGGTCAGATCCCAATGCCAATTTAAATACTACCATTTCCAAGTACCCCTGTTTGTGCCTAGGCAGGCTAAATCACATGATCCCCGATTATTAACCATTACAAGTGATCACCTTAGGGCAAAACTGAATGCAATCAACAAAAATGATTTTTAACCCTTATCCTCCTATCATTAGGTAATATATAGGAAAGTAAATAAAATGTACTTATTTAAAAATGTATATGTATATATATATATATATATATATATATATATATATATATATATATATATATATATATATATATATATATATATATATATATATATATATGTGTGTGTGTGTGTGTGTGTGCATATTATATATATATACACATACAATATATATATATATATATATATATATATATATATATATATATATATATATATATATATATACACACATACACACACACACATACACACACATACATACACACTAGTTGGTTTCTGTTCTAGGTCAGAAGGATGTCATACATCATAGGGGACCTCAGGAGAGGGGAGAAGCTCTCTCAGCTAGCCACACTCTTCTGATTGCATGTCTAAGCTAAGTGCAGATGGATCCTAGGAACTAAATGTTACATGAAACATCTGCCCTTACTCAAGATGGCTGCAGCTAGAAATGTTTGGGGGGGGGGGGGGGGTCCAAAGTGATTTCTCAACAAATTAAATGGAGACATGGATGAATTGGGGGGGGGGGGGGGGGGTTTGTTTGGAATATTAAAATAAATAGCACTTTCAGTTTGTGGTGCTCAGATAACTTTTGCTTTAAAGTAAAAACTAAAAGTTAAAGCCTTTTAGATATGTATAGAGAGTAGTAGAAATACAGTCAGGTTTTTTAGGCCAATATGTATTCTGCTACATATTTTTGGTTAAAAAAATAAAATAAAATACAATAAGCGCATATTGATCTGACACTAACTGGTACTTTTTACACCTTTCTGGGAACCACTTGCACTAATACAGTGATCAGTGCTAAAAATATACACTGTCACCGTACTAATGACACTAGCTAAGAAAGAGTTAAACATCTAGGGCAGTGATGGCTAGTGATGGACGAACGTTTCGCCCGGCGGTCGTTTCGCGGCGAATTTCCGACATTCGCGGTCCGCACGTTCGAACGCCTTTTTCCGTCGTTCGCCGCGGCGGACTTACGTGTTTAATGTATACAAGAACTTTAACCTTTGGTGACACGTTTATCATGTGATACAGGACAGCCAATTGAGACATGACAGCACATGGACACTTGGACATTCCCCCTAACCTATAAATACACCCGATCCGGTGGCCATTTTACATTCTTTCTTCTGTTACGATAGGGACAGGTTCCTGTGTGGAGTAGGGAGAGATAAACCACTAGCTATTTGGTACACAAAAGTTCTTTTCAGGACTGGTATAGGTGTTAGGTGTTGATAGGTTTGCTGTGCTGCTGATTCTTGCAGCAGCCTGAGTGTCTTTTGTTAGTTTAGAGAAAGGGAAAGGACGGTGTATGCTACAGGGACAGCCAGATTAGTCTTTCATCATCATCATCATCATCATCATCATTAGCTGTTACTATCAAGGTCCACAAAAGAGCTGTTCCAGTAACCACTAATCGTTCTCTTTTTTTGCCAATTTGTATAGGGACAGGAAGGAAGCAGTGTTGTCAGGCAGTGAGGGTAATTTTAAAGACTTGCTGTTATTATTAGTTCCACAAAGGTTCTTTTCAGGACTGGTATCAGTGGTACAGTAATAGGCTTGTACATGTATAATATTCTTTCTTCCAAATATAGAAAGGATATTATACTTGACTGCTGCCCTTCTGCTGCAGTCTGCTAAACATTCACAACTCACTTGTTCCACAAAAGTTCTTATAAGGACTGGTAACTTGGTATAGGGTGCTACGGTACATAGGCTTGAGTGCGGTACAGTCTGCTGTTCTGTAAGGACCGCTATCGGTCCACAATAGATAGGGTTGACGTGCACCACTGCTGACCGCTGCCCTATACTGCAGCAGTCCTTCAGCGGTATAGGGACTGACGTACAGTCTGCTAATCACTAACACACAACCTGCTTGTTCCACAAAAGTTCTTATAAGGACTGGTAACTTGGTATAGGGTGCTACGGTACATAGGCTTGAGTGCGGTACAGTCTGCTGTTCTGTAAGGACCGCTATCGGTCCACAATAGATAGGGTTGACGTGCACCACTGCTGACCGCTGCCCTATACTGCAGCAGTCCTTCAGCGGTATAGGGACTGACGTACAGTCTGCTAAACACTAATACACAACCTGCTTGGTCCACAAAAGTTCTTATAAGGACTGGTAACTTGGTATAGGGTGCTACGGTACATAGGCTTGAGTGCGGTACAGTCTGCTGTTCTGTAAGGACCGCTATAGGTCCACAATAGATAGGGTTGACGTGCACCACTGCTGACCGCTCACCTATACTGCAGCAGTCCTTCAGCGGTATAGGGACTGACGTACAGTCTGCTAATCACTAACACACAACCTGCTTGTTCCACAAAAGTTCTTATAAGGACTGGTAACTTGGTATAGGGTGCTACGGTACATAGGCTTGAGTGCGGTACAGTCTGCTGTTCTGTAAGGACCGCTATCGGTCCACAATAGATAGGGTTGACGTGCACCACTGCTGACCGCTGCCCTATACTGCAGCAGTCCTTCAGCGGTATAGGGACTGACGTACAGTCTGCTAAACACTAATACACAACCTGCTTGGTCCACAAAAGTTCTTATAAGGACTGGTAACTTGGTATAGGGTGCTACGGTACATAGGCTTGAGTGCGGTACAGTCTGCTGTTCTGTAAGGACCGCTATCGGTCCACAATAGATAGGGTTGACGTGCACCACTGCTGACCGCTCACCTATACTGCAGCAGTCCTTCAGCGGTATAGGGACTGACGTACAGTCTGCTAATCACTAACACACAACCTGCTTGTTCCACAAAAGTTCTTATAAGGACTGGTAACTTGGTATAGGGTGCTACGGTACATAGGCTTGAGTGCGGTACAGTCTGCTGTTCTGTAAGGACCGCTATCGGTCCACAATAGATAGGGTTGACGTGCACCACTGCTGACCGCTGCCCTATACTGCAGCAGTCCTTCAGCGGTATAGGGACTGACGCACAGTCTGCTAAACACTAACACACAACCTGCTTGGTCCACAAAAGTTCTTATAAGGACTGGTAACTTGGTATAGGGTGCTACGGTACATAGGCTTGAGTGCGGTACAGTCTGCTGTTCTGTAAGGACCGCTATCGGTCCACAATAGATAGGGTTGACGTGCACCACTGCTGACCGCTGCCCTATACTGCAGCAGTCCTTCAGCGGTATAGGGACTGACGTACAGTCTGCTAAACACTAATACACAACCTGCTTGGTCCACAAAAGTTCTTATAAGGACTGGTAACTTGGTATAGGGTGCTACGGTACATAGGCTTGAGTGCGGTACAGTCTGCTGTTCTGTAAGGACCGCTATCGGTCCACAATAGATAGGGTTGACGTGCACCACTGCTGACCGCTGCCCTATACTGCAGCAGTCCTTCAGCGGTATAGGGACTGACGTACAGTCTGCTAAACACTAATACACAACCTGCTTGGTCCACAAAAGTTCTTATAAGGACTGGTAACTTGGTATAGGGTGCTACGGTACATAGGCTTGAGTGCGGTACAGTCTGCTGTTCTGTAAGGACCGCTATCGGTCCACAATAGATAGGGTTGACGTGCACCACTGCTGACCGCTGCCCTATACTGCAGCAGTCCTTCATCGGTATAGGGACTAAGAGTTTTGTCACAGGGTCATTTAAAAAATGACAGGCAGAGGAAGAGGCAGGCCCTTCCGCAGGGGTGGTAGGGGTAGGGCAGGAGCAACAGGCTTGAGCCAAAGTGGGAAGTTGCAGAAGGTGCGTTCAATTACTTTAAAGGATGCACCAGACTTGGTTGAGTGGCTCGCTCAGCCTTACTCTTCTGCACCCTCCTCATCCTCTCGATCTGCACCCTCTTCTTCACTCTCTGCTATGTGCACCCCCAAAGACACTACCACCAACAACACGACCACCACCACCACCACCACATACCTTCCGCTTGAGTCACTGGAATTATTTTCCGATCCATATCAAGAGGACATTTCTGATGCGCAGCCACTCTTGGTATTGGATCAGGAAGAGGAGGTAGCAACAAGCGCTACTCAGCAGTCTGACGCCAGTACCCAGATCAGCCCAAGGAGGAGGTTGGTCCCCGGTGTTGCTGCCTACTCCGAGATCTCTACTTATAGCGGTGGGGAAGGTGACGTTGATGATGACGTGTCTAGTGATGTCACGTGGGTGCCCACAAGAGAGGAAGAGGAGGGGAGTTCAGAGGGAGATATGGACCAGCAGATAGGGAGGAGAAGCAGCAATGACTTACATTGCACAGCAGGGACAAAGCAGACTGCAAATGTATCAGGAGCGAGTCATCGACCATGTACGGTCACATCTGGCGCTCCCAGGACACCGGCACATGGCTCCGCAGTGTGGGCTTTTTTTAACGTGTCCGCTGCTGACAATAGCGTTGCCATCTGCAATCTTTGCAGTCAACGCGTTAGTCGCGGTAAGCCCAATACTCACCTAGGGACGACCGCCTTAAGAAGGCACATGAGCAGCCATCACCGAGCCCAGTGGGAGCAACGGAACACACAAAGCCACACTGCAGGCTCTCACCGTCCAGCCTCGTCTTCTACTTCTCCTTCTCCTCTCTCCTCACAATTGTCCTCCACTCCACCTTCCATCACGCCAAGCTCACATTTTTCTGCAAAAAGGCAGGCTTCCGTGGGCCTAATGTTTGAGCGTAAAAAAATGATGACGCCGGATAACCCTCTTGCCCAACGGTTGGCGGCTGGCTTGTCAGAACTCATAGCCCGCCAACTACTGCCATATAAACTGGTGGACTCGGAGGCCTTTCGCAAATTTGTGGCCATTGGAACACCACAATGGAAGGTCCCAGGAAGGAAGTATTTCTCAGAGAAGGGCATCCCAGAGCTATATGGCCATGTTCAGCGGCAAGTGAATGTATCTCTGGCACACAGTGTCGGTGCCAAGATACATCTGACCACAGACACGTGGTCTAGCAAACACGGGCAGGGAAGGTATATCAGTTTTACTGCCCACTGGGTGAACCTTCTGACGGCCGTCAAGCATGTAACCCGTGGCACCCGTGTAGATTTGGTTTTACCGCCACGGATTGCATGCAGGCCTGACTCTTCTTCTCCTCCTCCTACTCCATCCTCCTCCCTCTCCTCCTCAGCTGCCTCCTCCTTTTCCGCTGCTAGCGTCTCTTCCACTGCACCGCCCAAGCTCCCCAGAACCTATTCCACATGCCAGGTGAGACGTTGCCATGCCGTGCTGCGTCTGTTGTGCCTGGAAGCAAAGAGCCACACTGGCCCGGCACTCCTTTCAGCTTTGCGTTCACAGGCAGATGAGTGGCTAACACCGCTCAATTTGACAGTTGGTAAAGTGGTGTGTGACAACGGTGCCAATCTGCTTAGCGCATTGAAACAGGGCAAAATCACGCACGTGCCGTGCATGGCACACGTCTTAAACTTGGTCGTGCAGCGATTCCTTGTCAAATACCCTGGGGTCCAGGACATCTTGCGGCAGGCAAGGAAAATCTCGGCCCATTTCAGAAGATCTTACACGGCCATGGCTCGCCTTGCTGACATTCAGCGGCGACACCATCTGCCGGTCAGACGTCTTATTTGCGATTGCCCGACGCGATGGAACTCAACCTTCTATATGCTTGATAGGCTGCTCCAGCAGAAACGTGCAGTTAACGTCTACCTGTATGAACTCTGCGAAAGAAACGGTTCTGGGGAGCTGGGTTTTTTTTCACCGCGCCAGTGGCTGCTCATGCGCGACACATGCAGACTTCTGCGGCCATTTGAGGAGATCACCAAACTGGTCAGTCGCAGCCATGGCGCCATCAGTGACATGGTACCTTATGCCTTCTTTCTGGAGCGTGCATTGCGTCGTGTCATTGATCAGGCTGTGGAGGAGCAGGAGCGGGAAGATGAGGAAGTCGCAATGCTGGATGAATTCCCAGGGGGGGCTACTCTATCTGAGACAAGTCAACAACAGGAGTCTGATGAGGAGTCAGAGGAGGATGGTGCCGGGGCGGATGAGCAGGAGCAAGAAGAGCATGCTTTAAACCTTTCTGGGATCCCTGTTGTGCGAGGATGGGGAGAGGAGAATGAAGAGGACGACATTATCCTGGATGATGAGCAGGAGCCAGGCCACCACACCGCTTCCACTTTAGTGCAAATGGGGGCCTTCATGCTCCAGTGTTTTAATAGGGACCCCCGTATAAAAAGCATGAGGGTCAAGGACCAGTACTGGGTGGCAACGTACTTAGACCCCCGGTACAAACACAAAATGGCGGAAATGTTACCGCCGTCGCAGAGGGCTGTCAGAATGCAGCACTTCCAGGCCTTGCTTCGAGAAATGCTGCATTCTGCTTTTGCGTGCGCTGGCAGAGGAGCAATTCCCACTCCCAGAGAAGGATTTGCGGGTACCAATCCAACAGCGCCTGCAAGAAGAGGCCGGTTTGAAGATGTGTTGGTGACTTCGGATATGAGGTCATTCTTTCAGCCGACCCATCGACAGGTGTCATCCGGATCCAGCATCAGGGAACGCCTAGACCGTCAGGTGTCCGACTACATTGGGTTAACGGCCGATGTGGACGCTCTGAGGAGTGATGAACCCCTAGACTACTGGGTGGGCAGGCTTGACCTCTGGCCAGAGCTTGCCCAATTTGCAATCGAACTGTTGGCTTGCCCCTCATCCAGTGTCCTGTCCGAAAGGACGTTCAGCGCAGCAGGGGGGATTGTGACCGATAAGCGTACTCGCCTAGCTCACCACAGTGTTAACTACCTCACATTTCTAAAAATGAATGAGGCATGGATCTCGGAGGAATTCAACACATGTGACCAGTAGACCATGTATATGTCTATAAACTATTTTTTTAATCAAGCACACAGACCTTCTTAATTCATTTGGCTCACTTCCTTGACCCAAAAAAGCACACCGTACTATATGCCCCTACCCTCCTCTTTGAAGAGGTTGAGCGGTGTCATATTTCTACTGGGGCTGCTTATGATATCCCTGTGCTGTGCTGACTTCCTCCTGGGGGTTCTTATTATGAAGGGATCACACTATCCCTGTGCTGTGCTGACTTCCTCCTGGGGGTTCTTATTATGAGGGGATCACACCATCCCTGTGCTGTGCTGACTTCCTCCTGGGGCTGCTTACGGTGCTGCTGTCAGCGCTGTATGTCACGGTGCTGCTGTCAGCGCTGTATGTCACGGTGCTGCTGTCAGCGCTGTATGTCACGGTGCTGCTGTCAGCGCTGTATGTCACGGTGCTGCTGTCAGCGCTGTATGTCACGGTGCTGCTGTCAGCGCTGTATGTCACGGTGCTGCTGTCAGCGCTGTATGTCACGGTGCTGCTGTCAGCGCTGTATGTCACGGTGCTGCTGTCAGCGCTGTATGTCACGGTGCTGCTGTCAGCGCTGTATGTCACGGTGCTGCTGTCAGTGCTCTGTATTACGGTGCTGCTGTCAGATGCCTCTATCACGGTGCATGTGTCATTCCGGTATGTCACGCTGCTGGTGATCATCTCCTGCACCCTCTTCTTTGCCTACCCTGGTCCCTGACCTTCCCTCTCCTCCATTGCCTTCATTAGCTCCATAGTCCTGAATTGTTAGAACAATTTCCCAAATAAAATAAAAATGCTTGTAGTTATCGATCCCAAATTCACCTCATACATGTATTATGTCATTGTCCAGATGGTGGGACTACGTTTTACCCCCTAATAATTACCACGTGGCCGCAAATTCGACATGAAGGTTTGCAAAGTTCGCCTCCCATTGAAGTCAATGGGGCCCGCGGCGAACGTTCGGTTTCGCGAACGTTTGGGTCCGTTCGCATTTCGCTTTCGCGAAACGTCCCGTCGGAAGTTCGTCCATCACTAGTGATGGCAAACCCATGGTACGCAGAGCCATCTCTGTGGGCAGAGCACGGCAGCAAACAGAGGCGAGGTGTGGGAATCTATCCGTGTGAGTGAGCTGCTCGGGGAAAGCCTCCGCAGGGAAAGTTACAGGCCTGAGTGCACGGGAGGGAGAGAAGAGCTTTACTGCCTCCTGGACCCTCGAAGAGGTGGAGCTTTCCGAAACCTGGACTACTCAAACCTCCCCTTCAACGATGAGGCCCGGAGAACAGGCTGACTGGGGACCCGGAAGATGAGGACAGGTAGGAGGTGCAGGCTGAGAGGGAGCAGCTGGATGGAACAGAGCAGAGAGCTCCCCTAGATCAAGGGCAGAGACTGACATGGAAAGTACCGGGCACAATCATACACAGACTACCTGCAGACAAAAGAGAAAGAAGAAAAAGAGGGCGCACCAGCCTTGTGCATTATCCTTAGACGTCTTTTTATTAAAAATAAGATAAAAATCTACTCGCAAACATGTGGGAAAAGGTTCACATTACAAATGATCTCCAGATGACAGCAATTAGTTTACTAACAGACTCCAGATGGTAACAAGGGAGATTCGTAGGGCCACTGCCGGCTGATGCGTTTCGAACCGATACCTTCCTCTTCAGAGCCTAGCAGTGTTGTCACCTTCAGCTTCCCATAATATTTATATTATATATATATATATATATATATATATATATATATATATATATATATATATACACACACACACACACACACACACACACATATACATACATACACACACACACACACGCACATGAGCATTTGGAGAGGGGTCCGGAGGCACACAGCAAAAGGGTAACGCCCACTAGGCAATTAGAGACGCCACCTTGATGCCATCCACATAAATAGATAGCTCATACACTTGATCAAATACATACACAGGAAAAAATTATGTCTAGCCTTACAAGTACCTGTATATGCACTAGAGGGCAATAACCAAAGTCTACAAAAAACTGTATATATATATATTGATTGATATCAATGATCAGGCTTAAGAGCCAGATGGTAGCAACGGTCATTTATATAAGACATCTGCAACCTCAATACACAGTACTAGGTGTTCCAAACTCACCCAGTCACTAGACCACCAATCACCACCACATGCTACCATCAACAAGGGGGGTCGGGACATTATGCCATCAAAAAGCCAGTCGCTCTCTTCGTACACTGCCTGAATGTGAAGGAATTCTCCTCTACTTCGCCGTTTGGCAATTCTCCTCACGGCCTGTCCAGTGCCTGGAATGTGCGCCATATTGTCTGCGTTCTAAACAACTGAAAGTGCAGACCAAGACTGGGACAGGCGGGCAGAGCAGGGACTGTAGATAGTGACAGAGCTAGAGGTCTCTCTCCCTCTCTCTCTCTCATCTCATCTTTCAGTATGGGCAAGGAACCATATGTTGGTCTAGACTAAAGCAAACAACTGTCGCTGTATCTTCAACTGAAGCAGAGTACATTGCAGCAGCATACCCATGTCAAGAAGCGATATGGATTCCTCAACTCTCATGAACATTGGGATAGACATGTCAAAACCAATTCCCATTTTTGAAGACAACCAGGGAAGTATAAAGCTTACACAATCAGAAAGGGTCAATCCAAGGACCAAACACAATCGACATCACCTACTGAGGAATAATCAAGAACAAGGTGTTATTGACATTCAACACTGGCCATCAGAGGAGATGACTGCTGATGCACTCACCAAGCCTTTGTTGGAGGAACGTCATCGTTATATCCAGATGAAGCTGAACATAATTTGACAAAGCACATGCTGTTGAGAAGGGGTGTTGGAAGAGCAACAGCATGTAAATGTAAAGTTGCTTTTATAAACTATGTACATTATACCTTTCTATCCAGCAGGCGGCACTTCAGTGTTATAATGTGCATTCTATCATAATGTAATAATAGGATGTATGCTCTGTCTATGCTCAGTGTATTTGTATGCGCCTTGTTCCGGTTTCATGTTAATGCTGTAAGACATGATAAATATATCCCCCATAAAAGTAAAGGTGTTCTACTACATACAACCAGCTTCTGGTGCATAATGATTTAAATACCCAGCTAATAGTTTGTGTGTACTTTGAGGTGCTTTTACTAAGGGATGTGCTGGATTTTATTCTCTGCTTTGCAGGGGGGGAAAATCCAGCACATCCCCATTGACAGGGCAGAGCTCTGCCTTCTTTTCATAGGCAGAGCTCTGTTCTGTCTGGTTTTTTTTTGGATTTAAATGGGCAGCGAGGTGGCGATTATATCGTCTGCTTGCTGCCTGTCAAACAACCTCTGAAAAGAAATCCATCCTGGACTGCTCTTCGGAGGCAAAGCAAAGTAAACAAGACCCAAATTGGCTCACTGGAGAGCTGAGGTCTCAGAGAGAGCATGGCCACAGTTGTGATTTTCTTTAGCAACCCAGAAATTAAATAGGTGGTGGGTACGGCGGTGACACGGTCTGCTCAGCTGCAGGTTATAACAAAATGCATATGTAAACGTTTAGTTGGAGCCATCCTTTAACTAGTACCAGTTTTCAGCTGCAGTTATATAAAGAGGAGCAGTAAAAGCTGCAGAGAAATGACTGAATGCCGGGCTTTAATGGTAAATGTGTTGGACAGGGCACAGTGGGTTTAGGGTCTTTAATGATGCACATGCTGAAAGCTGCCTTCTAGCAGAATTCATATTCCATTCCTCAAATGACATGCCAATCCGTGCTGTAGACTGACAGCCCAGCTTGAACATAGAACACGCTTTTCATAAAGCCTTGAAACCTGCAATTACAGCAGCACAACAGACCGCTCTGTGCCCTGTGTAGCGCTGCGTTGGTCTGGCCTCTGTGCCATATTTCAGATTTGCCAAAAAATTAAGTACCAGCACGACTGAGTGCAATCGACATCCCATGGAAATCACTGCTCTCTATCACCATCTAATGTCTTCTACTGGTATGCATATTGGTCTTTATTCCAAAATAATGGTATAGGAGGACATACAAAAAAACATTTTTGGGTGCCCCGCTCTTCTTTAACCACTTCAATACAGGGCACTTTCACCCCCTTCCTGCCCAGGCCAATTTTCAACTTTCAGTGCTGTCGCACTTCGAATAAAAATTGAATGGTCATGCAACACTGTACCCAAATTAAATCTTTAGCATTTTTTTTTAAGACTGATAGGCCCAGTTCACACCTATGCAGTTTTTGTGCATTTTTTTATGCCTTTTTTTGGCCAAATTGTTGTTGGGCAGATTAAAAAATGCAAAACGCAAATCCTGGCAAAAACGCACTACATGCTTTTCTGAAGCTTCTCTAATGAAGTCTATTGAACCAAAAAAAGCACTGTTTTGCTTTAAAAAAAGTCTCTGACCCCTTCCAAAACGTAGTGGCTGAAAATAAAGCATGTTAAAACGAACTGTAGTGCGTTTCTGAAAAAAACAAAACAAAAACATAAGTGTGAATCAGGCCATAGGGCTTTCTTTTGGTGGTATTTATTCACCACCGGGTTTTATTTTTTGCTGAACAAATGAAAAAAGATCCAAAACTTTTTTTGTTATAAAATGTTGCAAATTAGTAATTTTCCTTCTTCACTGATGGGCACTAACGAGGCTACACTGATGGGGCTGCAAAGATGATCAGTGCCCTGATTATCAGTGTAAAGAATGTATTGAGAGCCTTGCCGATTATTGGCTCTCCTTTCCTCACACAGACACAGCGTGAGAAGAAAGGACTGCCAATAGACGGCAAGTTTGTTTACAAGTGATCAGCTGTGATTACACATAGTTGATCACATGGTAAAGGGCCGCTGTGATTGGGCCTTTACCGTGATTTGCGATCAGCTGTGTCCGATGTGTGCCCCAGAGGGCGGGGTTCTGGGAACTTCCATGGACGTCCTCCCAGAACTATAGAACTGTGCTGTAGCCATCCTTCAGCTACAGTATGGTACTAAAGTGGTTAAGTTCTAGGTCAATATAAAAAAACTAGGGAAAGTCCATGGTTACAAAGGGGGGCTGAGAAAGGATATTGGGCACCAATCATTTTAGAAAAGCCCGGAGTAAAATAAAATTAAAAAAAAGAGAATAAATGTAGGGCTTACCGGACTGGAGGAAAGGGAGGAAAGGGAGGAAAAGGAGGAGCCAGCAAGAAGAGAAGAGAAGGAAGGTCCCTCCCCAGTGCCAGTGTGATCCGGAGGAGGTGGCATCCGTGGAAGATCTCATGTTGCAGGTTTAAAGGATTTAGTGAGTAGGTTTGAGCCCGGGGCACTTAGGCCAGCTGGTAATTCCAGAGCCTTCCGTGGCGACAACTGCGCCCATGGTGGGGGGTGGCTGTGCCAGACTTGGCGAACAAGGAATCGACAGGGGAGAAAGCAAAGCGGGGTCAGTGGGGGGGGGGGGATGTGTGCGTGGTTACGGTATGACAAGCAGTTTCCGCCAACGCAGGGCGATATGCCCGGTCTTGAGGTGGGATCACAAGGACACCAGCCTGTGGATGCGCCTGATGATGTCGGCGAGGGCATCGAGTCAGTTTTTTCCAGGGGGGGCCGGTGGCTCATCCACTCCAGGACAATCGGCCGCAAGAAAAAAGGGGGTTTGCTGGCAGTACAACGAGGGTTCCTGCAAGTTTGGGGGGGCCTGCAAATACAAGCATAAATGCTCTGGCTGTGGGGGAGCCCATCTCATGTCCTTGTGTTTAAAACAGGGAAAAGGCCATGCCGGCAAGATAGGGAGTCAGCGAAGTTGTTAGGCTTGGCGTTTTTGGAGGGGTTTTGGGTCCCGTCTAACCTCATCACTGCCCCCTCGGTTCCTTGCGTTTAGCAAGGCAACATACAGAGGTTGTTTCGGAGAAGTTGCAGAAGGAGGTTGCATTAGGACGCATGGGGGGCCCATTCCCTGCTTTGCCAATGGCAGATTTGGTCTCACCCTTGGGGGTAATGCCCAAAAAAAGAGCTGAATAAATTTAGTCTAATTCACCACCTTTCCATCCCAAAAAGTGTGGGGGGGGGGGGGGGTTGTCGGTCAATGAAGCCATTGATCCTGAAATGTGTGCAGTTTCGTACACTTCATGTGATACAGCAGTTTTTTGGGTGCAGCATTATGGGCAAGGGGCTAAGATGGCCAAATCAGATATTGAGTCGGCATTCAGATTGCTTCCCATTCACCCTGACAGTTTCCATTTGCTAGGTTGTCATTGGCAAGAGGAATTCTTCGTGGATTGCTGCCTGCCAATGGGCTGTGTCATTTCATGTGCATTATTTGAGCGATTCAGCTCATTTGTGGAATGGGTAGTCCGTGACCTTGCAGGAGTGAATTCCATCATCCACTACTTGGATGATTTTCTTTGCGTGGGCTCGGCCTCGTCTGACATCTATGCGGTGCTCCTGGTGACGCTGGAACAAATTGCGGAGCGATTTGGGATTTCCCTGGCTCCAGACAAAAAGGAGGGGCCGACTACAGTGATTAGCTTTCTGAGCATCATTATGGACTCGGATACCATGGGGTGTCGACTGCCCGATGACAAATTGGGATTCAAGCGGAGATTCGGGGATCTTGGGATTGCGCAAGGTCCAACTTAGGTCTCTACAGTCGTTGTTGGGTAAGTTGAACTTTGCGTGTCACATCATCCCCATGGGGCACGTTTTCTGCAGGCGATTGTTTGCAAATTCAGCGGGTGTGGAGTCCCCCAAGCATTTTGTGCGGCCGGTGAACACAGGGAGGATTTGCGAATATGGCACTCGTTCCTGGTAGGTTTTAACGGAAGGGTATTGTGGATGTTTGGGCCCGTGAGTAACTTTGACTTGGAGCTTTGCATGGATGTGGCTGGATAGACGGGCTTTGCGGCCTTCTTTCAGGGGAAATGGAGTGCGGGGCCATGGCCGGATTCATGGAGGGGGGCAGGTTTTTTGAAGAACATGGTGCTGCTGGAATTGCGGCGGAGATGCACGCGGCCCCTTATCCCCCAGGGCTGTGGAAGATTGCATTGGGAGGGTCTCCGGCTGAATCAGACGGTCAGTGAGTGGGGTGACGTTAGCTGCCTATAGCAGAGTTTGGACCGAATGAGGTTTGCTGTTGGAACATGTAGGGTGTGCAGAAGGGGAATGGCATTTCAGGTTGCTGGTGTTATACTTTGTCTCCCGTAATCTGGAGGATGGGGTATCGGCGTACGGATTGGGGAGAAAACTGGCAGGGCTTGCCCTTTGGTTTAAATTTCAAGGTTACCAGGACTTCAAAGGATTTTTGGGTTAGACAGGCAATGAAGGGGTAGCAGCGTTCTCGACCGACCAAGGACACCAGGCATCTGGTGTCGTTCGAGCTACTGGGCAGGCTCTTTGCCCAGTTGCCGGATACATGTTCATCGTGCTATGAGGTTGTGCTGTTCAGGACGGCGTTCGCCCTGGCGGTTTTTTGGGGGCTTTTAGGATTGGCGAGTTGGTTAGTCCCTCCATGAAGAGGAAGGGGGGGGCATGGGGGCTGTGGAGGTCATCTGTGGCTAGGATAGATTATCCATGCGGGTGTGCAAATCTAAAACAGATCAGGAGGGCAGGGGGAAAAGGATACTGGTTTTGGCGATACCAGGTTCGCCCTTATGTCCAGTGGTGGCGGTTAAGGGTTTCCTTGCGATACATCCGTACATGGTGGGATCCTTATTAGTGCATGATCATGGGGAAATCACTGTCAAGATTTCAATTAATTTCTGTTTTCAGGAAATGTCTGACTTCGTTGGGTTTGGGGGGAGCTAAAATTTTCCTTGCATTCATTTCGTATAGCAACGGCTACAGAAGTGGTCAGATGGGGGTTGGATGAGGAGGTGGTCAAGCGCATTAGTACATGGGAGTCAAGGAGGTTCAGGTCATATGTTCGTCCTCAGCTGTTGGCGATGTAGGGGGATAGAGGAGATTCTGGGTGAATGTTGGCATGGGAATGTGCGTTTTGGGGTGCCGATTTACTGTTATGTAGGTATTTTTCTTTTTTCAGGTGGAACTTAAGGATTGCTCTGGATATTGGCCATTCCTATGTTTTTTGAGGTACTAGGGGGGTGGATGTGAGGCCAGAAGGCAGACAGTTGGGCATTTCTAGACAGGAGGCCTGTATTCGGTGGTTGGGGGGGTGACAGGTATGCTATGGAGCAGGACTGTTCCGGAAGTGCATCATTTTGCACGGTTGGACAGGTATCCTGACATCTTAGTGTTACATGTGGGTGGTAATGGTTTAGACCTTAGGTCCATGTTGGATATTACGTGGGATATTAAGTTTGAATTCTTGCAGCTCCACATGGCCTTTCCGGGTATGCCGATAGTGTGGTCTGACATGATTGGCAAGATCAGTGGAGCGGGTGAATAAGGCTAGGAAGAAGGTTAAACAGGGATGTCAGCAGGTTTGTGGTCAAGAATGGGGGGCTGGCAATCAGACATTCAGAGCTGGAAGTGGAGACATGGCATTACCTTTCGTGGAGATGGGGTGCACCTTAATGCCATGGGGATCAACATGTGGAATTTAGGATTACAGGATGGTATCCAGAGAGCATTGAGGGTTTGGAGGTGTGCTCAAGGGTAAGCTTTTCCCCTTGTTTGCTGTGGCAGGTGTTGGGTCCTGCATTCCTCCTTATCTGGGGTTTCTTCCTTCACCCGCAAAGACCATCGGTGGTATGGACCCGTTTGGTGGTATTCCAGCCAACGTTGGTTTAGCTGGAATTTGGTTAAAGGGTGCACTGTGGTCAGTGGTTTGGTTGTCTCTGAGCTAGCTTGTCAGTTGGAGGCCTAGTTTCAATTAAAAGGTACCGCAGTGCATTGTTATGATCTTTATGGTAATTCTGGGGGATATCCTGCAAAGACAAACACTACTATTTGAGGTGGTTTAACAGATGTTGTTTATAGTTATGCAAATTTGATTTGAGTTGTTAATAAATGGAGCTGCTACGGCCAATATTTTACTCCAAAACGGTGTGGTCTCCACTAATGGGAAAAGGGTAAGGTAATGGAGTTGGGTTAGCCAGGTAAAGCAAGGGGTATATGTATCATCTGTTTTACAATAGTCATGTCTTTTTAAAGGATTATTGCAGAATGGTTAAGGAGGTGAGGGTTAGGGGTCTCAGATACCATGGCAAATCACTTGACTTTCCAGATCAATTTCCAACTTCAAAGTGTCAGAACCTTTAAGCTGACCCAGCAACACTAAGCATGTTCCCAAATGTTAGGGCGTCCACCTAGTGAGTCATCTAGCCCTTCTGAGAGACCAGACTTCTTACTGACTCTCTCCAGCAAGGGGCCTCCTCTGGGTCTCCCTCCTTGGCACAGCTTCCTCCAGACCAGGCAGGATAGCTTTAGGTCCACTTCAGCACATTAGGCCTCAAACCAGGCTATTGGGACTAATAGCAGAACCCCATCCAGCAGCACCTCCCTTGGGCTCAGTCCAGGGAAAGTGAGCAAGCACATAGGTAACAAATATTTATATCCTCCCCCACTAAATTGAAAATTGAAATAATAGTCATGGTTTAGAACAAGGGCATTCTAATTATATAAATAGAGGAGTTAGGAGAAGTTGGTAGTTGTTGGTGCAGGGTAATAGAGAGTAGACAGAGAGGACATGTGTTCCGGATTTAGACCCTGGTGGGGCCTCATTATAAAAGAACTTGTAGTTCACTACACCACAGATTTCCCCTCTGGGGAATGCTGGAACTCTACCAATCCCTCAATGGGACAGACCAGCATAGCTGGAAGACCAATTCCTAAAGACTGTTGTGAGCAGAGGATGAAACTTTGTGCAACTCGTCTGAAAGTTCACCCAAGTGATGTTGTGCCTGTCATGTAGTTATGACGAGCTTCCTGTGTGATCAAATAAGCTGTAGTCTACAAGTTCCTGCTTAGTAAAGCAAGCAAAAGAAAGAATTGGAAGAAATCTCTTGCAAACTATGCTGGGTGGCCTATACCTGGGGAACCTTGTGATGAACATGGCCCAGTGAGAGAAGGTGGTGCCTCTGGAGACCAGGTTAGCAACCACAGGAGATGGGCCTGTAGCATCCCACTAGTTATGTTCTAGGATTAGGTTAGGTCAATTTAGTGGTGGCTCTCTGTATCTAGTGGAGCTGCCGTTTGTCAAGGAAAATTTATTTTTGGCTCACTAATCAGTGTGGCTGTGTTTATTGTTTTGGTCTGTTTCAGTAGTTGCAGGATTGACTACTTCCCCAATTATAAAGCTCTGGGAATTTGTTGGCAGGAAGAGTATAATCAGCAGCTAAATATTCATACAGCCCTGGCCAATCCCAGAGGAGGGTTGACCAGATGGTAGCTGGGAACGTGTATAAATACTCTGGAATAGAGAGCAGCTTGGTCTTTTTCCTTAGAAGTATATCACAGCCTAAAAGGGGGCTGCTTGCCCTTAGGTCATCCTGCCTGCTGGTTGTCGAGGCCTGCTTTGCTGGAAGCTGAATAAAGCTGACTTAGGGACTGTTGTCTGTGGATCTAGTCTGGTAGTCTAGACTGGTATCACAGGGAGAGATTGTTGCAAGGGTATTGGAATGAGGCAACCAATTTTCCAAGGATATTTGTGAGTACAGACTGGAGAGAGAGAGAGAGAGAGATCCTAGAGACAGTGGGCTGAAGCCACCCCTCATGTGTTGGAGTCAGCTGTGTGTGTAAAGGGAACATAGTGTCCAGTGTCTTGAAGAGCTTAGTCTATTTAATTCCCAGTGAAATGGCTTTGCTTGGACTGTCCACCAGAGGAAGATTACATTTCTCAAGTTTGCTACAGGCTCATAGTTCTATAAAAAGTCAAGTGTCCTCCTGCTTGTACATAGCTTTTGAGTATCCCACTCAATTCTTTAACCCTATCCAAGTTGCTCAAAAAAAATAAAAAGGAATACCCCTGGACTGTTCATTGAGCCAAAGAATGACTAGGACTATATGCAGGCCACTGTTGGGAAAAAGAACCTTGGGTATCTTTCTAGCGGCACCTTCAGGGGTAATACTACAGGCCTTTGATAACTATGCAGATTTAGTGAACCTGGTGTTCCCTGATAGGCCTATAAGCCAGTATTTGGGATGGAGGTCTCCAAGGTCCCTATTAATATCTCCACAATTAGTCTGCCTAGTGCAGTACTTTTCTTCCACCGCTAGATTGAGCTAGAATTTCATGAGGAGGCACGGCGGCCAGTGGTTTCTCCATGCCAGGTGTTGTTGACACAAGATGCGCTTTAGCAGTTACAGCCAGGTTTCAGTTTCCTTATAGGTCTGAAAATAGGCCCCCCCGAAATCCAGATAACCTCCAACACCCAGCCAGACACAGCAAAGTTGTTTGAACCAGAATTAGCTTTAGAAGAAGAAGTTGACTGACGGGCATAAGGGGAGGGGAGAAAGGAAGTGAGAAGTAACTGTCACATTCTGGCTCATAGTGTTATGAGAAAATAGCTTTTAACATCATTCCTAAAGGGAGGTTATAAATAAGCAACAAAAATGCACAAAATGTAGTAAATAACTAACTATTGCGGTGGTCAAAAGTAAGCTTTTATTGGATACTTAGAAATGTTTGGACTGATATTACAATGTTGATGTTATAAAAATCAAAGCATATGTTGTGCCTTTTGGTCTCCTTGAACATCTATTTTCTATATAAAAATCTGATCATGTAGAATGCACAATTCCTACTAAGCCCACAACCTCATCTCCACCCTCTTTGTTCTCTGAAAAAAAAAAAAAAATCTGCATTTTACAAATGTTTTATTTTTCCTCCAAAGTGTCCAAGTAGCCATGTGTGTCCCACTACTGAAAATTATAATAGGGGTTATTAATAATTTAAATTTTATTAGCGAGCATGGCTTCCTCCAAATCTTTAACCACTTGCCACCGCCCTATAGAAAATAGATGGCGGCAAAGTGGTTTCATAATCCTGACCGGACGTCATATACGTGATCAGGATTATGAGCCGCTGCGCGCCCCCGGGGCGATCGTTGTTGCGGGGGGGGCAGTCTGACACCCGGCAACTATGATCTCGGTAAAGTCTCCGACGGAGACTCTTTACCACGTGATCAGCCGTGTCCAATCACGGCTGATCACAGTGTAAATAGGAAAAGCCGGTGATCGGCTTTTCCTCACTCGCGTCTGTCAGACGCGAGTAGAGGAGAGCCGTTCGGCTGCTCCTCTGACAGGAGGGGTCTGTGCTGATCGATTATCAGCACAGCCCCCCGAGGATGCCCACACTGGACCACCAGGGATGCCACCAGACCACCAGGGATGCCAAGGACAAGGTATGCCACCCTAGACCACCAGGGATTCCAGTCAGTGCCACAATGGATGCCAATCAGTGCCCATAATGGATGCCAATCAGTGCCCACAATGGGCATCACTGATTGGCATGCATTATTGATTGGCACTGATTGGCATCCATTAGTACAATATATTATAATACAATGCCGCCTATCAGTTCCCATCTGTGCCGCCTACCCATGCCCACCTGTGCCACCTACCCATGCCCACCTGTGCCACCTACCCATGCCCACCTGTGCCGCCTACCCATGCCCACCTGTGCCGCCTACCCATGCCCATCCATGCCAATCCGTGCCACCTATCAGTGCCCATCCGTGTCGCCCATCAGTGCCACCCATCAGTGCCGCCTATCAGTGCCGCCTATCGGTGTCCATCAATGCCACATCAGTGCCACCTCATCGGTGCCCATCAGTGCCGCCTTATCATTGCCCATCAGTGTAACCCCATCAGTGCCCATCAGTGAAGGAGAAAACTTACTTATTTGCAAAGTTTTGAAACTGAAACAAAAAAAAACGTTTTTTTTCAAAATTTTCGGTATTTTTTTATTTGTTTAGCAAAAAATAAAAACCGCGGAGGTGATCAAATACCACCAAAAGAAAGCTCTATTTGTGGGAAAAAAATTATAAAAATGTAATTTGGGTTCAGTGTAGCATGACCGCGCAATTGTCATTCAAAGTGCGACAGCGCTGAAAGCTCAAAATTGGTCTGGGCAGGAAGGTGTTTAAGTGCCTGGTATTGAAGTGGTTAAACACTAGTGAAGACGATTTAAAAATGTGTAGCCAATAAGTGTACTAAGTAACTAACAAGAAGGGAAAAAAAAAGGAAGTTCTTATTCAAACTTCTCTTGCTTTATTTTCTGGTAATCCTGCAAATAACACACTTCCTGTTCCTAGGTGGCTACATCACTCCTCCACTATAACTATGGAGAGAGCCATGGTGGTCACCTTCGGCTCCTCTCCTGATATGGACTATAAACAGGTCCATATCTCTTCATCTCCATTACATGGGGGCAGGGCAATTGGTAGTTTACAGAAGATAGCTAGGAAGAAAGATTTTCTTTGATGCAGCTCACAGGAAGTGACAAGGACATAGCATTTCTATCAGGATCAACAGATTGTTCTGCACTCCTATGCTGCGTTTTCAGCAGACAGCAAGCTGAAGCTCGCCGTCGGCTGATATCACAGAGCCAGTCCAGGCTCGGGAAAGATCCTGACCATATGGGTCGGGATCCGCCCACATGCCAGCACCGGCACCCTGTTCAACCACTCAGCGAGCCGCTGAGAGCCTGAGCCAACCACTGCCACCCCTCCACAGCCCAGCGCTCCAGTGAGTGCGGAGGGCAGGGCGGACAACAATGACTGACAGCAGCTCTCTGCCAGGGGAGCACTGAGAACCAAGTGATCAGCAGTGTTTGAACACTAAGTTCTCAGTCTTAGAGCTGACGGGGGGCAGATGCAGCATCACACCGATGCTGCATTCACCCAAGTAGGTTTATAAAAAAAAAAAACACAACAATATAAGATTAAAAAAAAATACCATATTTCTCTTTTGACTACACCACAATGCTCAGATGTGAATGCTTTGTGCATTACACAGTTGACATCAGTGGTGGCCCATCCATAATGGGCACCCCACCCCCCTAATCCATGAGTCTGGCCCCTAATCTACACACAGGGCACTGGACGCATGAATATCAATGGGTATTTTTTTTTGAAGCACATGATTAAAACCTGAGGCTGTAATTGGCAGAGCACTGCGCCCTGAGTCCACACGGTTGTGTGACATTAGCAAATTAATATTTGCTAATGTCTTCCTGTTTCCCCTCAGTTTCCCCAGCCAATTGGGTCTCAGAACCCACTTCCTGATTGGCTGGGAGGCCTAAGACCCCATTGGCCAGGCGCCTGAAGACCCAATTTGCCAGGAGGAGACGCGGCGACCGCCGGGACACGGTGCGTTGATCCTGAATGGTTTACCTAAAATGCAAATCATGTCAACTCCCAAAAAATAAAAAAAAATAAACTCATGCCAAGGCACAAATAGTGCCAAAAATGGACCAAGGCTCAACAACTTGCTAACATATTGTATGGCATTCTGGCACAAATGGGTAAATAACAGAAATGTTTGCCCCCGATTTGGTAGTGATGGATTGTATTATACGATTGGCTCACACAACAGTAGCCTCTTCATCAGCAGCCCATATGACAGGGTGACAACACAGGAGAACAATTCAAAGACAGTGGTCAACCCGTAACAAGGACTTTTCTGGCAGAAATGACATGAACACGTTAGCAACCAGGTTTAGATCTATTTAAAAAAACAGATCCTTCGGACTCCAATCTGTATTTTTATAGGTTCATGTGAAAGGGATGGAAAGCCTAGAAAACAGATGCACTTTTAGTACCAGCTGTAAGCTATAAACCTTCATAGGGGTATCAATATGGAGTCTGTCTTGCTCTCAGAGTTCTTTATTAAGCAAGCCAAGAGCTGAATATTCATAGAGGAGTTGTATTCCTACAAAGCTCCGTTATTGTTCTCGGATTCTCATCCTCTGCATTTTAGACCCATATTTCATTATCCCCTGGAATCCCTAAATCCTATTTATTGAGTATGCTTTCTCGTAAACATTTAGAAGCCTTGCATAGACAAATATGGAGTGTGAGTATCCTGATTAGACATTACACCACCAGGCTAGTGAGGACACCACCTGTCACTTATACAGAGGAGACATCAGATGACCCCTAATGCCTGAAGCAAGCAAGGAATGAAAGAAACAATATGGCATGCAATGCAGGAACATGCGGAAAAACAGCTGTGCTGGAATAGAATACCATAGTCGCCATATCAGCAAATTTAAAATGATGGTTCACTATACAAAATACATTCCTTTTTATAGAGCGCTTTCAGGTTTTGCGTAGGCATGTGATCCTATGTGTTAGCAAGATCTGTCTTTTGGATGGAATGACCTCAGACATTTCATAGTTTTAAAGCAATGTGCACAGTTTGAGGATTCAGGTCAGTAGAGGGAGGGAATCTGAAGGGGACCTTGATGTAAGGGGGGCTCTGATGAGGACCCAGATGTAAGGAGAGGGGCTCTGATATGAGGGGCTGTCTGATGGGGTGGAGCCCTGATGTAAGTGGGGGGGGGGCACTCTGATGGAGACCCTCATGTAAGGCAGACTGTGATAATGACCCTGATTTAAGGGAGGCTCTGATGGGTACCATGCTGCAAGGGGGTCTCTGATATGAGGGGCTGTCTGATGGGGACCTTGATTTAAAGGAGGAGCTCTGATGGGACCATGCTGTAAGGGGGGTCTCTGATATGAGAGGATTTTTGATAGGGACCTTGATGTAAGGGGGAGCTCTAAAGGGGACCCTGAGGTATGAGGGAGCTATGATGGGGGTCATGCTGTAAGGGGGTCTCTGATATGAGGGACTGTCTGATGGGGACCTTGATGTAAGGAGGAGCTCTGATGGGAACATGCTGTAAGGGGGTCTTTGATATGAGGGGCTGTCCGATTGGGGACCTTGATGTAAGGGGGAGCTCTGATTGGGGACCTTGATGTAAGTGGGAGCTCTGATAAGGTCCCTAATGTAAGAGAGCCAACAAATATTTGTAAAATATACGATGCGGCTAAAGAAGTAAAGGTTTGAAGACTTCCGTTTTAAACTAGAAGTAAACTTGATCACTAAAATCTCATACAGTATAAGCTTTAACATGTAATTTCAAGAGTTGCATTTAATACCATTCTAAAGCTTTAATTGAAATACTTCCAGTTAATCCTGCCATGAAGGTCCTTGTTGCGTCCTTGTACAGGGTGACAACTCTCAGTCCCCATCTCTAATTGGAGATAACAAGGGGCCATGTTGACAAACATTGCACAGTTATGATCCATTGTTGTCACTGTGAAATGATGTGCAGCAGTTGTTGGGTTTGCACGTAGACAGAACTGGCTGCAACAAGGCTGCAGGACATCAGCAGTGCAACAAAGGATGGCATTTTGCTGTGCTGCATGTGCTATACTCTTAACGGAAGAGGGCCCAACTTATGATCTTGCACATAGACTAATGGCATTCAGAAAACAACCCATGCTCATAGTTGTGCATCTGCAGTGTGAAATAGACTAAGAGACCGCTGTCTCAACTGCTAGTCTCAAGAAAATTGAAATAAGATTTGGTGATGTCACTGCCGAGCAGTTCGCCGTTCTGCTTGCTGGAGAGCAAGCTATACCTGATAATTGTCAGTACAAGGATATACCTGCTTCATGCTATCTGGGGAAAAAAAAATTAAAAAATTCTCTGCTTCTACTGCTGCTTCCTAAATAATCCCCTGCTCCTCATCAGAACACCAGTTCTCAGGGGGAAACACTGACACGAGGAAGCAACGCCTTACCCCTACCATGATGGCTTTCTCCAAACAGAGACAAGATGCTGGCCAAGGCATGGTATGCCAGTAATAGGGAAATGATCAGCTGCAGGAGGCCTTCAGGCAATACTCTGGACTTGTCTTTTGGCCTTTGCTTTTTAGGCACTAATACCACAGATCAGGTCCTCCAGGCAATCAAAAATTGTATGCAAAACCAAAATTCTCAAAACACAGAATCAGAGTGTTGAGCCAGCAAGTTTTCTTTCTGGTATACAATGGGGGAAAAAAATATTTGATCCCCTGCAGATTTTACAAAGAAATGAAGGGTCTATAATTGTTTTTTATCATAGGTGTATTTTAAATGATAGAGGCAAAATATCAACCAAAAGTTCAGAAAAAAATAAAAAACACATAAAACAAATGTTATTTTACACACTGAACTGAAGCTCAATTTATAAGTATTTGATCCCGTACCAACCAATAATTCTGGCTCCCACAAACTGGCTACAGTATGGGCTCATGTGGTACACAGATTAGTCCTGTCAATTCAAGAAGGTGCTCCTAACGACAACTTGTTATGTGTATACAAGACACTTGTGCACAGAATCTCTTTTTCATTCAAACCTCACCATAGTGGGCAAGACCAAAGAGCTGTCAAAGGACGTCAGGGACAAGATTGTAGACCTGCAGAAGGCTGGAATGGGCTGCAAAACCATCAGCAAGAAGCTCGGTGAGAAGGAGACAACTGTTGGAGCATTTATTTGCAAAAGTAAGACATACAAAAAAAAAAAAAAAAAAACGCACCACATCAATTGCCCTCGGTCTGCAGCTCCATGCAAGGTTTCGCCTCATGGGGTAAGAATGATCATGAGAAAAGTGAAGGATCAGCCCAGAACTACATGGGAGGAGCTTGTGAAAGATCTCAAGACAGTTGGGATCATAGTCACCAAACAAACCATTGGTAACACAATATCCCAACATAGATTGAAATCCTACAGCGCCCACAAGGTCCCCCTCCTCAAGAAGGCACATATACAGGCCTATCTGAAATTTGCTGGATGAACATCTAAATGATTCAGAGAAGGATTGAGAGAAAGTGCTGTGGTCAGATGAGACCAAAATTGAGCTCTTTGGCATTAAGGTGGCCGGATACCTGGTGACATTAGATAAGACCAGGGCAAAGCAAGGACAGATTATGAGTATATGGGATATCTCAGCCAATTGGCAGGTATTCTTAAAACCCTTGGCCTGCTGGGAGAGCCTAAATATTTGGATGCAGTCATGTGATCAGGGGTTCTGTGCCACCCGGACGGCTGTCTGGGTGGACGTGTGTTGTATTGCCCCGGCTGCTAGGCCAGAGTTTAGGCCTATCCTGGGCACATCTGGCTGCTAGGCTGTCTGAGAGCCTATCCAGAAGCAAGAGCAGCTTAGGGTTGGGACTGCGGCTTTCAGTTCAACCAGAAGTAATGGTTCTGCCAGCCACAGAACCTGTCATGATCGGAGGTAGAGGGGAAGCTGTCGCCCCTAAGGGGCCAACCACCTTGTTACCAGGGACCACAGCGAGTAGCTGAAGCAAGTACTGGAGCAGAATTCAGCCAGCTAAGGTGACACTTGCAGAGCAGCCTTGTGTATCAAGCCAGGGACCAAGCAGGCCAGTGGGGTGAAGCTTGAGAAGTATCTGGAGTGCCAAGCTAGGGACCCAGCAGAGGAGCGTGGCTGTGACGCTTGGGGGAGATGCTTGAGTGAAGATTGGAAGAACTCAAAGGATTCAGTGGCAGTTAAAGTGGTTGTAAACCCTTACAACCAACTTTGACCTACAGGTAAGCCTAGATTAAGGCTTACCTGTAGGTCCAAGAAATATCTCCTAAACCGTGTTTGCTGAAAGACAGGCATCGCTGTCGCAGGCGCACTGAGAGCGTCGCAGTTAACGGCGATATGCTGCAAGTGGCGGCTCCCGTGCACATGCGCGGGAGTGACGTCATCGCGGCTTCGCCGAATGACAGGGGCGGAGCAGCAAGACCCACCGAGAAGATGGATGC
>NW_027507748.1:50637058-50832058 GCF_037356315.1 Lithobates pipiens
AAGAAATCACTGCGTTTCGTGAACTTTCTGCAAAGCGTCCACCAGAGACGCAGCTGGCGAAAGGTGTTTTTTTTTTTTCTTGGTCCAGCCCCACTCTCCTTTTTTTATTGGTGCAACAACCCGCAGTTTTTTTTTTTCTAATAACTGAATGGAAGCAACGACGGAAAATGAAGACCTTTCTTTTTCTCAATTTCAAGATTGAAAAAGCTATATTTTATATATATATATATATATATATATAGATAGATAGATAGATAGACAGATGCCTGAGCATGCTTTTCCTTTTTTTAATTTTTTGGTTGATTTACTTTTTTTTTTTACATTGAAATTCCAGTTTTGACATTTTTCATGTAGAGCTACCACTGTAGGAGCCGCTGGGTAGGAAGGGTCCTCCATTCTTTGTCTTGTCCTTCTCAAGAACCTCAGCTCCCCTCACTCACCAGGCTGATTGTAGGAGCATACAATATCACAAGAAATCACTGAAAGTATTACTTACAGGGCTTTTTTCAGCGGGGACGTGGGGGATTGTATAGATTATATAAAATGACAAGGGCTGCTGTGAGTGTCCTAGAGGTTCTATTGATGCTGGCTGCTGGGAGATCTATTGTTGCTGGAGGGGATCTATTTTTGTGGTGGGTGGGTCTATTGTTGATAGGGAGGTCTATTGCTGCTGGCTGAGGATCCATTGTTGCTGGGGAGTGGGTCTTATGTTGCTAGAAGGGTCAATCATTGCTGGGGGGGGATCTACTGTTGAGAGAGGGGGTCTAATGCCGATGGCTGCTGGAGGGCCTATTGATGCTGGGGTGGATCTATTGTTGCTGGGGGGCATCATTGCTGGGTGGATCTACTGTTGGGGGAGAGGTCTATTTCTGCTGGCTGTTAGCATCATTGCTAGCTAGAGGGAATCGATTTTACTGTCTTTCTTGTCATTAAAGTGGTTGTCTTTACAACCACTTTTCACTACAGGTAAGCTTATAATAAGGCTTGCGTGCAGCTAGGAAATGCAATTGATTGCATTGCCCTTGGGTGGCCATCAAAAACCTAGGTACAAATGTGCCACATCCTATGTAATCTATAAATGCTGAATAAAGAAATAATGGACTTTGTAAGCACGTATAAAAATATATAACAATTTTTAATAATTCACATAAAATACATACATATACAACACATAATATATGTGGTAGAGAAATATGGGACACAGTGGTTTATCCTAGAGCAGTGGTCTTCAAACTTTTAAAACCAAGGGCCAGTTTATTGTCCTTCAGACTTCAGGAGGGCCAGCGGGGGCATACAATGTCTTGGGCCCAGCATCAGTGACAAAAAATATGGCCTTAAGGTTTGTGGTCAATAGGAGGAGTTGTAGTGCCCCTATTAGTAATAGGAATAGTATCCCATCATTGGTATCAGTGGAAGAAATAGTGCCCCTTTGTTGGTGTCCGTGAGATGAATAGTGCCTCAAATTGGTGGAAGGAATAGTGCCTCAAGGGCCAGATAAAGGCTAGCAAAAGGCCACATCTGGCCCTCGGGCCACAGTTTGGAGGCCCCTGTCCTAGAGGTTACACTTGACTAATACTTCATGTGTGGCAATATTGAAGAAATGCCCACACTGAGATGCATGCATTCCTCTTGGTAGTTCCCACAGTACTCATAGATTAAAAAGAATTGCTCGCTCTACATGTTTCGCGACCTAAAATGCTGCTTCTTCAGGAACTTCAATAATCCAATAATGTGGTACTTAAACAAATGGTCTCAACGCTCATCTATGCAGGGAATAAGAATTGGTTTTCTGATATGAAAGATTTATCAAATTGTGCCACATCCCGTCAAACATGGAATAGAGAGGAACCCCAGGGGGTGGGATTTTTAAAGCACTATCAACACACAGTATAGACAAAATAGTAATAATTTTATTAAATAACTATCTAGAAAAATACATGTAGTAGTAAAAAAAAATTGGACATGGAGATATCAAAATTGTGCAGAGTAATGATACAGAGATCCTATACCCAAAGCGTTTCAGAGATGAATGTAATCTCCTTCATCAGGGGTTTAACAGGAAATATGTATTTCTATAAAATACAAATAGTCAACAATCAATTCAGCATGTTTAACCCAAATTGCATTATCCATGAGGAAAAGTGCCATTGACTTACATTTTGTAGAATTGCACATACATAGAATCATCCAAATCCATTCTAGGCCAGGAATGCCATGACCGCAGAACAACCCTCTCCAAATAGAGATGACAGCCAGGGACACAAGGACCAAGCGGTAGCCACAATAGAGGCACAAGTGTGGGGATATGGGGATGTACACGTAAAATATCAGCCAGTGTGCCTCCACTACTATGTATGTCGCCTTAAACCAGATGCTTTTCAATCTTGATTGGCTGGTCCAGGATAAGGAAATTAGATCAGAATCATGTGTGCACAGTCACAAGACGTATACAAGCATCCAGTACCGGCAGGTTTAAACATGCACTGTCTGGGTATGCCCTGCTTCTAGGTACCGCTTGTGAGGCTACAAGTTTGCTGGTTCCAGGGGTAGAGTGGACATCAGCTTCCCTCAGAGCACCCACTCTTACCTGTAGCTACCCCGGATATCTCCTAAACCTGCACAGTCTGATTAGGGTGGCCTTCCAACCAATACCATAAGGGAGCATTCTCCCCACTGACTACCAATGTAAGGAGCATTCTTCCCACTGATCACCAATATAAGGAGCATTCTTCTCACTGATCACCAATGTAAGGAACATTTTTCTCACTGATCACCAATATAAGGGGCATTCTTTCCACTGACTACCAATGTAAGGAG
Organism: Lithobates pipiens; assembly: GCF_037356315.1. Taxonomy (NCBI): domain Eukaryota; kingdom Metazoa; phylum Chordata; class Amphibia; order Anura; family Ranidae; genus Lithobates; species Lithobates pipiens. The sequence goes on from NW_027507748.1 coordinate 50,639,876, forward strand.
CATTCTTCCCAATGACTACAAATGTAAGGAGCATTCTTCCCACTGACTACCAATATAAGGAGCATTCTTCCCACTGACTACCAATGTAAGGAGCATGGAGCATTCTTCCTACTGACTACAAATGTAAGGAACATTTTTCTCACTGATCACCAATGTAAGGTGCATTCTTCCTACTGACCACCAGTGTAAGGGGTATTCTTTCCACTGACTACAAATGTAAGGAGCATTCTTCCCACTGACCACAAATGTAAGGAGTATGCTTCCTACTGGCCACCAATGTAAGGGGCATTCTTCCCACTGATGACCAATGTAAGAAGCATTCTTCACACTGACTGCCAATGTAAGAAGCATTCTTCTCACTGACCACTAATGCTGGCTGCATTTCTCCTAATGACCCCCAATGAATTGCTTTTAGTGGAGGTTCTTCGAAAACTTAAAATTATTTCAAGAGCTGAGAAAGGCTTATATAGAGATATAGAAAAGCGTGTGGGTGCTATTTAGAACAGACCCCAAGTCAATTCCTTGACTTTAGGTCCCCTAGTCTACTCTACTGTTGCCATTAAGAAAAATAGCAGTACAGCTATCCAAGTATCCAACTTTCTCTAACGCCGCGTACACACGATCGGAATTCTTGTCGGAAAAAGCTCTGATAGTTTTCCCGTCGGAATTCCAATGGAATTTCGCTCAAACTGTCTTGCCTACACACGGTCACACCCAATTCCGACCACCAAGAATGTGGTGACGTACAACATGTACGATGGGGCTAGAAAAAGGAAGTTCAATACCTAGTAGCCAATAGCTTCCATCTCGTAGTTGAATCTGAGCATGCGTGAGTTTTTGCATACACACGATCAGAATTTCCGATAGCATGTTCTCAATTTTCCTGATGGAAAAACTTTCTGTCAAATTTTTGCTGGCGGGAATTCGGCCAGCTAAATTCTGATGGAGCATACACACGGTCACATTTTCCGCTGAAAAGCTCTCATCGGTCTCTTAGAGTTGTGTCCCTATGCCTGCTTTCTGCCTTTCAGATAGTGCTTAGGGTGGGCTCTATGTAAGGAAGAAAAATGCATTGAATCCAGTGTACACCTCAAAGCCCAAATCTTACATAATGGTGGGTGTATAAGTGAAATGGTAGATGGTGTCATCAAAATCCCAGTCCAAAAGGTATCACCGGCACACCATTGCATCAGTACAAAAGCACGGAGTTAATTCATAACCAAACGATGCAAAATTTATGGGCCACTGAGGACCCCAGGACCAATCACTGCTGCCTGGAAGGTGTCTTCATGGGGCCCTGAAATATTACATTGTTTGGTAAATAATTATCCTGCTTGATGGCTTGATGTATATTTAATATGTGCTGGTGATACCTTGCATTAGGGTAAAGGCACTTATTGGCTGCTTTCCACCACTCAAATGTGGCCAAGGGTGGGCTCTGTGTGAATCTGATCAGTGCTACACCCTTACACAGAAAACCCTTGGGTATGGCTGAAAGATGAAAGTGGCAGTGGGTCAGATTCCAGCACGATTAAGGACCTGCTACAGGAGAATGCTTTGGCTGCCTTCTACCTCTCCACTAGGGCCCGGTGTAGGTTCTGTGTGAAGTAAGTATAGCAACTTCTAGTGTGTGCTAGAGTTAGTGTAGGTAAACCATACTCTGACACATGTTGTAAGTTGGTGAGACTTAATTGGGTCAGGGTTCATTAGAGTTCAGGGCTGGGTGACTCATCCTGTCATCTATCTGGTGCCTCCCCCTGGCCTGGAAGGTTGGAGAACCTTCTAGAATTAGTGGTTAGGAGGAGCTGCCATACATATTTATGAGGTCTCAGCCAATCCCCAGTAGTGGGCTGGCAGGGGGCAGAGAATACCTCATAAATAGACATGGGCCATGCCAGTAGGGGTAGTCGGGTGAAAGATGGAGATGCAGTGTTGAGGAGGATGTCGATGGCCCTCAAGGAGAACCCCCCTAGTCTTGTGGGGTTGTCCTGCCTCGGGCCAGGGCTCAGGTGCTTGAAGAATCCTCCTACAACACACGGGAAGAGGTCTACCTGGAGGCAAGGTGCTTGTATAGTTTGGACTTTAAATATAAACCAACGAGGGACAATTGACCATTGAACACCAATGGTGACTTTCCTGCTCCCACTGACGCTAACAATGGCACACTGTTTCTCTCAGTGACACCAATGATGTGGGACAATTTTTTCCATTGACACCAATGATGACACATTGTCCCACCCAATGATACCAATAATGTCACACTATGCCTTACACTGACACCAATGACTGGGGCACTATTTCTGCTGTGAACACCAATGATGGGGCGCTTTTCTTCCAACTGACACCAATAATGGGGCACCATTCCTCCCAGTCATAACAATGATGGGGCACTATTCCTTCCACTGACACCACTCATGGGGCGCTACTTCCCTCACTGACACCCATAATGGGGCACTATTCCTCCCAATGACAGCAACAACGGGGGCCATTTTTCCCACTGAAATTTATGGTGGAGCACTCTTCCTTCTTACTTATGACAACAGAGGTGGGGCACTATTACTCCCAGTGACATCAATGAGCGAGACTATTCCTGCCATAGACACCAATGATAGGGCACTATTCATCCCACTGACACCGATAATGGGGACTATTCCTGCCATAAACACCAATAATGGGACACTATTCCTGCCTCTTGACACTAAAGATGAGGCACCATTTCTCTCAATGACATTAACAATGGGGCACTATTATTCCCATTCAGTGGCGTAACTAGAACCTTCAGGGCCCCGATGCAGGAAACCTTGGAGGGCCCCCCCCCCCCCCGACCTCCGGACAGGGCTCTTTTCTCCGAGCCCAATGGTGGAACACCAGGGCCCAGTCCCAAGTGGGGACATATAAAGGAACCGATTTAAAAAACATCAATTAAAGCCACTGTGCCCATCAAACGCCACCACTGTACCATCAAGCGCCACCACTGTACCATCAAATGTCACCGCTGTGCCCATCAAACTCTGCCGCTGTGCCCATCAAACTCTGACGCTGTGCCCATCATCAAATGCCACCGCTGTGCCCATCAAATGCTGCCAGTGTACCCAACAAATGCTGCCACTGTGCCCATCAAATGCTGTTGGTGTGCCCATCAAATGCTGCCACTGTGAATCCCCACCACCCGCTCGCTGTCTGCCTGCCACTTACCCTGTCTGGGTGGGGCAGCGGGTAACGGCCATGAGCGGGGTCCTCCATGCATCTCCTGCCATCCTCATCTCCTGTCCTCTCCTCCTGATAGGCGTCCAATAGCTGCGCCTATCGTTTCAGCCAATCAGGTGATGGGTAACAGACCCGCACACCTGATTCGTGGAGAGGTGGTTCAGTGTTAGGAAAGTGAATATTAATTCACTTTTCTAACACACCTGGGTAGACTGTGAGCGTCAAGCATGGCGCTCGCAGTTCACCTATTTTGAAGCCTATTAGAGCCCATGGCTCTAATCAGGTGCTGCAAAAACACCCCCCGCCGCTGTAATTCAGGCGCCCGACACCCCAAAAGGGACCAGACACCTAAATATGGGGGTGCCAGCGGTGGCTATGGATAGATTCATGCTATGCTATGCATGAATCTATCCATTGGTCATAGAGGGTGTGGCTGGAGAGAGGGGGTGGCACCTGTGCACCCTTTTGGATGCACTGCCACTGATAAACACATGCACATTCACATACATACATATGCATACATGTACACTCACATACATGCGCACACACACACATGCATACATACACATACATATATGAACACACACACACACACATACATGCATGCTCCCACACATGCATGCTCACACACAAATACATGCATGCTCACACACACGCATGCTCTCACACACCCACACACACATACAAGCATGCTCACACACACACACATACAAGCATGCTCACACACACACACACATACATGCATGCTCCCACACATGCATGCTCACACACAAATACATGCATGCTCACACACACGCATGCTCTCACACACACACACACATACAAGCATGCTCACACACACACACATACAAGCATGCTCACACACACATACATGCATGCTCACACACGCACATACAAGCATGCTCACACACACACATACACACATACAAGCATGCTCACACACACACATACATGCATGCTCACACACGCACATACATGCATGCTCACACACGCACATACAAGCATGCTCACACACTCACATACAAGCATGCTCACACGCACACATACAAGCATGCTTGCTCAGACGCACATACATACAAGCATGCTTGCTCAGACGCACATACATACAAGCATGCTCACATATGCACATACAAGCATGCTCACACACGCACATACAAGCATGCTCACACGCACACATACAAGCATGCTCACACACATACATACAAGCATGCTTGCTCACACGCACATACAAGCATGCTCACACACACACATACATGCATACTCACACACGCACATACATGCATGCTCACACACGCACATACAAGCATGCTCACACACGCACATACAAGCATGCTCACACACACATACATACAAGCATGCTCACACACGCACATACAAGCATGCTCACACACACATACATACAAGCATGGTCACACACACACATACAAGCATGCTCACACACACACATATAAACACAAATGCAGTAGCTAGTCTTATAAAAAAAAAACGGCAGACATTTACAGTACCTTGGCTCTTCCTGCCGGGTACTGCACTGTAGGGGGAGACAAAGAGCACATACTTTACCCTAATGTAAGGAGCTCCCGCACAGAGCCGATTTCAGTTCGGCTGATGATAGAGGAGCTCCTCTCAGCCTCCCCTCCTACGGAAGAGTACAGGGGGCCTGAGGGCCCCCTGCAGCAAGGGGCCCGGTCGCCATGGCGACCCCTATAATTCCGCCATTGAGCACTACTCCTCCTGTGGACACCAATGATGGAACACTATATATAACAAAACAGTGATGCGCTGCATAAATAACAAAATTGCAACAGAAAAAACCTCACGAGAATATAGGATTTACTTGCAAAATAGCAAGATACTTGGTGCACACTTAAATATTTGTGTTCCCAAATTGGGAATAATACACACGGAAAATGAACACAGTGAAAATAATATAATAAATCGAAGTGATCAAAAGAAAATGTGATATAAAGTCCACAGGAAAAATCTTTAAACGGAAATGACTTTCAAACATAAAAACACCAGAAGTGCACAAAACTTGAAAAGTTCTCTCCTCCACCTCAGTATCCTAGCCGCTCACCTCGGGTTCTGACCCCTGTTTCACCAATAGGTCAGAAAAAGCGGGTTCCCTTTCAGGGATACAGACAGGTCAGCCGAACATGAAGCTCCTAATTCATCCGTGCTGCCCCAGGCTGATAATAAGGATGGAATGAATATCAGCCAGAAAACACTCCCTCAGCAGGATCCGGTGAACATAGTTATTAAAAAAAGCAAAGCTAGTGCTCTCTGTATACCAAACATTTAATTCCATCAATAAAACATTAAAACATTACTCACAAACACTGCACTTAAGCAGTGCAGACTCAGGTTGCATAAAAAATGGCAAGATGCTCGCGGGATGACATCACCACTGAGACTTCTCCCCCCCCCCATACGCGTTACGTCACATGGGGATGACTTCTTCAGTAAGTGGCGGAGACTAGACATCTCACCGCTGTTTACATAGACTGACAATCCCTAATTAGGTGCAGTGTATCCTCCCTCCCCATTCCTGCCCACATCAGACTACCAGGCCGCATGACACACCCAGCTGGGCTGACACCGGATGTAGGAAGTAATAAAACGGCACCTTCTCAGGCTAATGGTGCACAAATAAAATAGTGTACATATCTACTACTAATACTACCGCTGGTCATACAAGCAACTTTACTAGAAAAAATATATAAAATTATATAAAATTACACTTAAACACTTACATCAACAGAAATTATTATATAAAATTAATATATGGATAATTAATTTTTAAAAAGCATAAAATACATACCTAAACTCATATAATGCTAATAAAACAGTTCAGGTCGAAGCCCACATTCAAACCCCTCGGCCAAAGTACCTTCTCATATATCCAGAAGGATTCCCTTTTCCTGAGTTGTCTAATGTAGTGACCCCCCCCCCCCCCCCCAATGTTCAATACCTTAACATTGGAATGAACTAGGGTTCTTATTATGCACTAGTTTAAAGTGTTTGGGTACACTGTGGGTAGTAATACCTTTTTTAATATTGGCAATGTGCTCTCCCACTCTAATCTGCAGAGTTCTATATGTATGGCCAATGTATTGTAACCCACATCTAGGGATGAGCTCGGTGTTCGACTCGAACGCATGTTCGACTTGAACATTGGCTGTTCGTCTGTTCGGCAAATTCAGAATCTGTGGACTGTTCGCTGCGGAATTGCGGACATGATTGGCCAAGCATGCACTGTGACCCCGCATGTTTGGCCAATCACAGCGCCGGCAGCGAGGAGAGCCATAATTGGCCACAGGCAGGATGCCTGTGGCCAATTATAGCTCAGGGGGTTTAGTACATGCCCCACACTATATAAGGCTGCCAGCATGGCGGCCTTGTGTAGTGTGTGCCGGCGTGCAGGGAAAGAACTAGATAGGCAAGGACAGTGTGTTCTTTTCTCAGGCATCTTAAAGTTAAAGTGGTGTTGTGTGCCTCCAGCACAGTATACACCTGTATCTACCCTTTATTGGTGGTGTTCTCTAATACAGGCATCTGCAGGAGTTAGTGGGTGTTGTGTGCCTCCAGCACAGTATACACCTGTATCTACCCTTTATTGCTGGTGTTCTCTAATACAGGCATCTGCAGGAGTTAGTGGGTGTTGTGTGCCTCCAGCACAGCACAGTATACACCTGTATCTACCCTTTATTGCTGGTGTTCTCTAATGCAGGCATCTGCAGGAGTTAAAGTGGGTGTTGTGTGCCTCCAGCACAATATACACCTGAAGATACACCTTATTGCTGGTGTTGTCTGTTGCATATCTTGCATATTAGCCTTTAAAATGAGCACTTTTGATTTCGAACATTCGAGTCCCATAGACTTTAATAGGGTTCTAAAGTTCGAAGGTTCTGGTGCGAACCGAACCGGGGGGTGTTCGGTTCATCCCTACCCACATCCGCATTGCAACATATAAATGACCCCGTAGATGCACAGGCTACGGAATCACAAATTTCATACTTTTTGCCTGTACTAGTAGAACAAAACTCTTTCCTCTTTTTAACATTCTTTTTTGCATGAGGACAAGCCTTACATCTGCCACATGCAAAAAAAAAACGGTAAAAATACCAAAACAGGAAGAAGACGGACCCTTCTGCTTTTTTGAGGGGTCAATGACCCCTGGTGCTAATAGCTCCTTCAAGGTGGTTGCTTTTCTATAAATAAACCCTGGGAGGGCAATAATTTGGCTCCCAACAACCTATCTTTCCTTAAAATTCTGCAATGTTTTTTTACTATTTTTTTCCACCTGTCTGAATTGTACATTATAATCCAGAATTAAATTGAACTCACGACAAACTAGTGCATAATAAGGACCCTATTTCATTGCAATGTTAAGGTATTGAACAGGTAGATAAACACTGGAGGGGGGGGGGGGGGTCACTACATCAGACAACTCAGCAAAAGGGAATCCTTCTGGATATATGAGAAGGTACTTTGGCCGAGGGGTTTGAATGTGGACTTCGACCTAAACTGTTTTATTAGCAATTTATGAGTTTAGGTATGTATTTTATGCTTTTTAAAAATGAATTATCCATATATTAATTTTATATTATAATTTGTGTTGATGTAAGTGTTTAAGTGTAATTTTATATAATTTTATATTTTTTTGTAGTAAAGATGCTTGTATGATGGCGTGACCAGCGGTAGTATAAGTAGGGGATATGTACACAATTTTATTTGCGTGATATTAGCCTGATTCAGGAAGAATTTATTTCTCTTAGCGGGTGTGCCCATGTGAGAAGGTGCCATTTTATTACTTCCTACATTCGGTGTCAGCCCAGCTGGGCATGTCATGCGGCCTGGTGATGTGAGGTGGGGCGGAATGGGGAGGGAGGATACACTGCAACTAATTAGGGATTGTCAGTCTATTTAAACAGCGGTGAGACGTCTAGTCTCCTCCCCTTACTGAAGAAGTCATGCCCATTTGACGTAACACATATAGGGGGAGGAGTCACAGTGGTGACGTCATCCCGTGAGCATCTTGCCGTTTTTTGTGCAACCTGAGTCCACACTGCTTAAGTGTTGTATTTGTGAGTAACGTTTTTATGTCTTATTGATGGAATAAACCGTTTGGTATACAGAGAGCTAGGGATGAGCTTCGTGTTCGAGTCGAACGTACGTTCGACTCGAACATTGGCTGTTCGTGCGTTCGGCGAATTCCGAACGTTTTGGCCGTTCGCGTCAAAATTCGAGTGACGCGCGCGCGGACCACAATGCACTGCGTTGGCGCAGTGCATTGCTGCCCGATGATTGGCCAAGCATGCACTGTGACCCCGCATGCTTGGCCAATCGCAGCGCCGGCAGCGAGGAGAGCCATGATTGGCCACAGGCATCCTGCCTGTGGCCAATCATAGCTCAGGCTGTGTAGTGCACGCCCCACACTATATAAGGACGCCTTTAAGACGGCCTCCTGTAGTGTGTTACTTTGCATCTGAAGCAGTGGGTGTTCTGTGTACCTTCAACACAGTACACACCAATCGTTTTTGGCTGATTTCCTATCTTGCTGCTGTGTAGTGGTTGTTGTCTGTGCCCTGACTGCAGTATACACCACTATATTCACCTCACCTATATAGCTAGTGATCTAGCTTTAACCACTTAACAACTGCCCATTGCTGATTAACGGCTTCAGGGCGGTTGTTTAACTCAGAGAGGCCGTTAATTAACGGCCTCCCAGAATTCTGCTCTCGCGTGCCCCGAGGTGTGCGCACTCGAGAGCATCCGTGACCGCCGGGTCCATAGGACCCGGCGCATCACGGTAAACGGCCGCTCATAGCGGCCGTTTACCATGTGATTGCTCCGTCAAATGACGGAGTGATCACTTGGAAACAAACCGGCGTCATGTTATGACGCCTGTTCCTCCCTCCCCTTTCTGTACCGATCGGTACAGCGGAGGGGAAAGGGATCGGTGTCAGCAGCGATGTGGGCTGCATCTGCAGTGCCCACATCGCTGCTCACCGAATTTAACCCCTCAATTCCCTGCCAATACTCTGCAATATCAGTGCATACTCTGCAGTACCCTGCCATTACTCTGCAGTACCCCGCCATTACTCTGCAGTACCCCGCCATTACTCTGCAGTACCCGCCATTACTCTGCAGTACCCCCAATACTCTGCAGTACCCTGCTATTACTCTGTAGTACCCCGCCAATACCCCGCCAATACTCTGTAATACCCTGCCATAAATTGCCATACCCAGCCATACTCAGAGATACCCAGCCATACTCGGTGATACCCTGAAATACCCAGCCATAGACGCCCCCCACCCCTCACCGCCCTCCGGTGCTTCTACCAACTCGCCAGTACGATCAAAGCCAGAATCTTTTTTTATTTTTTATTTCAGGCTTCCCAGCCTAGAGGTGAGATGTGGGGTCATATTGACCCCCCAGATTTCACTGTAAAGAGGACCTGTCACCCCATATTCCTATTACAAGGGATGTTTACATTTCTTGTAATAGGAATAAAAGTGATCAAAAATATATTTTTGGGAAAAAAAATGTCAAACTAAAATAAATAAAGTAAAATGAACAATAAAAAAATAAAATAAAAATTAAAGCGCCCATGTCCCCATGTGCTCGCATGTGCCACACATGTGAGGTATCGCCGAGAATGTTAGAGCGAGAGCAATAATTCTAGTCCTAGACCTCCTCTGCAACTCAAAACATGTAACCAGTAAAAAAATATTTAAAGCGTCGCCTATGGGGATTTTTTAAGTAGCGACGTTTGGCGCCATTCCACGGGCATGTGCAATTTTGAAGAGTGACATGTTTGATATCTATTTACTCAGCATAACTTCATCTTTCACTTTATGCAAACATTGGGCTAACAAGTGGTTAATAATAGAGCTTGCAGTCAGTAGTGTTAGGAGATAGTGCGTGCTGTCTGCGTGCTCTGTACCCAGTACATACCGCTATAATATAGGGCAGGCCCCTACTTTCAAACATCCAACTTACAAACATCTCCTACTTGCAAACGGAAGGAGACAGCAGCAAGTGAGATGAAAAAAGATGGACGACAAAACAAATTATACAGGGGTGATAACCCTTCCCTATGTTTTCAAAAAGCTTAAAGATAGTTTTTTTGACTGGAGCTACACTTTAAAAATGTACCGCTTGAAAATGACAAACAGATTCAACTTAACACAACAAACCTACACAGTCCCTGTCTTGTTTGCACCGCCTGTATACTGCTGTTCTGAGTATATAGGGCCTGGGGGCCACACGCATTTCCTTTTTTTAATATGGGTACGGGGTTCCCCTTAATATGCGTACAAGACCCAAATAGGCTGGTAATGGGCAGGGAGGGCTACCCATGCCATGTTTCTCAATGATTTTCAACCATATTGCAGGAACCAGATATAACATTAAAACCGCAAGCAGTTTTAAATGGTGTTATTTCCGTTTAATGTCATTTTGTGCAGGGACTGTTCTAAACACGGGAAACACGTGGCACTTCACAGGCATACTACAGACACCCCGCAGGCACCATATTTAAAGGAATTTTTTTTTTCACTTTAATCGTCATTAAAATCAGTGCTCCCGCCAAAACGGTAGTTTTTAAAACTTTTTTTTGCAGTGACCCATGTCCCCTGAGGCAGGAGGCAGGTCGCCAAACCCTTTTTAGGACACTATCTTGCATATTAGCCGTTAAAATTAGCACTTTCCAATTCGAACGTTCGAGTCCCATAGACTTCAATGGGGTTCTAACGTTCGTACCGAACGCGGGGGTCGTTCGCAAGTTCTGGTGCGAACCGAACCGGGGGGTGTTCGGCTCATCCCTACAGAGAGCACTATATTTGCTTTTTTTAATTCCTATGTTCACCGGATCCTGCTGACGGAGTGTTTTCTGGCTGATATTCATTCCATCCTTAGTATCAGCCTGGGGCAGCAGGGATGAATTAGGAGCTTCGTGTTCAGCTGACCTGTTTGTAACCCTGAAAGGGAACCCGCTTTTTCTGACCTACTGGTGAAACAGGGGTCAGAACCCGAGGTGAGCGGCTAGGATACTGAGGTGGAGGAGAGAACTTTTCAAGTTTTGTGCACTACTGGTGTTTTTATTATTGAAAGTCATTTCTGTTGAGAAGATTTTGAAGACTGCTGTGAACTTTATATCACATTTTCTTTTGATAATTTCGATTTATTATATTATTTTCACTGTGTTCATTTTCCATGTGTATTATTCCCAATTTGGGAACATGAATATTTGATTGTGCACCAAGTATCTTACTATTTTGCAAGTTAATCCTATATTCTCATGAGGTTTTTTCTGCACGTTACTGTTTTGTTATATATATTATTGATGTGAAGTGAGCCAGGGAAGGGGTTAATTGCTTGCCTTGCTGGTTTAACCTCTGATTTCACATTTAAATGCATTCAATGTGTTATTTTCTATATTTTGATATATGTCTTTGTTCTATTTTCTCTTTACAGAGGTATTTCTCTATATCGGTCATGTCCTTCCCTGAGGAAGCCAATGTCTTGGAGAAACATGTAGGAAAGACCTGACCCATTTGTATACTGAGGCCTATCATTAAATCCTATGTGCTCCCTATTTTTAATGTTTATATTTGATTCGTTTTGTATAAATATAACATCTGTATTTTGAGATTTTGTAATAAAATTTATCTTTTTTTTCTATAAATGAATTTCCTTTTCTATTTAAGTTAATGTTGGCACCGTAATAATCCCTTCCCATCCAGTATTTTCCTATTTTTTATAAAATTTTTGGGATGAGGTGCCTTATTTAATTACGGACTTACCCGCCACTTCCTGCAATTTCAAAAGGGTAATGTTTGACGACCAGTAATGCCCATGGAGCATTACAGTGAGGATAAATGTTTCTTCTGCAGCATATCTACAATCCCAACTGCTGACTTTATGGCTAAAGGGGGAGCGGTTGAAGGGGTGAAAAACTAGGAAGTTATCCATATCAAACATAAGGCAGTTGCAGTAGAGCAGTAGTCATACGTTGCTTACATTCAGGATGCCATAGGCTTGCTTCTCTAAGCAGATTTGCTTGTGGCTGATTACTATGACCTGCTGTGACCTTGCATTGTCCATGCTGTGCACAGACTCGCTCCAGACCAGTATATTGCTTACATGCAGAGAAGTTCCTTCTTCCCATCACCAGGTACAAACAGGAGGTGTCCAGGATGTCTTAAGAGTGTCCTTTCTTCACATGAACCTGTACAGATGTGCGATTAGTTTCGTAGAAATAGAAAATTTGTACGAATTTCCATAAATTCGTACATTCAGGAGGATCCGAAATACGAATTGCTATGCTTCCGAATTTTGTCCGAAATACAAAATTTCGTTTACGAATTTCGGATCCAAATTCCGTTACAACAGAAACGTGACTGGTGTTTTGTTGACCAATCAGAGATTTTCTTCTGCTGCTGAGTGAGGGTTGGGAAAATGACCTTTTTTAATATGGGAGTGGGAGACTGGTACTGGTAGTCAATGGGAGATTCAGAATCGGACAAAATAAGAATGTTCATTAATTACGATTATTCGTTATGATAAAGTTAAAAACCCAGGAAGTCAGCACAGCACAGGGATAAATTCATCATAACGAACATTCGTAATTGTTATGAAAAGTTAACGAACCTAACAAAAATTTGTATTTCATACGAATCCAAATTGAATTTCGGACACAAATTATTAAATACGAATGAATTCTAATATGAAACGAAACCAAACGAAACAAATTTATTGACGGCTCACATGTCTAGGAACCTGTTCATAGACTCTACTTTACCAGCACTGCAGGGCTCACAAAAATGACACAGCTGGGGCTATAGATCCCTTTTCTTGAAAAGATGGCTGCTCAAGTCTTGAGAGAACACGATCTTAAAAATCTGTGCCTAATCATACACAGGCTCTCCCAAGATGGCACTCAGAGTCCATGGCAGAAGACACGCTAGTTCCATGCCAGACTTCTCTCTGGAAAGTAGAACGGAAAAGAAATACTTCTCTTAAACATATAGTAATTCCAACTAGAGATGGGCCGAGCACCACCCTGTTTGGTTTGCAGCAGAACTCCTGAACAGGAAAAAAGGTTCTGCTTCGAACCGCAAACTCCATTTAAGTCTATGGGAGCCAAATATGAGAACTCAAAAGTCCCCTTTTTAACCACTAGGCGTCCGCGCTATAGCCAAAAGATGGCTGCAGCATGGACGCCAATTGCCGGGAGGACGTCCCTGGACGTCCTCCTGTTTACTTTCACGATGAGCGCTCCCACGAGTGCACATCGGGGAAATTCTATGCTGGCCGTGTCCCTTGGACACAGCCAGTCACAGATAGCTGTAAATGGCTAATCACAGCGCCCATTTATAGCGCGATTGCAGTGTCCAATGAGAGATGATCTCATATGTAAACATATGAGATCAACCCTCATCGCCGGCTCTCCCTCCTCACACAGACAGCGTGTGAGATGGGAGAGATGAACGGCTGCAGTGGCAGTGAGTAAAGAAAAAAAAAAACGAAAATAAAGTGCCCACAATACAAGTCACTGCCATCTGTCCCCACTGCCATCTGTCCCCACTGCCATCTGTCCCCAGTGCCATCTGTCCCCAGTGCCACCTGTTGTCAGTGCCATCTGTCCCCAGTGCCACCTGTCATCAGTGCCATCTGTCCCCAGTGCCACCTGTTAGTGCCATCTGTCCCCAGTGCCACGTATAAGTGCCATCTGTCCTCAGTGCCATGAGTAAGTGCATCTGTCATCAGTGCCACATCAGTGCCATGTGTAATCAGTGTTACATCAGTCATCAGTGCCACGTGTTAGTGCCATCTGTCATCAGTGCCACGTATCAGTGCCATCTGTCATCAGTGCCACCTGTCAGTGTCACGTGCCATCTGTTATCAGTGTCACGTGTCATCAGTGCCACGTATCAGTGCCATCTGTCATCAGTGTCACGTCATCAGTGCCACATATTAGTGCCATCTGTCATCAGTGCCACATATTAGTGCCACGTGTCATCAGTGCCACGTGTCACCAGTGCCACATATTAGTGCCATCTGTCATCAGTGTCACGTGTCATCAGTGCCATGTATTAGTGCCATCTGTCATCAGTGCCACATCAGTGTCACGTGTCATCAGTGCCATGTATCAGTGCCATCTATCATGAGTGCCACGTCAGTGTCACGTGTCATTGTCCTGGTGCTCCAGGGCCTTCAAAAGTGTAATAGGTAGTCAACAAGTTAGATGTGCGATTTATGCTCCTAGAACTCCTGACGGTGCACCCTGCATGTTGGACCTCTCTATGTGGCCAGGCTGTGGAAAAGCCCTATACCACCACATGTGGTATCGTAATACTCAGGAGGAGTAGAAGAATGAATTTTGGGGCATTATTTGTGGTATACACATATCATGTGAGAGAAATAACCTATTACAATGACAATTTTGTGGAAAAAAATCTTCATTTTGCAAAGAATTGTGGGAAAAAATGACAACATCAAAAAGCTCACCATGCATCTTACTAAATACCTTGGAATAATATCCACTAATTTTGGTTATTTTTACCAAAGATATGTAGCAGTATAAATTGTGGCCAAAATGTATGAAGAAAAATTCATAATTTGCAAAATTTTATCACAGAAACAAAAAAAAAGTGTTTTTTTTTCAAAATTTCCGGTCTTTTTTCATTTATAGCGCAAAAAATAAAAAACCCAGAGGTGATCAAATACCACCAAAAGAAATCTCTATGTGTATGAAAAAAAGGACAAAAAATTCATTTGGGTCCAGTGTTGCATGACTGAGTAGTTGTCATTCAAAGTGTGAGAGCACTGAAAGCTGAAAATTGGTCTGGTCACAAGGGGGGATTAAAGTGGTTGTAAACCCTTACAAACCACTTTGACCTACAGGTAAGCCTAGATTAAGGCTTACCTGTAGGTCCAAGAAATCTCTCCTAAACCTATACAGTTTAGGAGATATTTGCCAAAATGCAGGCACCACTGTCTATGGCGCATGCGCCGTAGACAGCGGCGCGCAGGCGCACTGAGCGCGGCGCTGTCAACGCCGATATGCCGCGAGTGGCGGCTCCCGTGTGCATGCACGGGAGTGACGTCATCGCGGCTTTGTCGAATGACAGCGGCGGAGCAGCGAGACCCACCAAGAAGATGGAGGCTCCGGACTACAGGGGACAGCGGTGACATCGCTGGCTCCTGTGTCAGGTAAGTGACACATAATGCATAGTAGTCCATTATGCTTTACCTTTGCAGGGAATTAAAGAGGAAGTAAACCCACCAGGGTTTACTTCCTCTTTAAGTGCCCACTTGTCAAGTAGTTAAAGGCTTAAAGCTCTGCTTTCAGTGTGTCACTAGCCTTAAGGGATTGCCCAGGCTCTGTAATGAGGGAGGGCTTGCGTTTGATCAATTTAGAAAGAATCCCCTTGAAGTTTAGGGATCAAGCCTGGCTCGCTTTCCATGGAAGGCTCTATGTGAGAGGGAACTTGAAGCATTGCCCTGTGGATGATCGGGGTTGTCCTAGAGCAGAGTGTGTTGGTAAAGTGGAGTCTAGGGACCACTTTTTGCTGCAGTGTCCCTTTAACATTGAGGTGTATGAAAGGGTGGGCATGGCTGTAGGCATCTCCTTTTTCTATTGTATGAGTTATGCGGAGTGGGTGTACGGGCCATTCCTGACTCTAGGATTTTTCTGTTACTTCACATGGACTGCACAGTGCCAGATTACCCTGCGGAAGAAAGTCCTCTCTGTTGAGGTGGTGGTGCACGATATTCTGGGTGAGGTTGGGAAAATTTGGGGTCTTGAGAAGGGCAGGGAGCCTCGGGTAGTCTGAATAAGCGTGTGGAGAAACATCAGGCCTTGCTTTGGCGAACTGCCCATCTCTGGGTGAGGAGATCTTTTCTTTTTCTGTTTCTTTCAGTCTCTTAGCTTTTGTTGGTTAGTATCTTCTTTTTGAAGAAGGGATGCACGCATAATGGGTGCAGGTTTGTTTCTTGACCTCACAAGTTAGATGTCTGGTGTAATGGTGTGAGTCGTAATAAGATTATCCCCAATAATGACATGATGATTTATGTATTTGCTGTAAAGTCTTTTTTTGTTTGAGAGCAGATTTGCTATATTTATTTTCATTTATGTAAATATGTATATATTTATGTGTATTATATATAGTGATTTTATGCTTATTGATTGCAAGACTTTTAATAAAGAAAAATTGGGAAGAATGTTCCTTACATTGGTGATCAGTGGGAAGAATGTTCCTTACATTGGTGGTCAGTGAGAAGAATGTTCTTACATTGGTGATCAGTGAGAAGAATGTTCCTTACATTGGTGATCAGTGAGAAGAATGTTCCTTACATTGGTGATCAGTGGGAAGAATGTTCTTACATTGGTGGTCAGTGAGAAGAATGTTCTTACATTGGTGATCAGTGGGAAGAATGTTCTTACATTGGTGATCAGTGGGAAGAATGTTCTTACATTGGTGATCAGTGGGAAGAATGTTCTTACATTGGGTGATCAGTGAGTAGAATGTTCTTACATTGGTGGTCAGTGAGAAGAATGTTCCTTACATTGGTGATCAGTGAGAAGAATGTTCCTTACATTGGTGATCAGTGGGAAGAATGTTCTTACATTGGTGATCAGTGAGAACAATGTTCCTTACATTGGTGATCAGTGAGTAGAATATTCTTACATTGGTGATCAGTGAGAAGAATGTTCCTTACATTGGTGATCAGTGGGAAGAATGTTCTTACATTGGGTGATCAGTGAGTAGAATGTTGTTACATTGGTGGTCAGTGAGAAGAATGTTGTTACATTGGTGATCAGTGAGAACAATGTTCCTTACATTGGTGATCAGTGAGAAGAATGATTCTTACATTGGTGATCAGTGGGAAGAATGTTCTTACATTGGTGGTCAGTGAGAAGAATGTTCTTACATTGGTGATCAGTGAGAACAATGTTCCTTACATTGGTGATCAGTGAGAAGAATGATTCTTACATTGGTGATCAGTGGGAAGAATGTTCTTACATTGGTGATCAGTGAGTAGAATATTCTTACATTGGGTGGTCAGTGAGAAGAATGATTCTTACATTGGTGGTCAGTGGGAAGAATTCTCCTTATCTTGGTGATCAGTGGGAAGAATTCCCCTTATCTTGGTGATCAGTGGGAAGAATTCCCCTTATATTGGTGGTCAGTGGAAAGAATGTTCCTTACATTGGTGATCAGTGGGAAGAATGTTCCTTACATTGGTGATCAGTGAGAAGAATGATTCTTACATTGGTGATCAGTGGGAAGAATTCTCCTTATCTTGGTGATCAGTGGGAAGAATTCCCCTTATATTGGTGGTCAGTGGGAAGAATGTTCCTTACATTGGTGGTCAGTGAAAATTATATGAAATAAATAAAAATAATTAAAAATAAATGTAAAGCATACCCATGACCCCTGCACACTCCATATGAAAATCTTTATGTAGGATGAGCACATGTATGCAGGGCAGCCATCAGAAATTGTGGGGCATCTTATACAGCTTTAGGGCCCCCCCCAGCCTGACCACCAACATTCCCCAGGGTCCCACCCACTGGCCGCCCCACGGAATCTGCCCACTAGCCATCCTACCAATTCCTTCAGTGTCTCAGTCCCCCTCACACCTGTATGTTCTCAGCAGCACTCACATGTGTATATATGACATGCACATACACACACAGGCATGTATACACACAGAGAGACATGTACACACAGAGAGACATGTACACACAGAGAGAGAGCCATGTACACACACACAGAGAGACAGGTACACACACATAGAGACAGGTACACACACAGAGAGACATGTACACACAGAGAGACATGTACACACAGAGGCATGTACACACACACACACAGAGACAGGTACACACACAGAGACATGTACACACAGAGAGACATGTACACACAGAGAGACATGTACACACACACAGAAAGACAGGTACACACACATAGAGACAGGTATACACACAGAGAGACATGTACACACAGAGAGACATGTACACACAGAGAGACATGTACACACAGAGGCATGTACACACAGAGAGACAGGTACACACACAGAGACATGTACACACAGAGAGACATGTACACACACAGAGACATGTACACATACAGAAGCATGTACACACAGAGAGACATGTACACACAGAGAGACAGGTACACACACAGAGACATGTACACACAGAGAGACATGTACACATACAGAGGCATGTACACACAGAGAGACAGGTACACACACAGAGACATGCACACACACAGAGACATGTACACACACAGAGACATGTACACATACAGAGGCATGTACACACAGAGGCATGTACACACACAGAGACATGTACACACAGAGGCATGTACACACACACACACACACAGAGGTGGCGGCAAAGAGCCCGATGTCAGCTCATGACAGAGCAGAAGCCTGCCGACTCACACACAGGGGCTCCTCTGCACCCGCCCCGCCTTCTCATGTTCCTGCCAGTCGCCCAGGCCCGTCCAGACGCTGAGGCAATTCTAAACATCATTTTGTAACATGCTGGCCAGAGCTTTTTATTTTTTGTATATTTTTTTTATCAACCTGTTCAGCTAAGAAGACATTTTCTTCCGCCTGTTATATTGTATTAATTTATGAAATCCTTAATTTTGGAAATGTACCATTATTGCACTTTCTTGAATGTAAGTTTATTTTTCTTTATAATCTATAATAAATATTTATTTTGAACATACTGTAGAGACATTCTGTGACAAATTCATGTAGTGTGGGCAGTGCAATATGTATGTGGGCTTTGTGTGGGTGTGGCTTCAGTGTGGGCGGGAACACATGGGCGGGGACAAGGGGCCCCAGGATCTCCTATTGCCTGAGGGCCCGGTGAGTTGTCAGTCCGCCCCTGATCTGGAGAGGCAGTGAGCAGAGGCCTGGAAGTAGGATCTGAGTTACTTTGTACACCAAATTCAGAATATCCCAAAAAGGTCCCTGCACCCCAACCAAGGTCAACCAGCAATAAAGCATAAAAAGACACTCCCTGGTTATTGTGAAGGGAATCTGTCCAAGTGTTGTGTGTCTGGCTGTCTGTAGACCTGAACAGTAAGAGAACCTGGGATAAATCAGCAGGACCGTCAGGGGTCTGCACTACAAGTACCTTCTGTTTTATGTTATATGTTATACAGTAGTAGTGAGATATTTTAATCAGGCCCTATCTGTACAGGTTGCAACATAAAAACCAGAACAGAATCTAAAGGTCAGAGGAATGCACCTTCTAAAACAGGGAAGTCTTGGCTGGATGGGGGTCAATATTGGCAGATGTTTTGACAAACATGAAATTAAAAGGAAGTGGTTTACAGAACAGGAACCAAAGGCGGGTGACAATATTTTCCAAGGAAAAGGAAATTAACATATTTTAACCACTTTCAGACCGGACCAATTTGCTGGTCAAAGACCAGACCACTTTTTGCGATTCGGCACTGCCTCGCTTTAACTGACAATTGTGCGGTCGTGCGACGTGGCTCTCAAACAAAATTGACGTCCTTTTTTTCCCACAAATAGAGCTTTCTTTTGGTGGTATTTGATCACCCCTGCGGTTTTTATTTTTTGCGCTATAAACAAAAATAGAGCGACAATTTAGAAAAAAACGCATTATTTTGTACTTTTTGTTATAATAAATATCCCCCACAAATATATAAAAAAAAAAATTTTTCCCTCAGTTTAAGCCGATACGTATTCTTCTACATATTTTTGGTTAAAAAAATCGCAATAAGCGATTATTGATTGGTTTGCGCAAAAGTTATAGCGTTTATAATTTAGGGATAGTTTTACAGCATTTTTATTAATATTTTTTTATTATTATTTTTTTTACTAGTAATGGCGGCGATCAATGATTTTTATTGTGACTGCGACATTGTGGGGGACCCATCTGACATTTTTGACACATTTTTGGGACCATTGTCATTTATACAGTAATCACTGCTATACAAATGCAGTGATTCCTGTGTAAATGACACTGGCAGTGAAGGGGTTAACCAGTGGGTGGCAGTGTAGGGGTTAAGTGTTCCTAGGGGTGTGTTACTAACTGTGGGGGGGTTGGGCTTTCATTTAGTGAACACTGATCTCTGCTCCAATCACATGGAGCAGAGATCAGCGTCACTAGTTGCTAGGCAGAATGAAGAAATGCTGTTTACAACGGAATTTCTTCATTTGGCCGCTCCGTGAGACGATCGCGGGGATGCCCGCAACGATCGAGTCCGCGGGTCCCGCGACCAGACTCACGGTGGTCCCGACCAGCGCGGGAGCGCGCCGCTGTCGGCGCGCTCCCGATGGCAGGGCGGCAAATTTAAAGGGACGTACATGTACGCCCATTTGCCTGCCCGTGCCATTCTGTCGACGTACATCATCGTGCGCTGGTCGGCAAGTGGTTAACCACCATCGTGCTAAATGGGCAATCACAGCACCCAATGGACACTCGACACTCGATCGAAGTGTCCAATGAGAGATGATTTCATATTTAATCCATATGAGATCATCTCTCATTGCCGACTCTTTCTCCTCACACAGAGACACAGCGAGTGTATACAAAATAAATAGAAAATACAGTGCCCACAGTACCTGCCAGTGCCATCTGTCCCCAGTGCCACCTGTCAGTGCCATCTGTCCCCAGTGCTACCTATCAGTGCCATCTGTCCCCAGTGCCACCTGTTATCAGTGTCACGTGTCATCAGTGCCATGTATCAGTGCCATCTGTCATCAGTGCCACCTGTCAGTGTCACGCACCATCTGTTATCAGTACCACGTATTAGTGTCATCTGTCATCAGTGCCACATCAATGTCACCTGACTTCAGTGCCACATATCAATGCCATCTGTCATCAGTGCCATATCAGTGTCACACCTCATTGTCCTGGTACTCCAGGGCCTTCAAAAGTGTAATAGGTAATCAACAAGTTAGATGTGTAATTTATGGTCCTAGAATACCTGAAGGTGCTCCCTGCATGTTGGGCCTCTCTAAGTGGCTAGGCTATGAAAAAGTCCCACACATGTGGTATCGTAATACTCAGGAGGAGTAGCAGAATGTATTTTGGGGTGTCATTTGTGGTATACACATGTCATTTGAGAGAAATAACCTATTATTATAATGACAATTTTGTGGGGGAAAAAAATCTTCATTTTGCAAAGAATTGTGGAAAAAAAATGACAACATCAAAAACCTCACCATGCATCTTACTAAATACCTTGGAATGTCCACTTTCAAAAAGGGGTCATTTGGGGGGGTATTTGTACTTTCCTGTTCAGATCACAAGAAATACATCAGGTGTGATCAATTTTTTATGGTTTGCACCACAGCTTGTAGACTCACTAACTTTCACAAAGATCAAATAATATCCACTAATTTGGGTTATTTTTACCAAAAATATGTAAAGCCGCGTACACACGGGCGGACTGTCTGGCCTACTTAGTCCGCCGAAACACATTTCAGTGGACAGTCCGCTCATGTGTGGGCTTCAGCGGACTTTTTCAGCGTGCAGTCTGGCGGACTAAGTATTTCGGAATTTCCGTAATACAGTCCGTCGGACTCGCATTTCAGCGGACAATCCGCCCGTGTGTGTGCCAGTCCGCCGTACTTTTGAAATGAGCGGACTTTTCCCGCCCGGAGAAAAGTCCGCTCATTTCGAGCGGGTATCCAGGTAGGCGGGGCCCGCGACGGAGACGTCGCTGGCCCCGCCGCCTGGTATGGACTTAAAGGGGAACCCCAACGCCGAAAAAAATCGGCGTGGGGGTTCCCCCCAAGTCCCCAACAGACCCTTGTCCGAGCACGCTACCCGGCTGACCGGGAAAGGGGGGCAAGCGAGCGCCCCTCCTCCTGAGCCGTACCAGGCCACGTGCCCTCAACATGGGGGGGTGCCTTGGGGAAGGGGGGGCTGCACGGCCCCCCCACCCCAAAGCACCTTGTCCCCATGTTGATGAGGACAAGGGCCTCTTCCCGACAACCCTGGCCGTTGGTTGTCGGGGTCTGCGGGCGGGGGGCTTATCGGAATCCGGGAGCCCCCTTTAATAAGGGGGCCCCCGGATACCGGCCCCCCACCCTATGTGAATAAGTATGGGGTACAATGTACCCCTACCCATTCACCTGTGAAAAAAAGTACAAAAAAACACAACACAAGGTTAAAATATTTTATTGCACAGCTCCGGGGGTCTTCCGTCTTCGGGGGTCTTCTCGCCGGACTCCTCCGCTATCTTCTTGTAGCTCTTTTGCTAGCGGAGGAGTCCGGCTTTCTTCCTCGCCGCCGGCCTCTTCTCCCGACTTCGGGGGTCTTGTCCCCCTCTTCGGTTCTTCTGCCGGGCCACCGCGCCTTCTTATAGCTCTTTTACAGGCGGTGGCCCGGTCTTCTGTCGCCGCCGTCGCCGCCGCCTTCCGTTCTTCTTCTTCTTCTTCTTCTTCTTCTCCAGGAGATGTTGCCTCGACGATCTCTCCGGCCGGAATGCCAGGGACGCACTGCGCGGCCACTTATATAGGGACAAGGGGCGGTGTCACATGGCTTTATGTCACATGGGTTGGTCACATGGTGACCCCGCCCCCTTACGATGTCATAGTCCCCATGTGACATCAACCCATGTGACCAGCCCATGTGACATAAAGCCATGTGACACCGCCCCGGAGAGATCGTCGAGGCAACATCTCCTGGAGAAGAAGAAGAAGAAGAACGGAAGGCGGCGGCGGCGGCGGTGACAGAAGACCGGGCCACCGCCTGTAAAAGAGCTATAAGAAGGCGCGGTGGCCCGGCAGAAGAACCGAAGAGGGGGACAAGACCCCTCGAAGTCGGGAGAAGAGGCTGGCGGCGAGGAAGAAAGCCGGACTCCTCCGCTAGCAAAAGAGCTACAAGAAGATAGCGGAGGAGTCCGGCGAGAAGACCTCCGAAGACGGAAGACCCCCGGAGCTGTGCAATAAAATATTTTAACCCTGTGTTGTGTTTTTTTTGTACTTTTTTTCACAGGTGAATGGGTAGGGGTACATTGTACCCCATACTCATTCACATAGGGTGGGGGGCCGGTATCCGGGGGCCCCCTTATTAAGAATGACCCGGCCCGCAGACCCCGACAACCAACGGCCAGGGTTGTCAGGAAGAGGCCCTTGTCCTCATCAACATGGGGACAAGGTGCTTTGGGGTGGGGGGGCCGTGCGGCCCCCCCTTTTCCAAGGCACCCCCCCATGTTGAGGGCACGCGGCCTGGTACGGCTCAGGAGGGGGGCGCTCGATCGCCCCCCTTTCCTGTTCGGCCAGGTAGCGTGCTCGGACAAGGGTCTGTTGTGGACTTGGGGGGGACCCCCACGCCGATTTTTTTCGGCGTTGGGGTTCCCCTTTAAGTCCATAACAGGCGGCGGGGTCAGCGACGTCTCCTTCGCGGGCCCCGCCTACCTGGAGACGCGCTCGAAATGAGCGGACTTTCCTCCGCGTGTGTGGGCGAGTCCGTTTATTTCAAAAGTAGGGCGGATAGTATGGCGGACTTAGTCCGCCGTATTAGTCCGCTCAAAAAGTGCCGTGTGTGGGCAAGTCCGTTCATTCGAAAGTATGACGGACTGTCCGTCGGATTGTCTGACGGACTAAGTTGGTCAGACAGTCCGCCACGTGTGTACGCGGCTTAACAGTATAAATTGTGGCCATAAATTTATGAAGAAAAATTTACAATTTGCAAAATTTTATCACAGAAGCTAAGAAAATGCGTTTTTTTTTTTCAAAATTTTCATTTATAGAGCAAAAAATAAAAAACCCAGAGGTGATCAAATACCACCAAATGAAATCTCTATTTGTATGAAAAAAAAGACAAAAAATAATCATTTGGGTACAGTATTACCTGACTGAGTAATTGTCATTCAAATATGAGAGCACTGAAAGCTGAAAATTGGTCTGGTCACGAGGGGTGTTTAAGTGCCCAGTAGGCAAGTGGTTAATTTTATATATTTTGTGATCTTGCTGGTATATAGCCTAACATCCTAGCTGTTTGTTATCATGAATAATACTTGAAGGAAAAAGATGAGTAAATAACGAGGAGCAGATGTGTCCCAAACATCACTGAAAATAGGTTGTTGCGCTCCCAACATCAGATGCAAAGGAGCTGTACCCATAGATTCCAGCAGCACGTTTGTTAGCTTTGTACACAGGATGTAGAGTAAGTGTACTGCCTGGAATTACAGTAAGTGTGCAGCCTAGGGGATTCTGGTTATCAGAGGACAGAGATGGCCTGTATCTAGCAGTGACTGTAATTTTAGCTTAGGGAATCAGTCCTCTCTTCAATAGGTATCAGTCAGGGAAGAAGGTATTGGTTCTAGGATCTCCTGTGGGCTTGACCTTCCTGTTTGCCTTATAAGGTCAAGTCTTGGGTGACCGCCTTTTGGTTGGTACATGAGACATAGCCCTGACTGGAGATCTTGGACCTCTTATGGGCTTGATCTTAATTTTTGCCTTAACAGCATCAAACTGTGCCATAGCCTGACACGATCTGAAGGTAGGATAGGCTGACCTTGGGACTATGCAGCTATGTCAGTTTATTGAACATAGGCCCAAAAACATGGATCCTAAGTACTACTTTTAATGGGGGGGTGTGTTGGGTCAGGTCTTGGGTTACAGCTTTTGGTTAGTACATGAGAAATAACACTGTGATTGGAGCCCTTAGCCCTCTTGTGGGCTTGACCTTCCTTTTTGCCTTAACATCATCATACTGTACCCTGGCCTGACACTATCGGATGGTGAGAGGCCGTCCTTGAGACTTGGGAGGTCAACTCATTGAACGTAGGTCCAAAAACTTGGATCCTAAGTACTACTTTAAATGGGGGTTTGTAAGGTCAAGTCTTGGATGACAGCTTTTGGTTGGTACATGCGAGATAACCCTAGCGATTGGAGCTCTTGTTGGCTTGACCTTGTACAATGGCCTGACACTGATAGTGATTGGAGCTCCACAGTATGTGCTGTGCGAGAACAAACAACCCATTGTCTAACCACTTGGAGGGTCTCATACTCCAGAAGGGCATGTGAATGTGGTGGGGTGGTAAACCAGTATACCCTTAATTGGGTAATTAGGATGTGAGAGAGTGGCAGGTGCCATATCACTTCCCAGGTGTTTAGCTCTCTCATTGGGCTGATGAAGTCACTGTTTGCTTGAGGAAGGGGCATTGCTTAGTTAAAAATGTTGGACAATATGTAACACATACACACAGCTCAGTATACAAAGCCTGCCTGCTGGCATTTTTTTTCTACTTTTACAGAATAGTTCTACTTCAAAATGAATTCAGCAATAGCATTGATCTACTCTTCACTATGAGGATGTGGTGACACCACAGGGAGCTCAGGGTGGCTCTGGTGGCTCACATCTTGACTCCAAAAGACATTTGTTGTTTATGCTGTCAACTATTTGTGACAACATGTAGGTTTACTAAAAAAAAAAAAAAAAAACAATAATAATAATAACAATCATGATCTTCCCATTGGAAAGATTTTCTTTCATTTCCTGTATCAAAGACACCCATTGCCAGGTGATCTCACAAATGGGAACACAAAGTAACAAGAGCTGGACAATAGTTTTAACCCTTCACTGCGTCACTAAAACATTTTACTGCTGGCTGTGCCTCTATTGAGGGAATTTATGGATGCAGGAAAATGTCCACGGTGTTTTTTCTTTTTTTTTGATTTTGGCCTCAGTTTTGTAAACACGCTCCATCATTCAGCATGAGTACAATTGAGCAGCTGTCTTTTCTCATTTCGGCCATGCTGGTACTGAGCTTTTGGAAACATTTTCGAGTTTACAGTCAGGCCAGGACAAAATGGTATATTTCAGACTATACGCACGCACTTCCAGAATGTAGTCTTCTGTGTGTCAAAGGAAACTTGTCATTAAAAAAACATGTGGGCATATCCTGCCTACTACGCCAAGTTGGGGGCATTGCCTACTTGCCCTAAATGTAGGGGTATCTTTCTTACGCGGGCACGCTCATCAATGCCGGGACCAGGTGGGGCCGCATTCATGTGACAGTCAACATTAGGGCGGTACCCCAACTTAGAGATTGTACACTGTGTGCAGTAGTTAAATGTACAGAGTCCCTCTGCAATTCCTGCTGTCCCATATTACTACACACCTTCCTTGTTGTATGTTGCATTTAGGAGGGACATTGTTAAGCCCATGCCATCTCCACCAAACCAGTGCACCTCTGCTACTTCACTCCCTGCCGAGCACTAGTATAGACCTGCTGCATGCATCCCTTGAATAACTTTAGTCCAGGCTCAAGAACAGTTCAAGAACGTGACTGACTAAACATTACAGCA
The DNA here is from genome assembly GCF_037356315.1 of Lithobates pipiens. NCBI lineage: Eukaryota > Metazoa > Chordata > Amphibia > Anura > Ranidae > Lithobates > Lithobates pipiens. Next base: position 50,666,418 of record NW_027507748.1, read on the forward strand.
ATAAAAGTGCATCTCAGTCCATCTCTTAACTAACTATTTTGTGACTGCCCAGGCATACCTGAAAAGTTGAGAGTCCAAGACTGGCAGTGCCCATAACTAGCAGTGTCCATAACTGGCAATTCCCTTTGGGTGAAGTTTACATCCTTCCAGGTGAGAGGGACCCTCTGGCTCCCATACAATTCTACTAAACAGCAGCAACCTAGCTCAGCCTTCCCCCTGTATGTACAACCTCTAGTATGTGCTACTAGAATAGAGTAGGCAAACTATATTCTGGCCCAGAGATAAACCTGAGTCACTGAATCAGGGTCAGTGTTACTAGAGGGCAGGGATGAATGACTCATTCTGGCAGCTCTCTGGTGCCTCCCCCTGTTTACGGAATGTTGGAGAACATTCTGGAAGATAGTGGATGGAGGCTAGGAGTGGCTGCCTTGAATATTTGTGGGCCCTCAGCCAATCCCCAGGAGTAGGCCTGCCAGGAAACTTTGGAGCCCATGAATAGGAATGAGCCATGCCAGCAGGGGGGTCTGGTGGAAGATGGAGAAGTAGTGCTGAGGGAGACTGTAGGTGGCCCTTGAGGGACCCCTGTCGGGTAGGGGTTTTACCTCAGGCTGGAGCTCGGGAGGCTGGCCTAGAAGGATGGCAGTTGGAGGGATTTAACCCAGATGGAGCAGCGGAAAGGGCAAGGAGACACAGTGTGTAGATCCACATGGTACAGGGACAGAGGAGAGAGGCTGCCAACTGTAGTAGTGCTCTATTGAAGACAGAGGTGTGCCAAGTCTTCACTATCCTTGCCCTGGGAGTTCTCCGTGTGTCTGTTCAGTCAGGAAGACTGGGGGAAGAAATCAGCCAGGTGGGCTAGTATTTCTGCAGCAGTAGAACTGGGCTCATTGTCTACGGGGAAGCAGAAGGTGATGAGAGATGCTGTACACTCCACATGTGTTACTTTACCAAAAAGGGATGGCAAGTTCCTAGCCTGCAATGCGCTGTTGCTGCGCTAACAAGTGCTACTTCTGCCAGGATTGGCCAGCAGGTGCTGTACATAAGGGAACCAAGTTTGTGCAGGAGGAAGAAAGAAGAGGAGTCTGTAAACAGGGAGGAAGTTGTCCCTGGTTCTGTCTTTGGATGTTTTCAAGTTGAGCATCCCATAATTCCATACCCCATCCAAGTTATTATCCTCTAATAAAAACAGGAAAAAAGCCAAGGACGTCACCCTTTGGCCACTAGGGGCATGCCACAGATGCACGACCCCCCCCCCCCCCCCCCAGCCGATGTGAGTGCCCAATTGTCATGACACAGTTTCTGGTTCTCTGAGGGGAGAAGTGACCGATCGCCTGTTCATACAGAGTATGAACAGTGATCTATCTCTTCCCCTGCACAGTCCCCTGCCCCTTCAGTTAGAAACACAAACAGGGAATTTGTAGCTTTTTGAGATTTTTATAGCACTGATCGCTGTATTAATGCCAATGGTCCCAAAAATGTGTCAATATTGTATGATGTGTCCGCCATAATGTCGCAGTCCCAATAAAAATTGCAGATCGCCACCATTACTAGTAATAAAAAAATTAATAATAAAAATGTCATAAAACTATCCCCTATTTTATAGACACTATAACTTTTGCGTAAAAACCACTCAATAAACGCTTATTGCCTTTTTTTTGTTTTTTTTTTACCAAAAATATGTAGAATACATATTGGCTTAAACTGAGGAAAAAAAAATATTTTATATATCTTTTTGGGGGATATTTATTATAACAAAAAGTAAAAAAATATTGTTTTTTTCAAAATGGTCGCTCTTTTTTTGTTTATAGCGCAAAAAATAAAAACTACAGAGGGGAATTTTGTTGCATGACCGCGCAATTGTCAGTTAAAGCGGCGCAGTGCCGAATCGCAAAAGTGCTCTGGTCAGGAAGGGGGTAAAATCTTCCGGGGCTGATGCGGTTAAGCGGCAGGTTATTCAGTTAGTGGCAGTGTATTTGATATATATATATATATATATATATATATATATATATATATATACACACAATATCTCCCAAAAGTGAGTACACCCCTCACATTTTTGTAAATATTTTATTATATCCTTTCATGTGACAACACTGAAGAAATTACACTTTGCTACAATGTAAAGTAGTCAGTGTACAGCTTGTATAACCGCTGGCAACAAAAGTGAGTACACCTCTAATGCCACGTACACACGATCAGAAATTCTGCCAGCAAAAGTCGGATGAGAGCTTTTGGTCAGAAATTCCAACCGTGTGTATGCTCCATCGGACTTTTGCTGGCAGAATTCCAGCCAGCAAAAGATTGAGACCAGGTTCTCTATTTTTCGGTTGGAAAAAGTTCCGATCAGAAATTCCAATCGTCTGTACAAATTCTGATGCGCAAAATTCCTACGCATGCTCGGAAACAATTCAACGCATGCTTGGAAGCATTGAACTTCATTCTCTCGGCTCGTCGTAGTGTTGTACGTCATCGTGTTGTTGACGGTTGAAAGTTCAGAGAACTTTTGTGTGACCGTGTGTACGCAAGCCAAGCTTGAGCGGAATTCCGTCGGAAAAACCAGCCAAAGTTTTTTCAGACGGAAAATCCGCTCATGTGTACAGGGCATTCGTGAAAATGTCCAAATTGGGCCCAAAGTGTCAATATTTTGTGTGACCACCATTATTTTCCCAGCACTGCTTTAACCCTCTTGGGCATGGAGGTCACCAGAGCTTCACAGGTTGCCACTGGAGTCCTCTTCCACTCCTCCATGACAACATCATGGAGCTGGTGAATGTCAGAGACGCTATAACATTTGCAAAAAACAGACAATATACACTTATTGCGATTTTTTTTTTTTTACCCAAAAATACATATTCGCCTAAATTGATGAAGAAATTAGATTTTTTACATTGACTGCACACAAATCCTCATTCTGACAGGAGAGAAGAGACAGATCGCTGTTAGTAGTTATTACAAACAGCAGACCCATCCTCCTCCTCTAGTGAGTCCCATCCCCCCACAGTTAGAAACACTCATGAGGGAACACATTTAACCCCTTGATCACCCCCTTTTTTTTTTAAAAAACATCTTTTGGGATATTTATTATAGCAAAAAGTAAAACATAGTTTTTGTTTTCTTTCAAAATTGTCGCACTTTTTTGTTTATAACGCAAAAAATAAAAAACGCAGAGGTGATCAAATATCACCAAAAGAAAGCTCTATTTGTGGGGAAAAAAAGGACGTTCATTTTGTTTGGGTACAACGTCGCACAACTGCCCAATTGTCATTTAAAACGACACCGTGCTGTATCACAAAAAAATTGCCTGGCTCATTAAGGGGGAAAAATCTTCCGCGGCTGAAGGGGTTAATGAATCAAACGCTAACCTGGATAATGCCTGCTCCACAAAAAAAATGTCAGCGTCCTGCGCGACAAACAATCTCTTTGAAAAAGTGTGGACCCCTTAGCTTTCTTACCTACAGATGCCGAATACTCAGAATTGACATTGGATCCGTGCCAGGTTGAACTCATGGACAAGTGTGGTCTCGCTCCTTTGCTCTCTTTTCTGACTCTCTTCCTTTCCTTTTTGCTAACTTGTTTTTTTCTATCTTTTTACTCAGGTGCAATATAGGCCCTCTAGTCGGAACCCTTTGTCTTGACTATAGGGTTGCTGTCTAGGTTTTGTATGTGACAATATATCTTAAAGGACATGTTGCTGATACATTTGATTTCTCTAAGTATATAATATTTTCAGGGTAGGATAGATAAGTCTAGCGTTAGATGATATAATGGTCACTATGCTTGCTATAGTTCCATTATTATGTCAAAAGCTTGCCTTGGCGGTCAGGTGGGAGGGTATAGTCCTGCTTGACCCCTCCGCCGAATGTACAATGTTGGACAGATGTAAGGCCCATTGGTTGCTTGGCCTATCTTTGGACTATAACCGAATACGTTTCGCAATACAAGTCTCCTTATAGTTGACCACTTTGGCGCAGTTCCTGGTATCCATTGATGGACTTCCATAGATTTCTGGACTCCTTACCCTTAAAACATGCCATCGTTGATAACTTCTTGTTTACTGTTTATGTTGACAGAGCCATTTTGCACTCTTTTTTTTTATTACATTATAACACTTTACTGTAATTCTGAAAACTGAATAAAAAGATTGAAACAAAAATGTGGTCTGTCCATCTATATGGCCTCTCTGTTCTGAAAAAGCAATGCAAAATAAAATAAAATGTTGGAGCTCCAGTTGGGCATGTCAGTGATTTTATATATATATATATATATATATATATACGGTATATATATATATATAGTAACCCCCACTCACAAATTAGGGCAAAATAGTTGCCATAAAACTAAGGTCTAATTGCCTGTGGAATTCTCCTCTTCCCATAAACAAGTCTACTTCTCCCCTTCTGTAATATGAATGAGCAAAGCCCACCCTCATCTCTTTTTTAAGAACTAAGTAGATGTAAATATTAGATTTTCCTCTTCTGAAGACGTTTCTTCTTTTCTGTCAGAGTAAAGTGGCGTTTGCAGAGGTCCCATGGTGAGCGGTGCCAATGCCGAGCGGAATGAGTGACAATTCAGAAACTCACGCTGGGTGATTTTTCTTTTTTATGCGACTAAAGAAAAAACGGTAAAATTATTTATTTGTTTATTGCTTTCATCATAATTTATATTCTATAATTTTTTATTTATTTTTTGACCGATGTTTCTTTTAACTGCCAAGAAAGATATACTTAAATGTCCGCACAGATTTCCTTTCTTGTTTCTAGTAAGGAGGCTACAAAGGCTGAACAATATTTCCAAAGATTCTACTAAATGTTCACCAACTGTACGCTATGCAGTGGCAACACAGTCCGGGTCGACGAAGGTATCACTACACCCATCTAAATTAGAAGCGCTTCTAGTTGAAGCTGATCATTAAAAGTTAGTTAATGCTACTGACTTCTTCGTCCCTTAAGATGGAAATGATCTCTAGGCAATGGAAAGCTGATATCCCACCCTTGACTGAAGAGGCATGGATGGATATAGTTGATTCACAGCTTTCTACACTCACATCTGCTAGAGATAAACAAATACAATTTAATTATTATCACAGAATTTACTATACCTCTCTCATTTATTTAAAATGGGTAAACCGGTCTTTCCAGACTGGCCCCCATTGCCAAGTTACTCTGAGGGATCACTTTCACATGATTTAGGCATATCCTAGAGTCAGGAACTTTTGGTCAGCTATCCTTAGGCTTCTACAGGAGAAATTCGCTTTTCCAAATATCTGCTCCCCAGTAATATGTCTTCTGGGGGATTTTACTGAGGAAGACTTGAGTAACCCACAGAGGACTCTTTTCTGGATGGTGGTTTTCTATGCTAAAAAAGCCTTGGCACTTAAGTGGAAGGGCACCTACCCTCTTACTCTCCAATTCTGGGTTGAGTTCATCAATAAGGCATTACCATTATAAAAGCTGATGTATTCCTCTAGGGCAGCCTTTCTCAACCTTTTAACCCTAGAGGAACCCCAAAAATAATTTTCAGGTCTCGAGGAACCCTTACTAAAACCAATTTATCAAGGGTCAATAGAAACAATGCCCCTTATGCTGGTGGCCAATATGAATAATGTCCCACTTAAAGTGGTGCTCAGAATGCCATCCTTAAAGACAGCTAAAAAAATATTTGGTGTCATGCTGCTGGCTTTGCTAAGTGATGCTGAACCTTGAGCTCTGTAGGCACGATCAAAAAGGTGGTTCATCAGCCACAGCTCAAGGAACCCCTAGCAACCTCTGAAGGAACCCCAGGGTTCCACGGAACCCTGGTTGAGAATGGCTGCTCTAGGGGTTGTCACAAAAAAATTGAAAAAAATTGGGCTGCATGGCTTACTTGAGTTTCTGGTGATATTGATGTTCGATTACTGACTACTACTAATGTACTCCAGAGATGGATGTTGAGCATTAAGATACTCATGCAGCTGTACAGTGCAGATTACATCCGCATTCTATCAGTGCAGCACTGGTTACCCCTTTTTGTTTTTTCTTTTATGTTTTGTACATTTTTTTTGGTTTCTAATAAGACAAATACACAATTTTCCATCATATATGTCTTTATTAATGTTATACTCACATTGCACAAATTGCTGAGTAGTCAGACTTTGTGACAGATCTGTAATGGATTGTTCTCCTTGAATGTACAATGTTATGAAGCTTTATAAAATTTTTATGTTGTTGAGTCCATGTTAAAACTCAATAAAATATATCCTTTAAAAAAATGTTCACCAACTGAACAATTGTGAAACCCACATACAGAACAATCTTTGGTGCCCAACATAAATGGGAGACACACTCTATGGCCAAAGGTTTGTAGGCACCTGATCATCAAACCAATATAAGCTTGCTGGACATCTCATTCCAAAACATGAGTATTATCATGGAATTGATTCCCCTCTTTGTGGCTATAACAGCTGCCATTCTTCTGGGAGATCTTTCTACAAAATTTTGGAGAATTTGGGCCCTGTTCAGTCAAAAGAGCATTTATGAGGTTGAGGGTTGAGGATTTAGGTCAGGCCACTTTAGTTTCCCGACACCAAAGCCATTAAGCCAAGTCTTAATGGAGCTGTCTTTGTACATGTTGGAATAGAAAAGAGCCTTCCTCAAATGGTTGCACCAAGGTTCTAAGCGCACAATTGTCTAAAATGACTTTGTATGTTTGCTGTACACAACGGGATCTACGACAAGTCCTTACCTCCCTCCCCTGAAATTGCTTTGCTATCTATCTTACCAGGGTCAGTGAGATCCCAGCCTGCTGTGATATTTTCTGTCTGCCACAAAATAGGTTATACCTACTCATTGGAAGTTTATATTAGAATCACATAAGGAGGCTCTCAAAATTTATAGAGTTAGGACTGCAGATAATACTGGGCTGCCTTGTCGCAGCCTTTGATGTTTTTATTGTGAACTGTTAGACAGGACAATTAGGTTTGTTGCAGGCTGGTTGGTAAGTTGAGCTGGGAATTTTTATTTGTTTTTGTTTGACATGCCTCGTCCTTCCATGTGCTCCTTGCTGTTAAGGCCAGTTATGGGTTGGGGCAGTTGCTGCTTGTTTGTATTGTTGGTATCATGGGCTACTAGTACAAGGGCCTGCCGGATTAAGTTAAAAATAAATGGGTTGTTAAGGTGTGCTACATAGTTTTGATAAATCATGCGGCCCTTTAGCACCTTTTCTGTGACCCTCTGTGCCTCTGCATACACTAATCTGTGTGTCCCTTTTGACCTGTCCCAGTAGTATTTCTAGCAGCCTCATTTGTTAGGTCTCCTGAAGTATGTCCTTAGTCTCCAAAAACTCCTGCAGCATGTCCCAGTCTCCCAACTGCTCATATAGCATGTTCACAGTCTGGGAAAGTCTCCTACAGCCCGTACACATTCTCTGACCATCTCTTATATTATGTCCACAATTGCTGTCCATCTGCTGTATCATGTCCACAGTCGCTGACCATCTGCAGTATCATGTCCGCAGTCTCTGACCATCTGGAGTATTATGTCACCAGTCTCTGACCATCTGCAGTCTGCAGTCTCTGACCATCTCCTGTAATATGTCTGCAGTCTCTGACCATCTCCTGTATTATGTCTGCAGTCTCTGACCATCTTCTGTATTATATCCATAGTCTCTGACCATCTCTTGTAACATGCCCAAAGTCTTTGTCTCTATCCTTGAATGTTATGTGTAGCCCTTTGGTGATGTTGGGGCCATACTTGAGACCCTCTATATCAAGTAAGTTGGTCACCACTGGTATAGTGTATGGACAGTCTTACAATGATCACCTTTTAGTCACATGGTTTACAAAAAAAAACATTGTGGTAAGTTTTTGAGCCCCTTGACAGTATTGTAGTTTGTCCCAACCCTTGTCACTGGCCTTTTTTAATGTGAATAAAAAAAGGAATTATACTGAATGCTATTTTTACGTATAAAGTACACCTGTAATGAGAGAGATAAGTAAACTGCCACTGCTAACCTCTTTCTGAAAGTGCTTGGCTATCCCTGGATTCAGTACTTTCTGATTCAAATATATGAATAGCATACCTCCCTACTTTTTGAGATGGGAACAAGGGACACCTATTAGCAAAAGTATAGAGATATAGGACACAAAAAAGTATTACGGTAGTTAAACCCACAAGTGCTTTTTTTTTTACCACTACTATTCCTTTATACTGGCTTTTGATATGTACAAATGCAGCAATTTATAAACTGGATGAAAGGTTTAGCACTGAGAAACACTTTTTGAAAGATAGTGAATTTTATATACAACTCTATAGATCAGACCAAAATGAGGGACAAATGAGGAGGAATGAGGGACAGAGGGACATTGCTCCAAACCAGGGAAAGTTTCTCAAAATCAGGGACAATTGGGAGCTATGGGACAGGGCTTGCTCGCCCTGCACGTGGGGGTACTATGTACATGGTCACTAATTCTCGGGACCAGGCGGGGCCACGGTCATGTGAAAAACAACATTAGGGCTGGACCCGACTTAGAAGTGAGCCGTACACCTTGACCAGCTATGTAACAAGATGCAGATTCCTACTGTGAACACTCTGCGTCATATTGCTTCACACCTTGTCTTCTGAATGAGGAGGAGCACCAATGAGCCGTGTCCCAATCCACCAGTCCAGCTTTTCTCTGCCAACTCATTCCCAGTGACAGAATGGGGTTCTGCTATGCACTAAACGTGGTCCTTACTTGTACATATAATTAACTCCTTTAGCTTTTAGCTTTCCATGCATGGTACCACTCTTGGCTGTCTGGCTGCTATTACATTCCCACCAGTTCATAGTAGTAACTACACACTTCCTGCCTCTTTTTTTCAACTCCTTTTTTTTCTCCCTTCCCTCTCCCCCCCCTTTTTTGTTTGCCCTTCCCCCACCCTCCCTCCTGTTCCCCACTATTCCCACTTTTGTTTCTTTTCCTTCCCCTCTCTCTGCTTTTCCAAATCTCTGTTCTTTTTTTCTTCTCTCCTCCCCCTCTTCTTGTTCCTTTTCCTCTTTCTTTTCCTTTCCCCACCCCTTTCCTTTTGTATTTTCCCACCTGCTGTTGCATTATTATTGCTCATGGCGTCTCCCGTGTCTGTCACGGGAGAACTACCCTTTACTGGGTGCTTCTTTTGGTACTGCATGGCGCATTCAGGGCCTTCTTTGGTAAGCTACTTACAATTCTATAGATTCTCCACCAAGATTAATCTACTATGTATTGTTTCTCATGAGTTTGTTACATTCAAACTCATTAACCTTGAAAATTGTATAACTGTTCAATAATGAAACCTTATTTACTCTTGTAGATGTTTTTGACTGACCCCTCCTGAAGGAGCGGTGGAAACCGAAAAACATGTAGAGGACTCCCTCAGGGTATACATCCAAGCCTTCTTGTACCTGGACCTACGTGTCCACTACTTGTTCTCATTACTGTGCACGGTACTATGTGCACAGTGTATGTACCTATGTACTAACTGTTTTTAACTTTGTCAATTTTCTAATAAATTGTTCAAAATTTTCTTTTTAACTGTTTCAATCCTTGGGTACTGAGATAGTCCTCGACACTTTAGTGCTATAGAGTATGTTTGGAGCAGCTCCAAGCACTTCCCCATTTTCTAAGACTGGGATGCCAATAAAGTTCAAGTGCGTGTAAAGCATGGGTGCCCAATCTGTGGCCCTTCAACTGTTGCAGGACTACAAGTCCCATGAGGCATTGCAAGTTGCTGACAGCTATAAGCATGGCTCCCAAAAGCAGGGGGATGATGGTAGTTCCGCAACAGCTGGAGGGCCACAGGTTGAGCAGCCATGGTGTAAAGCAGGGATGTGCAATTTTCGTACCTCCAGCTGTTGCAAAACTACAAGTCTCATAATGCCTCTGCCTCTGGGTGTCATGCTTGTGGCTGTCAGAGTCTTGCTATGCCTCATGGGACTTGTAGTTCTGAAACAGCTGGAGGTCCGCTAATTGCATATCCCTGGTGTAAAGGCATGCGTCCCAATACATTTGACAATACAGTGTATGTAGAACAAGCATGCAGCTAGTGAAGTAGGAGGTCCTGCTTTACATTCTTATTCTGGTGATTAAGAAACAATTTTTTTTAAGCTTTTGAGCCAACAGACAGCCAAGCAGTACTGTTTTTACCATAATGGCACTCATGGGCCAGTGCCTAGGGCAGCAGAGTTAAAGTGGGGGCGGTGATACCAAGCCTTAGAATTAACTAATTATGATAACGTGTTCCTTATTTTGTTTTCTGTTCTGATCACCTCTTATGTTTACATTCATAAAGAAAGTTTTATTTAAATCATAAATCATACATTTTATTTAAATCATAAATGATCATATGACACAAGAGGCAGAGTTTGTACAAATGGTGTGTGCTGCAAGAGTCTCAAACTGGCGGCCCTCCAGCTGTTGGGAAACTACAAGTCCCATGAGGCATTGCAAGGCTGACAGTTACAAGAATGACTCCCAAAGGCAGAGGCATGATGGGATTTGTAGTTTCACAACAGCTGGAGGGCCGCCAGTTTGAGACCCATTGATATTTACATAGAACCCTACAGCCACAGAATTTTAAAAAGGTGGAATGTGGGGACGGCAAACAACGGCAACCTTCCCCTTCTTCTTTTCTCAATACAAGTCTGCTTTCCTTATCCAGAAACAAAGAACACAGTGACACATCCACATCTGCTTTCATTTCACATGTCATAAAAATTCAATGTAATGGTTGTTCTCCTTTAAGCCTCGTAGAGTTTTACAAGTCACTGTGATAAAGCTCCGTTCTGATACATTGATCTGCAGACTCCCGGCCTCATTAGATATTCATTTATGTAAAGTCTGCTCTGCACGTAAGCTCTAGACCCCATTCCATCATTAATCACATAGAAATATCCGATTTTTTTCTGCTCTTACCCCCAGAACCTGGCTACAGACAGGCCAATACTAGCACAGCAGTAACAGCAAATGTTTGCCCGTGTTTTGGATCCAGTCGAATTGAAAAGATGGATTAAACAATGGAGGATGAACCACACAGATACATAGTTGGGGCCAGTCAATATAAAATATTGTACAAATAATATTATGTAGTCTTCTCTCCAGCCAGCAGGTGGAGCTCTAGTCTTCATTTTACGAGAGGCATTGTATTATTCTTAAACCTCATACACACGATTGGACTTTTTACAAACTTTCCCGTGGACTTTTGTACAAAAGGGCGTTGGCCGTAAGTTTGTATTGCATACACACAATCTGACTTTTTTGGCAACAAACACGAACGTAGTGACGTTTCAACATACTGACGACACTTCAAAAGAGGACATTCAATTACTCCAGCACCACCTTTGGTCAACTTCTGTATTGTTGTCTGATCTTTTGCATTGGTTCTGAGCATGTGTGTTTGTACCTTGTACAAAAGTCTGATGGTTTGACTGATCAGATACAGTTGCTTTTCGGTCAACGATTTTACATCTGGTTCAGTCAATCTTTTTAAATCAATTAAACAAAAAAATCCTGGTAGTCTCAAAAAATGATTGTAAATTCAATCCTTAATGTGACATGATTCACTTTGTGCATAAATAATGCCCTAATACCTTTAACCTCTTAAAGAGCAGCTCAGTTGTACTGCGGTAAGTTGGCTCTATTACGCGAATCCCCGTCATTGTACGTCGGTTCATGTAATAGACATAACCTTAAAGCCCGAGCGCATGGCCAGCAGGTACGATGTCTGCCGGCCACTCGCTAGCGCTCCAAAGAGAGCCAGAACAGGGATCTGTCAATGTAAACAAACAGATCCCCGTTCTGACAGGGGAGCTGAGAATGATCATCATCTGTTCCTAGTGATTAGGAACAGCGATCTCTTTCCTCCTCCAGTCAGCCCAGACCCCATACAGTTAGAAACACCTCCCAGGGAACACATTTAACCCTTTTATCGCCCCCTAGTGTTAACCCCTTCCCTGCCAGTGTCATTTATACAGTAATCGGTGCATTTTTATAGCACTGATCGCTGTATAAGTGCCACTGTTCCCAAAAAAGTGTCAAAAGTGTCTGCCACAATGTCGTAGTCCCGCTAAAGATCGCAGATCGGCACCTTTACTAGTAAAAAATAATTAATAATAAAAATACCATAAATCTATCCCCTATTTTGTAGATACTATAACTTTTGTGCAAACCAATCAATACACACTTATTGCGATTTTTTTTTTTACCAAAAATATGTAGAAGAATACATATTGGCCTAAACTAAGGAAGACATTTTTTTTTATACATATTTTTGGGGATATGCTTTATAGCAAAAAGTAAAAAATATTGTTTTTTTTCAAAATTGGCGCCCTTTTTTTTGTTTATAGCGTAAAAAATAAAAACCGCAGAGGTGAAATACCACCAAAAGAAAGCGCTACTTGTGGGGAAAAAAGGACGTCAATTTTATTTGGGTACAGCGCCGCATGACCGCGCAATTGTCAGTTAAAGCGACGCAGTGCTGTATTGCAAAAATTAATTAAGGGGGTAAATCATTCCAGTCCTTAAAGCGGTAGTAAACCCGCTAATGTTTTTTTTTTTTTTACCACCTGCAAAGCAAAAGGCATAATGAGCTAGTATGCACCGCATACTAGCTCATTATGAAATACTTACCTTAGAACGAGGCCCCGACATCTGGCCGATCCACGCCGAGGGAGCTGTCATGCTCCCTCAGCGTTTCTTCCGGGTATCGCGGCTCCGGCGCTGTGAGTGGCTGGAGCCGCGATATCGTCACTCCTGCGCATGCGCACGGGAGATTTCATCCCGGCTGGTCGGCCACTGCCGGATTTTCAGCCGAGAATCCCCTTGTGCGCATGCGCCGCTGCAGTCAGTGGCGCATACCGAGGGGAATATCTCCTAAACCGTACAGGTTTAGGAAATATTTTTTTTACCTACAGGTAAGCCTTATTATAGGCTTTCCTGTAGGTAAAAGTAATAAAAAAAGAGTATACAACCACTTTAAGTGGTTAAGTGATGAAGTAAACAGTTCAGAGAATGTGCAGGAAATGAATCCAAAAGCCGATTAGACAGGGATTCCACCCCACCAAACAGTCATGCAGAGCCTTCTGTGGCACCCCACACCCTGTGATCAGTGCTCAGGGATGCTTACCAGATGGTAGGTGCCACCTATTGCTAGGATGGTCAAACGGGCAGGCAGAAAAACCTCTGCAGGGTATTGAAAACCAGGAAGCCTCTGGGACACTCTGGTGGTAAGATGAATCCATGTAGTAACACTCACAATGGAGTATCCACCAGAACCAGGACGTAGACTATATAGACAGAGAGCTCCAATAGTGTAATACTGTTTATGTAACTGTCTTTTGAAAAAACAAATGGCTTTATAAAAAGCAAACATAAAATCTTTCATCCGCACTTCCGGGTCACATATGGGCGCAATGGCGTCAGCGCGTAGCTCCGCCTGACATGTTTCATCACATGTGACGTCTTCCCGGGACACAGGCGACGCACTGAGCCATCACTCTAAATACAAATATTACAAAGACCAAGCCTTGTTTTCACACGGCGGCCATATTATGCTGATTCAAGCCTCCTTCCCATTCACCACTATAGTTACAACCACGCCTCGGTTTCAGATATCAACTGAATAAATTGGACCTTATTGTCAAATCATGGTTGTACTTAACAACTTGCAAAAGATAGATTAAAAAAAATCCAAAAATGATAACATTTTGTCGAGCCTTGTTGTGCTTGCCGTATTGGCTGGAATTCAAGCCATTTTTGGCCAGCTTTACTGGCTCAGTCTGAACTTTCAATCAAACAGATCATCTGGAAATCCTTAGCCATGTATTAAACTGTGCTGTGTTCATGGACCTCTCTCCCCAACTAAACGTACCCTGCCCCCCTTTATCCAATCACTACAGTCTAATTAAATGCCACAAATACCCACCTAAATCCATAGTCACCTGACACTTGGGTCCCAAGCCTTCTCTCTTCCTCACTTCAGAGTGGAAGGATCCCGCTTTGGAATCTCCGATTGCTGCCTGGTGGTGTGTACAACATCTATTGGCTATGTATTGGCAGGGTCTTCACAGGTCCTAAAGACATAGCAGTGACATGGTGATATCATGGTGAGGGCCAGTGGTGGGCCTAGACTGTAGCCCTCCTATTTGTAGTCTCCTCCAGCAGAAGTGGCATAGTCAAGGGTCACATGACAACGAAGTCAGGTAAAAAAAAAAAAAGGGGGGGCTTTGGCAGGCATTATTCTAAAAAAATGATGGAATGGGGAGGGGGGAAAGGGACTTGAGGGATGGCATGGCATACAAAGATAGTAAAAAAAATATAAAATAAGTCCAGTGTTTATAGATCTTAATGAGTCATAGGAGCCATAACCTATCCCTTATTGCAAGGGTCTCTAAACTTTTTAAACAAAGGGCCAGTTTTCTGCCCTTCAAACTTTAGGAGGGCCGTACTCAATAGAAGTAGAATATACCCCGGCATCATAGTTACATAGTAAGGTTGAAAAAAGACACCAGTCCAACCTGAGTGAGTGTCTACAATTGTCCCTATCCCTGTGCTTTGTATCTCATTGTAGCGGCTGTAATCTGTTGCAGGGCGGCCTTGACTTATTGGGCTTACCGGTTACCTTCTCTTGGCCTGCTCTTCCATGTCTAGGGGTTCCCAGGGTTGATACCCAATGACTTGAACACTGACACAAATAAAGTCCTTTCAAAGGGTTTTATTTTGCAGTAGTAACATCCAATAAAACAGTATCTTATGGGAACAGAGGGCACGGGTGAAGAACTCAGGCACCTTGAACTGCAAGCCTAGCAAAGTCTCTAATTCCACCCAGAGAGTAGCCACTCATAGCTTGGTGCTTCAAGGCTGAACAGTTCTTTAGCCAGAGATCATGGCAGTCAGCACGTTGGCTCAAAACTTAAAACAATCCTATGAACGTGTACAAATTGTAACTAAGGGTGAATGGGAACCTTTTTCCTCAGTACCTGGAATGTTCTCTGTCTCCTCAATGGTACTGGAAAAGCGTGGATTCGTCACTGTCCTTCCCAACTCAGTAACCAGGCACTTCTTTGGATGCCACTTGCCTCCGAAGAGTCCTCCCCTGGTCACTTCCACGAGCTGTGGTGCCTCTCCAAGCCGAGAGCACACCCGGACACCTTGAATCCTCCCTCAGTTACTGCGCCTCGGACCAGCAGGTTCCGAGACTCGGGAACAGACGGATCCCTACCCCAGACCAGGTAGGTCTATTAGGAGCCTCTGACAGGAACATGTTGCGGGATGACGAACACCCCATGACCGGGACCCCTCACGGGCTACCCCGGTCCTGGAACCAGAACAGACCATACAGGCCTCACGAACTCCTCTCCTCCAAACACGTGACCCAAACCTCTTAAGTACCCCTTCTCAGACTCCTCAGCAGGCCCCGGCACTCCCACTTATTGGTTCCGAGAAGGCTGATACCTAAACACCCAACCAGGCCTGGTTCTGGCCTGTCATGTGCACCTCACCGTTTCACATGACCAGGCAGAACTTCCAAACACAGCCTGGCCAGACTGGTGTTATTAACCCTCAGAACCCCTACTGTTCTAAGGCAAAAACTAAATGTACATGCGTATGACATTTTGTCCAAAATGTCATCCGCTACATCATTAAGATACTCTTCTATTATATATTTAAGGTACTCATGTAGCACTGTCAATTTATGCAGTGCTCCACATATACATCACACACACTCACATCGGTCGCTGTCCTCAAGGAGCTCGCAATCCAAGGTCCCCAACTCACATTCATATACTAGGGCCAATTTTGGACAGAAGCCAATTAACCTACCAGCATGTCTTTGGAGTGTGGGAGGAAACTGGAGAAAACCCACGCAGGCACAGGGAGAACATGCAAACTCCAGGTAGGTAGTGTCATGGTTGAGATTTGAACCAGCAACCCTTTTTACTTCTAGGTGAGAGTGCTAACCACTACACCACTGTGTCGCCAGTGGGATCAGACAATGTCTCAGGCTTGGCAGTCGGTGCGAAACAATTACATAACGCCCATTTTCAGTAGGACAAGAAATAATGCCCCATCATTGGTGTCAGCGGGAGGAATTGTACCCCATCATTGGAGTCAGTGAGAGGAATAGTGCCCCATCATTGGTGTCAGTTGGAGGAACAGTGCCCCATTGGTGTCAGTGAGGGGAATAATGCTCCATCATTGGTATAGGTGGGAGGATCAGTGCCCCACCATTGGTGTCAGTGGGAGGAATAGTTCCCCATCATTGGTGTCAGGGGGAGGAATAGTTCCCCATCAATGGTGACAGTGGGAGGAATAGTTCCCCATCACTGGTGTCAGTGGGAGGAATAGTTTCCCATCATTGGTGTCAGTGGGAGGAATAATTCCCCATTTTTGGTGTCAGTGGTAGGAATAGTGCTCTATCTTTGGTGTCAGTGAGAGAAATAATGCCCCGTTGTTGGTGTTAATGGGAGGAATAATGCTCAATCATTGGTGTCAGTGGGAGGAATATTGCCTATCATTGGTGTCAATAGAGGGAACAGTGCTCCATCATTAGTATCAGTGGGAGAAATAGTCCCCCATTGTTGGTATCCAGGGAAGGAATAGTGCCCCACCGTTGGTGTCAATGGGAACAATAGTGCCCCATTGTTGTTACAGCAAGAGCAATAGAGCCCCATTGTTGTCAGTGAGAGGAATAGTGCCCCATTGTTGGTACCAGTGGGAGTAATGGTGTTCCATTGTTGGTGTCAGTGGGAGGAATAGTGCCCCATTATTGGTGTCAATGGGAGAAATAGTGCTAGATCATTGGTATCAGTGGGAGGAATAGTGCTCCATCATTGGTCTCAAAAGGAGGAATAGCGTACCAGTGTTGGTGTCAGTGAGAGGAATAGTGCCCCATTGTTGGTATTTGTGGGAGGAATTATGCCCCATTTTTGGTGTCAGTGGGAGGAAGGTGTCCCAAGGGCCAGATAAAGGCCAGCAAAGGGCCACATCCAGCCCACAGGCTTCTGCTGTTTCAGTCGGACAAACCACAGCTCAATGCAAGCGATCTGAAAACCAGAGCAGCTTCCCTTTCAAGCAATATCTTGCTGTTTTATTAGAGAGGAATTCTTGTGGATTTTTGTCTCCACACTTGATATCTGTAGCTCTGACATCCATCGCTCCTGTTATAATTTCACACTGGTTATTGATTGCTGTGTGTTGGGTTTGGAGTGTTTCTGTTGATCTAAGTTCCTCGGGTCCTATGTGAAATTTCTAATTGCGGCACAATAATCTCCTGCAGTCCTGAAGCACAATTTCTCATTACAGGAGACGATCGATACCCGCTCATTCCAGACGTGCAATGACAAGACATTTACAGCCAAAGAAATAAAAGCTTTAATCTTGGTTCTAATTAGCCAATAAGCATTGTTTAGAAGACTTCCAAAAGTCATTTTTAAACTAAAATAAGTTTATCCGTTATGGCAAAGGGGGGGGGGGGGGGAATCCACCACCTATAGAGCCTAGTCACCATTCAGTGATGAAAACCAGGAAGCTGCAATCTGATTGGTTGCTACAGGTTAAAGGGAAACAGGTAAGTACATAGCTGAAATACACTTTTCACACTTTTTGCAATTATGTTCAGCCACTTTTGTGATTAATATACCCCTGTTAGGTGGACCGAAGGGTGACACCATTTTTTTCTATTGCAATCGAAGAAACTGTCAAGTGTCACCTTCCTGCAAAATCCCAGAGAAAAAGCAGCAGCAAACAAAATCACTTCTGTTTACACCATCCTGTATGTACGATTATACTGTTAGACAGACAGCATTGTGCTCAGTTTAACTGCCATTGCTTTGCACTCCAGAGCACTACAGGAAGCTAACCTAGAGGCAGAGAAGAGGTACTTATACTAACTGTATTTCAATTTTATGCAATGAATTTTCTTGGTTAATTGATTGGTTACAGCTGAACTATAGACAGATAAAAAAAAAAAAGATTAATGCAGCTATCATCAAATGTATTTTTAAATGCAAGCAATCATAGACATGCACACAGGGCGTGTGGGTTGTGCCTGGGCACACCCTAATCACCCATTTGGTGCAGATTTCCTATGCTGTTCGGGCATCAATGTCATTTACCGGCCCCTTCTTTTTCTAAAAGAACACAGTGAGTGATCAGTACTGAATTGCTCTTTGATCATCTCTGTGGTTTATATTTTTTGCGCTATAAACCAAAAATTTGGAAAAGAACACAATATTTTGTACTTTTTGCTATAATAAATATACCCATTATTTTTTTTTTTTTTTAAAAGCTAAATTTTTCCTCAGTTTAGGCTGATATGTATTCTTCTGCATATTTTTGGTAATAAAAATCGCAAAAAGCGCATATTAATTGGTTTGCGCAAACGTTATTGCGTCTACAAAATAGAGGATAGATTTATTGCATTTTTATTATTTTATTTTTTAGTTTTTTACTAGTAATGGCGATGATCAGCGATTTTTATCGGGTCTGTGACATTATGGTGGACAGATCGGACACTTTTTGACACATTTTTGGGACCATTGACAAGTATACAGCGATCAGTCCTTTAAAGATGCAGTGATTACTGTGCAAATGTCACTGGCAGGGAAGGGGTTAACACTAGGGGTCGATCAAGGGGTAACTGTGTTCCCTCATTGTGTGTTCTAACTGTAGGGGGAGGGGACTGACTAGAGGAGATGACAGATCGCATCACATCAAAATAGTGCAGGTACCTTTTCCTAAGTAGGAGAGATGTGAGTCGCACCGAGTAGAACGGTTCCATTGCCGTTAATGGGGCATGGCTTGTCATGCGAGTTTGAACACTCAAGCCACGTGGCAAGTCACAGTAGTGTGAACTGGGGCTTAACCACATGACCTCCAGAAGGTTTTAACCCCTTCATGAACAGACCATTGTTTGTTATCCAACACTTATATAAACAAAAAAGACCAAAACTTTTGAAATAAAAACATATTTTCTACTTTCTGATGTCCAATAAAATCGAATTTCCTAATAAATTTAAGCAAACGTATTCTGCTACATGTCCTAAATGCTGACAGTGATCAGGGCTCATCCTGCCAACACTACATTTTTGGGGACAATATACTGTTGGGGACACTAGTATATGGTAGTTCTAACCGTGGTCAGGATACGGACCCAGACAGACACTGGCTGGCTTTTCTTCCTGATTTCAGCTCTGAAACGTACGTGAAATCAGGGAGAAAAACCAGACAGATCTGTCTGTTTACTAGCAAACACAGATCTGTGCTGTGATTGGCCACAGCAATCAGCAGGTCCACAGGCAAAATCATTGGCTGTGAGCCTACTGATGAACTTGCTCTGTGTCCAAGCACAGCACAAGAGGCAAGGGGCACATGCACAGCTGTAAAGGTAAAGTTAAGAAGTCAGGAGTGACGTATGGGTGCCCAGGGGAGTCGCTGGCCAGCAATAAAATTACTTCTGGCCGGTTAGCAAGTGGTTTAAGCCCAATACTGACCAAAAAACTGATCAAAAAAAATAATAATGCCTAAGCACGGGTTTAAAATAAAGTGGCAGCTCCGGCTGCAAAACGTACCCTCTCTGCTGTGCTGTCCTCTGCAGTATAAGGTTTGTGGCACTAGATCTCCTTAAAGCGGAGCTCCACCCTAAAGTGGAACTTCCGCTCATTGGAACCCTCCCCCCTCTGGTGCCACAATTGGCACCTTTCAGGGGGGAGGGGGGTGCAGATACCTGTATAGTACAGGTATTTGCACCCACTTCCGGCATAGATAGCTGCAGATTCTGCGGGTATTTACGCCACTTCCTGCGGATCCCCCACTGTCTGCTGGGAAACACACGGATCCCAGAGACAGCGGGGACCATCCTTATTGCGCAGCGTGACTCGCGCATGCGCAGTAGGGTGATTCCCATACCCGAAGATGGCAGCGGCAGCACCCGAGAGCCAATCGAGAGATCAGCTTCGGGTGCCGACATCGCGGGCGTGCTCGGCGGGTGAGTGTCCTTATTTTAAAAGTCAGCAGCTGCAGTATTTGTAGCTGCTGACTTTTAAAAACAAAAAAACGGCGGAACTCCCACTTTAATCTTCTAAGCTGCTTGGCTACGGACCTTTTGTGAGTGCAGAGCAGACATTCTCAACCAGGACTCAATGGAACCCTAGAGTACTGTCCACCGCCAGAGAAGATATAAAGAGCCCTGCACATCAGGTTACTAATCAGAAGACATTGTAAAAAAGGTAAGTACAATTTTTGTCCACAGTCTCTGACCATCTCATACAGTATATCATGCTCATAGTTTCTGGCCATCTCTTGTATCATGCCAGAAGTCTCTGCCCAGCTTTTATATCATGTCTATAGTCTCTGACTATCTCTTGTTTAATGACTATATTCTCTGACCATCCTTTGTATCAGTCTCTAACTATCTCTCGTAAATTACCGCAGTCTCTAACCATCTGTTGTTTTATGCCCACACTCTCTAGCCTGCTCTTGCATCATGACCACAGATCCTGATCATCTCACGTGTCTCAATCCTACAGTCTCTGACTATCTCTTGTATCATGTCCGCAGTCTTTAGCCATCTCTTGAATCATGCTCATAAGGTTTGTATATATCTTGTTGTGTGTCGGCTGTCTCTGAGACTGAATATTCACTTAATTTTATGTATGACCCTTTGGTAATATTGTGTACCACACTTTAGGCCCCCTTATATCATGAAAGTAGACCTCCACTGGTCTATGACATGGGTTATACTGCTGCCTACATGTCATAGACTAAGATACAATCCTGTGTCCTTCAACGAATGGTAAAAAAACAAAAAATCGGATTGCACAAGCCCAGTTGTAACTGGTTACCTCTAAGTAGTGGATGTAGTGTTGAACTACAACCTAGACTAGCCATGACATGTGAAGGACCTAACCCACAGTCACTTCCTCCACCCGTTAACCATAATATCTAACCCTCTCCAAATCCCCTCACAAATGACATGACAAGATTTTGGATTAAATGGCCTTGATGGCCTTTTATTAACAATTACTTTGAGATTAAATAAACAACATTTAAAATAACTCATAACCAACTTTTTTGTACTTTTTGGGGTCTTTGAGGGGAACCCCACCCCACTGGTCACTGCGACAAACTTCTTTTTACTTTAGGCCTCCAGTCGCAAACCCCTGGACCCGGAGACGGTACTCAACTTTCGCAGTGACCCACCTTTTACCCCTTCCAGGTTAACCCCTTGTTAACCAGACGGTACCTGATAACCCCATCCACAGATGGGTACCAACCATGTTATCCCCATACCACAGATGGGTACCAACCATGTTAACCCCATACCACAGATGGGTACCAACATGTTAAACCCCATACCACATATGGGTACCAACCATGTTAACCCCATACCACAGATGGGTACCAACCATGTTAACCCCATACCATAGATGGGTACCAAGCATGTTAACCCCATACCACAGATGGGTACCAACCATGCTAACCCCATCCCACAGATGGGTACCAACCATGTTAACCCCCATACCACGGATGGGTACCAACCATGTTATATATGCATATAACATCCATATTCTCCTCCTTCCAAGATCCAACCGCTGCCATGGGCTGTCCGTACAGCCCCTATTATAATCAACGATACTCGGGAGGGTGGGTGGGCATCTTTTCCTCCACCGCTCAGTACTGACGTCACTCCCCTTCCTGCCTAATAATTTTCTAACCCGAGCGCCTCCCCTGCTCCGGCCACTCCCCTTTTCTTAAAGGAGACAAATTAATTATTTTCCTTACAAGCATGACTGTGCTGTCCACACCTGTCATGCCGTCCCTACGCTTATTCTTTTCTCTCCTTATGCTCCGGGACTCTCTTTCTCAACCTTTTCAAAACAGAAGAACCTTTGAAATAACTTTCTGATCTTAGAGAACACCTGCTAAAAATTACTATATCTACAACTTAGTGTGTTGGTCAGTGGGAAGAATACTTCCCCTAGCAACCTCTGGAGGAACCCTGGTTGAGAAACCCTATCATAGACCAACCTTTCTCAAATGTTTTACTCCAGATGAATCCCTAATATAATTATCAGGTCTTGGGGAACCCCTACCCGAATCAATTAATTAAGGATTAATGGCAAAAATGCCTCTTATGCCGCGTACACACGACCAGACTTATGTCCGACAGACTTTCGAAGGAATTCTGCCGGAGTTCTGACAGAGTTCTGACGGACTTTCCGAATGAGCGGACTTGGCCACACACAATCACATCAAACTCTGACGGATTCGAACGTGATGACGTACGACTGGACTCGAATAAGGAAGTTCATAGCCAGTAGCCAATAGCTGCCCTAGCGTCAGTTTTAGTCCGTCAGACTAGCACACACACGAGCGGATTTCTGGGTCTGGCAGAGTTCTGGCGTAAAAATTTGAAGCATGTTCCATTTAAGTCTGTCAGAGTTTTACGAATCAAAAGTCCGTTGCAGCCCACACACGATCGAATAGTCTGCCGGAATCATTCCATCAGACTTTGGATGTTGAAAAGTCCGGTCGTGTGTACGGGGCTTTACATTGGCGGTCAGTAGGAAGAATGAAACCTTTACCAAAAAGACTACTGGCGTCATACTGCTGACTTTTACAATTGATGTTGGATCTGGAACTATGTAGACACCATCAAATAGAAAGTCAGCCAGCCACAGCTCCAGGAACCTCAAGAAACCTCTAGAGCAGGGGTCTCAAACTGGTGGCCCTCCAGCTGTTGCGAAACTACAAGTCCCATCATGCCTCTGCCTGCCTGTGGGAGTCATGCTTGTAACTGTCAGCCTTTCAATACCTCATGGGACTTGTAGTTCCGCAACAGCTGGAGGGCCGCCAGTTTGAGACCCCTGCTCTAGAGGAACCCTAGCATTCCTCAGAACCCTGGTTGAGAAAGGCTGCCCTCAATAAAACGGGACCTTCAAGCAGATAGACTGTGATCTCTTACAAGCATTTCACATTTTATTTTATTCTGGAGCGTGCCTTAAATTTTATATTTCTATCTTTTACCTCTGCCGAGAGAAAACATTTGTCCCAATTTAAAGGGTGTCAGATAATTGTTAGCATCTGAAAGGAAAAGTTGACAGAGAAGAAAACACAACAGCGGAAAAAAAAAGAGAGCAGGGGGACGCGTTTGGAGGGGAACAAACAAGGAACAAGATGGTGACATGACAGTAAGGACGGGGGGAGGCTTGCAACAAGCACATTCTTCAACAGAAAATAACATTCATTTGCAAGTTCTTATCATGTAAATGTGACACTGTATATTTTTAGGAAGCTTCTGAAAAAGAGATAACAATGCCTTCAAATTATACCTTTACCCCATCCTCTGGTGGCTCGGCTTTCATCTGCCGCGTTAGCAGTGGCAGGAAGGAGATGTGAAACAAAGAGGAAATATTATATTAGAGCAGAGAGGAGGGAACCCAACTTCAATGCAAAATCAGCAGCTACTGATCGAGAATTAATGCCAGAGGAATAATTTGATATCCTGCCAAGCTTTATCTGAAGCTGTACCTACAACTGTCTTGTTTTGAAAAAAAACGTAACTGGAGGCAGCAAGTAAAATTATGCTGTTAACTTCGAATAGAGTCGCAAGGAAACAATGCTAAAGTCATAAAGTCCAATTAAGGACCAGGCCTATTCTGACACTTTTTATTTAGAAAAATCTGTATTGTTTGCTACTTAGAACCCCTAAACATTTTTTAATATTTTTATATATGTGCATGTTCATTATATATATATATATATATATATATATATATATATATATATATATATATATATATATATATATATATATATATATATATATATATATATATATATATATATAGATAGATAGATATAGATAGATAGACAGATAATTTTTTTTTAGCAGAGGCCCTAAAGAATAAAATGCTGTTGCAATTTTTTTTTTGTCACACAGTATTTGTGTGGCAATTTTTCAAATGCAATATGTTTGGAAAAAGTACACTTTTATTAATTTATAAAAAAATAAAGCAATATATAACCCGATTTTTTTGTAAAATATAAAAGATGTTGTTATACCGAGTAAATAGATACCCAACATGTCATGCTTTAAAATTGTGCACACTTGTGGAATGGCACCAAACTACGGTACTTAAAAATCTCTATAGTCTATTCTGACACTTTTTATTTACACGTAAAAATCTGTATTTTTTTTTTTGCTACTTAGAACCCTAAAAAATTATATATATTTTTTTAGCAGAGGCCATAAAAAACAAAATGGCAGTAGTTGCAATATTTTATGTCACAGTAGTTGCGCAGCAGTTTTTTAAAAGCAATATTTTTGGAAAAAATACACTTCAAGTACTTAAAAAAAAAAAAGAACACAAAAGATAACCCAATTTTTTGTATAATGTGAAAGATCATGTTACGCTGAGTAAATAGATACCTAACATGTCACGCTTTAAAACTGCTCATGGAATGGCGCTAAATAACAATATTTAAAAATCTCCATAGGCGACGCTTTAAAATTGTTTACAGGATACGAGTTTAAAGTTACAGAGGAGATCTAGTGCTAGAATGATTTCTCTCGCTAAAAAGTTTGTGGCAATACCTCACATACGTGGTGCAAACTCCATTTACATATGTGGGCGTGACCTATGTATGCGCTCACCACTGCACGCAACAGTGACGGCCATTCTATTAGGGGAGCACGGGTATCGCCCCTCCCCCTGTCCATGTGTCTGGCCACCTGATCTACATACAGGGCACTGAAATTTTGATTCCAATTGGGGGAGACGTTTTTTTTAAGCATGTGATTAGAGCCAGAGGCTCTAATAGGCTTAGAAAAAGGGCGGGCTCGGGGTGCAGAGAACTGCGCTCCGACCCCACCCAGTTGAGTGACAATAGCGAATGAATATTCACAATTACCACACTGATCTTCCTCCCGGCTAATCAGGAAGCGGGTCTTGAGACCAGTCACCTGACTGGCTGAAAGGACAGGCCTTCCTATTGAACGCCGGGAGGAGGAGGGAGGAGACGCACGACGGAAGTCACCATGATGCAGAAGAGGAGGAGAGGACACCGGAGCCGCTGCCCGCCCACAACCTAGTTGGGGTAAGGGCTGGGCTGGATGACCAACCGACCAACAGACAGCAGGTGGGTGGGGTTTGGAGTGCTGTCAGCTGACCGGGGGGGCAGTGGTTGATTGCCGCCCTCCCAAAAAAAGCCACTAGTATGGGTGATCAGGGGCGCTTTAAATTTGTTTGTCCTTTATTATTTACTCTATTGCATTTATTTTATTTCTACACTGTCCCATTACATTTTTTAAAACTTGTACTGCTATCACAAGAAATGTAAACATCCCTTGTGATAACAAGTACTCTTTATGAAGAGATCTTTGGTCAGTAAGACTCCACATCTCTCCTCTACATAGGAAAGCATCAGAACAAAAAATAAAAACATTAATCTAATGCTTTCCAAAAGAAAATTGGCCTTGTTTACATCGGGCCATGAACAGGAAGTGACATCATGACATCTCTCCAGGCCTCCTAGGTCATAGAGAGAAGAGGAGGCCATCTTTCCTTTGCTAATTTCTATGGCCAGCCCCAACAAACGCCAGATCGGTTCCTGGGATTCGCGACGAGCCAGGCAAGCCCAACAACCACCAAAAAGCGGCAGAAAGGTAGGGGGGCAAATCAGCCACTCTGTTTTTATCGGAAAGAGCAGAGGCTGGGGAAAATTTTAAAACCGGGGTTATAGCGTCTAGCTGCAGCCATAACCCCAGTATACCATCATAAAATCGTGACATATTTTCTCAGTTAGGCGTTCGGCAAGTGGTTCCACCTCTAACTTATTTTTCAGTTTTATATAATAAATCGCAATCGGATTCAGTAGCCTTTTCACAGTGCCCCTAGGTGACAGGTCACCATATCCGAGATGATATCCATATCAGTTGTAAAAAAAAAGGGGGGGGGGGTTACCTCAATCCATCTTCTGACACTTCTGGGAGGTGTAGGTGATGTCAGTGTGCCTCCCGGGAAACCTGAGTACTCAAAATCATTTTCTTGGAAAATCCGCTGTGAGAACAAAATACTGGAAGCTGTGCTTGAATAAAAGGAGGGCAGAGGGCAAAGCATTAGGATTATTCTTTCTCTGATTTGTGTTACATATGATATATTTAGTTCTTTAAAATAGCAACTCTATATAGCAAAGTTTAACCACTTCAGCTCTGGGAGATTTACCCCCCTTCATGACCAGGCCATTTTTTTCAATAAGGCACTACGTTACTTTAATAAAAAAAAAAAAAAATGCCGCACTAGTGACACATAAAAATAACTTAAACACAAAACTAAAAGCAGCCACTAAAAGTGAGACACAGAATAAAGGAAAAAAACGTGAATTCATATATTGAGATCCTACATTATTATAATTGACAATTGCGCGGTCGTGCGACGTTGTACCCAAATAAAATTTAAATTTTTTTCCCACAAATAGAGCTTTCTTTCTGTGATATTTGATCCACTCTGCGGTTTTTATTTTTTGTGCTATAAACAAAAAAAAAAAAAAAAGATATAGTAGAATATGTAGGCAGAGATCAGTATCAAGATCTATATAAAGTATAGCACCAACGTCCCTTGTAAAGTAGAAAATAATGTTCAGGAGATATGGGACTTTAAGGGTGCATTGCGACAGAAAACTAAATCAACTATATATTTAAAAAAAAAAATATATATATATATATATAAATATATATATATATATATATATATATATATATATATATATATATATATATATATATATATATATATATATATATATATATATATATATATACATATACAAATTTTATTAAATGAACAACATCATAAAATCAATACATACAATACAATCATAGCCATGGGTGTGTGCAAAACATCCTATTAGAGACAATGATTTACTGTAATCACGTCATGTTTTCTACATGTTTCGCCATGTGGCTTTTTCAGGAAAGAATGTGACAATTCATTTATTCAGTATAAGAACCTGTACTCTGTCAACTTTACTTTTTGCAATAAAAACAAAAAGGAAACAGAAATGAGTACAACAAATATAAACATATAATATCTTGTTGTATACATATGGCTGCATTTGCACACATGGTGAATGACACCCAAACGGAAAAAAACGCACAACTGAGGCAAGTATGATCAAGATTCAAATCTAGCCTGAGTTTTTCCTTCAGATTTACCAAAACCATATAATATGAGGTCAAACCTTAGGAGTTTCAATTTGTATGCACTCAGGCAGGCCCTTGCGCTACATGGTTTATGTAAATCTGAAGGAAAAACTCAGCAGAAAATCTAATAGTGTGTATGGGGCTTTAAAGTGGTTGTAAACCCTTAAAACCAACTTTGACCTACAGGTAAGCCTAGATTAAGGCGTACCTGTAGGTCCAAGAAATATCTCCTAAACCTACACGGTTTAGGAGATATTTGCCGAAAGACAGGCACCGCTGTCTACGGCGCATGCGCTGTAGACAGCGGCGTGCAGGCGCACTGAGCGCGCCGCAGTCAACGGCCATATGCCGCGAGTGGCGGCTCCCGTGCGCATGCGTGGGAGTGACGTCATCGCGGCTTCGCAGAATGACAGCGGTGGAGCAGCGAGACCCACCGAGAAGATGGAGGCTCCGAACTACAGGGGATCGCCGTGACTTCGCTGGTTCCTGTGTCAGGTCAGTGACACATAATGGATTACTATGCGATGCATAGTAGTCCATTATGCTTTACCTTTGCAGGGAATGAAAGAGGAAGTAAACTCATCAGGGTTTACTTCCTCTTTAAGAGACCTTACTACACTACTTACTACACTACGACTACAGTATGAACATTGCATGCTAAGGGTGTTTCCTTCCTTCTCCCTCCTTCTTTTGTGCTTTAGAATTGTTGAAATGGGATGGCCCCTTCCTGTTCCAACATGACTGAGCGCCAGTGTACAAAGCAAGGTCCATAAAGACACGAATGAGTGCTTTTAGGGTGGAGAAACTTGACTGGCCTGCACAGAGTCCTGACCTCAACAGACAGAATACCTTTGGGATAAATTAGAGTGGAGACTGCGAGCCAGGCCTTCTCGTCCAACATAAGTGCCTGATTGTGCTTCTGGAAGAATGGTCAACCATTCCCATAGACACACTCCTAAACCTTGTGGACGGCCTTCCCAGAAGAGTTGAAGATGTTATAGCTGCAAAGGGTGGGCCAACTCAATATAATACGGACTAAGACTGGGATGCCATTAAAGTTTATGTGTGTGTAAAGTCAAGCATCCCAATACTTTTGACAATATAGTGTACGTAACGTGTATAGTGCAGGGGTTAGAAAAATGTAAAATGCACAGGGCAGGTGTCAGAAGTATGTAACGTGCATAGTGCAGGGGTCAGAAGTATGTAATGTGCATAGTGCAGGGGTCACAAGTATGTAACTTACATAGTGCAGGGGTTAGAAGAATGTAACATGCATAGAAGTATGTAACGTGCATAGTGTAGGGGTCAGAAGTATGTAACGTGCATAGTGCAGGGGTTAAAAGAATGTAACATGCATAGAAGTATGCATAGAAGTATTTAACGTATATAGTGCAGGGGTCAGAAGTATGTAACGAGCATAGTGCAGGGGTCAGAAGTATGTAACCTGCATAGTATAGGTGTCAGAAGTATGTAACGTGCATAGTGCAAGCATCAGAAGAATGTAACGTGCATAGTGCAGGGGTTAGAAGACTGTAACATGCATAGAAGTATGCATAGAAGTATGTAACGTGCATAGTCCAGGGGTCAGACATATGTAACGTGCATAGTGCAGGGGTTAGAAGAATGTAACATGCATAGAAGTATGCATAGAAGTATGTAATGTGCATAGTGCAGGGGTCAGAAGTATTTAACGTGCATAGTGCAGGGGTCCGAAGTATGTAACGTATATAGTGCAGGGGTCAGCTGTGTTATGTACAGTGTGGGGAGTAGGGATGAGCCGAACACCCCCCAGTTCGGTTCGCTCCAGAACTTTCGAACGGACCCCAAATTCGTACGAACGTTAGAACCCAATTGAAGTCTATGGGACTCGAACGTTCGAAAAATTTAAAGTGCTAATTTTAACGGCTAATATGCAAGATACTGTCCTAAAAAGGGTTTGGGGACCTGGCTCCTGCCTCA
This sequence comes from Lithobates pipiens, assembly GCF_037356315.1. Lineage (NCBI taxonomy): Eukaryota > Metazoa > Chordata > Amphibia > Anura > Ranidae > Lithobates > Lithobates pipiens. The sequence continues at coordinate 50,695,574 of NW_027507748.1, forward strand.
GGGGACATGGGTCACTGCAAAAAAAAGTTTTAAAAATGTCCGTTTTGGCGGGAGCACTGATTTTAATGACGATTAAAGTGAAAAAAAAGTGAAATATTCCTTTAAATATGGTGCCTGGGGGGTGTCTGTAGTATGCCTGTGAAGTGCCACGTGTTTCCCGTGTTTAGAACAGTCCCTGCACAAAATGACATTTAACGGAAATAACATCATTTAAAGCTGCTTGCGGTTTTAATGTTATATCTGGTTCCTGCAATATGGTTGAAAATCATTGAGAAAAATGGCATGGGTAGCCCTCCCTGCCCATTACCAGCCTATTTGGGTCTTGTACGCATATTAAGGGGAACCCCGTACCCATATTAAAAAAAGGAAATGTGTGTGGCCCCCAGGCCCTATATACTCAGAACAGCAGTATACAGGCGGTGCAAACAAGACAGGGACTGTGTAGGTTTGTTGTGTTAAGTTGAATCTGTTTGTAATTTTCAACTGGTACATTTTTAAAGTGTAGCTCCAGTCAAAAAAACTATTTTTAAGCTTTTTGGAAAACATAGGGAAGGGTTATCACCCCTGTATAATTTGTTTTGTCGTCCATCTTTTTTCATCTCACTTGCTGTTGTCTCCTTCCATTTGCAAGTAGGAGATGTTTTTAAGTTGGATGTTTGAAAGTAGGGGCCTGCCCTATATGCTCTGCAGAAATGGCGGAACAAGGTGTTGGTTTTGCCACAACATTGTAAGCCCTCAAAGTGACTCTTGGTGGGCGCTGGAGCGCCCTGCTGTGAACGATTATATCAAGAATTGTAATTACATGCCATTGTTGAACAGTGGTAGAAAAATTTACCTTTGGTGGTTGTGGTGCTGGTGCCACAACACTATAAGTCCTCACAGTTACTCTGGGTGGGCACAGGAACGGGCCCTCCTGTGAAATATTATATCAAGAATTGTAATTACATGTCCCTGTTAAACAGGGGCAGAAAAATTGGGCCTTAGGCACTGGTGCTGGTGCCATCACACTGCAACCTCTGCCATATACTCTAGTTTTATTGCAGGAATTAGCCCTGCTGCAAAGCATTGCATCAAAAATTGTAATTAAACGCCCCTGTTAAACAGGGGCAGAAAAATTGGGCTGATGGCATCACCCAGAACCAGAAATGTTCTTCCAACATATCAGCGGAGGAGGAAGAGGATAGACAATCAACATAACAGGACAGTCACTCAGCATCAGCATAGGCAGTCTTGAAGGGATGTGATATTTCAAAAAAAATTATTCGGTTACATCAGCTTCAGGTGCTTGGTAGCTGTGGGTGATCCAAGACTGATTCATCTTGATGAAGGTCAGTCGATCAACTGATTCGGTAGACAGCCGCACCCTTTGATCGGTAACAAAGCCACCAGCAGCACTGAAGGTGCGTTCCGAAAAGAACGCTGGATGCAGGACAGGCCAGTAGCTCAATTGCATACTGTGCAAGCTCTGGCCAGTGATCCATCCTCAAGACCCAGTAAGCCAGAGGATTTTCGGTGGGAAAGGTGTCCAAGTCTGACCTTGCCCCTAGGTATTCCTGCACCATGTAAATCAGACGCTGGCGATGGTTGCTGGAACCGATCATACCTTGGGGCTGCGGACTAAAAAATTGTCTGAAAGCATCAGTCAGATGGCCACCTTCTCCACCGCTCCTTCTGACCGATGCCTCAGCAACACGTTGTCCAGGACCAGGAGTTTGTAACCTCCCAGTCTCTGGGAACGCGTTGCACAGACCTTTCTGCAAGGCCTCCCGGAGATGTCTCATCCTCTGCTCCCTCTGCGATGGCAAGATAAGGTCGGCAACCTTACCCTTGTACCGTGGATCAAGGAAAGTGGCCAGCCAGTAATGGTCCCTCTCCTTGATCCGAAGAATACGAGGATCCTTCCGCAGGCTTTGCAGGATCAGGGAGGCCATGCAGCGTAGGTTAGCTGAGGCATTCGGTCCGGAGTCCTCTGGGTCACTGAGGACAACATGATCCGCAGCTACCTCCTCCCAGCCACGTACAAGTCCACGTGTTTCTTGGGACTGTAAATCATCCCTACAAGACTGCTGCTGCTGCTGCTGCTGCTGCTGCTGATGCTGAGTGCCAGCCTCCACCTCCATGCTGACACAATCATCCTCCTCCTCCTCTTCCTCCTCCTCATCCTCTTCCTGTGTGATGGGTGGCACAGCAGGAACACTGTCTGGATAAAGGGGGCCTTGAGAGGCAAGGAAGTCCTCCTCTTCCTGCCTCTGTTCTGCCTCAAGTGCCCTGTCCATTATTCCACGCAGCGTATGCTCTAAGAGGTGGACAAGAGGTACAGTGTCACTGATGCATGCACTGTCACTGCTCACCATCCTTGTGGCCTCCTAAAACGGTGACAGGACAGTGCATGCATCCCTGATCATGCCCCACTGGCGTGGTGAGAAAAAACCGAGCTCCCCTGACCCTGTCCTGGTGCCGTAGTCGCACAGGTACTCATTGATGGCCCTCTGCTGCGTGTGCAGCCGCTGCAGCATGGCCAACGTTGAGTTCCACCTGGTGGGCATGTCACATATAAGGCGGTTCTTGGGCAGGTTCAACTCCTTTTGGAGCTCAGCCAGCCGAGCACAGGCATTAAATGATCGGCGGAAATGCACACAGACTTTCCTGGCCTGCTTCAGGACATCCTGTAAGCCGGGGTACCTGCCCAAGAACCGCTGCACCACCAGGTTAAGGACGTGAGCTACACAGGGCACATGGGTCAGTTGTCCCTGTCGGAGGGCGGAGAGGAGGTTGGTGCCATTGTCGCAAACCACCATTCCTGGCTTAAGCTGGCGTGGCGTCAACCACCTCTCGGCCTGCCCCTGCAGAGCTGACAAAACATCCGCCCCAGTGTGGCTCCTGTCCCCCAAACAAACCAGCGCAAGCACGGCATGGCATAGTTTTGCCTGCGTACTTGCGTAGCCCCTGGAACGCCTACGGAGCACCGCTGGTTCTGAGGACAGAGCACTGGAAGAAGCCATGGAGGAAGAAGAAGAGGAGGGGGTGGAGGAGAGAGGTGTGTCACAACCAATAGTAGCATTTTGGAGGCGTGGTGGCGGAACAACCTCCAACACTACTGCACCTTGTCCTGCATCCTTCCCAGCTGCCAGAAGAGTGACCCAATGGCCCGTGAAAGACAGGTAACGTCCCTGTCCATGCCTGCTGGACCATGAGTCAGCAGTAATATGCACCTTACCGCTGACCGCCCTGTCCAGCGAGGCAAGGACATTGCCTTCCACATGCCGGTAGAGAGCCGGAATCGCCTTCCGTGAGAAAAAGTGGCGTTTGGGGACCTGCCACTGAGGAACCGCACATTGTACAAACTCACGGAAGGGGGCCGAGTCTACCAACTGAAAAGGCAGCAGTTGAAGTGCTAGCAATTTAGCCAAGCTAGCATTTAACCGCTGGGCATGTGGATGGCTGGGAGTGAACTTCTTTTGCCGGTCCAGCAGCTGGGGCAGGGACATTTGCCTGCTATAATCGGACGTGGGTGTACTGCTAGCAGAGTGCCCGGAAACACTTGGCTGTGACACACCTAATTCTACACCTTCATTCCTCTCAGAGCAGGTTTCAGAGAGGACTGAAGGTCTAGTGGGGTTGGAGATGCCAGCTGATGAGGAGCAAGGAGAGGGCCGCTTTGTTCTTTGGTGTGGGTCTTTGAGGTACGCTTGCCAACGAGCTGCATGGCAGGTCAACATATGTCTGGTCAAGCATGTGGTGCCCAAACGGCTGATGTTTTGGCCACGCGAGATACGCTTGAGACATATGTTGCAAATAGCAGCGGTGCGATCTGATGCACTTGTCTCAAAAAAGGCCCACACCAAAGAACTTTTAGAATAACGTGCAGAGGCAGCGCCCTGCACAGGCGGAGCTCTGCGGTGTGATTCAGTCGGTGTGCTGCCCCTAAGCTGGCCCCTGGAGGGCATCCTGCCTCGTTGGACATGTGCCTCCTCCTCCTCCTCTCTCCTACCAGGCACCCACGTGGAGTCAGTGCCCTCATCATCCCCTCCCTCTTCATCGCTGTAGCAAACCTGGCAGTATGCTGCAGCTTGTGGAACATGACTGCCAGATTGCTGTCCTTCTTGAGTATCCCCTCTCTCTGCATTCACGCTACTGCCTTCCTCTAGCTGAGTGTCATCATCAGAGGCTACAAAACACTGGGCATCCTCCTGGAGCATGTACCCAACACTGTGCTCAAAGAGTTCAGGAGACTCCTCAGGAGGACGTGGTGGGTCTAGGGAAGGAGTCACTGATGATGACATTGAGAGGAGGGAAGACGATGCGTTGGCAGCTGCTTTGCTAGTACCCTGAGACTGGGTGAGAGAGGATGAGGAGGATGAAGAGGGCTTGGTCATCCACTCTACCAAGTCGTTGGCATGTTGCGACTCAACATGTCCAGCTGCCGAAAAGAAGGACAAGCGTGTCCCATGGCCACGTGCTGATGACAATGCACCGCGTCCACGACCAGCACTGTTGTCTCTAGACACAGAGTCTGCTTGCCCTCTTTTATCGGCTCGCGCCTGTCTGTCTCTCCTTGCTGGCCTTCCAGACATGGTAATGGCCTGAAGGGAGTTGGGTAAAAAAGCAGTTGGGTAGTGTATATTGTGCTAGAGGCACACAACACCCACTAACTCCTGCAGATGCCTTTATTATAGAACACCAGCGATAAAGGGGTATATACAGATGTATACTGTGCTGTGCTGGAGGCACACACAACTTCCAATAACTTCTGCAGATGGCAAGTGGGCTCAAATAGAGAAGAGCTATGTAGGTGGATATAGCGGTATGTACTGGGTACAGAGCACGCAGACAGCACGCACAAGCTCCTAACACTACTGACTGCAAGCTCTATTATAAAAGATAGATCACTAGCTATATAGGTGAGGTGAATATAGCAGTGTATACTGCGGTCAGGGCACACAGACAACAACCACTACACAACAGTAAGATCGAAAACGATCGGTGTGTACTGTGTTGAAGGTACACAGAACACCCACTGCTTCAGACGCCAATCCCACACTACACAAAGCCGCCGCGCTGGCGGCCTTATATAGTGTGGGGCCTGCACTACACAGCCTGAGCTATGATTGGCCACAGGCATCCTGCCTGTGGCCAATCATGGCTCTCCTCGCTGCTGGCGCTGCGATTGGCCAAGCATGCGGAGTCACAGTGCATGCTTGGCCAATCATGAGCCAGCAATGCACTGCGCCATCGCAGTGCATTGTGGGCCGTGAGCGCCACACGAATTTGGCGCGAACGGACCAAAACGTTCGGACTTCGCCGAACGGGCGAACAGCCGATGTTCGAGTCGAACGTATGTTCGACTCGAACACGAAGCTCATCCCTAGTGGGGAGTATCAGAAGTGGGTAACGCATAGAGTGCAGGCATCAGGTGTATGTAACATACTGTACATACAACATACATAGGCACTGCATACAGAAATATACAAAATACTTACACACGGCATACACAATCACTGACCTCTCTGTTGGTATCTTTAGTTCCCCATGTCCCACTCCTCTCGAAGGAAACCTGATGGACACATCTTACCCCCCCGGTCCACTTTGCCCTCTGATCAGTTCTTCTACCTCTTCTTGTGCCCAGCAAAGCTCCTCCTCCAAGTCCTCTCCCTCTCTCCTCCAATGACAGCCGGTACTTATAAGACGCAGTGGGTGTGACACCGAGAAATGATGTCACATTCTGCTCTATGTTTGCATCTCTGAAGGGCATTTTGGTGTTGCCGGGTCATTTCAAGCAAGTTCCCGGGTGCACAGAGAGGAGTATATGTGAACACCCCTCCTTTGGTGCTCTTACACCCATAGACTTGCCAATCCAAACTAAACTGCATGGATGGAGGAATCTGCCCTGCCGGCTCTTGTATCTGACAGCCAGCTCCAGCGGCTGTCAGAATACCCAAGCAGCACCTGCATTTGATTGGCTGCAGACACTGTTCTTCTGGCAAGGTGCCACCCGACTCTTTCAACAAAAGTCGTTCGACCAATTGGCTTTTGTTGAGACAGGTGGTGCCAAGAGGGGCACCCATGACTCACATTTCAGCCAATCCCTCTTCAATCGGGAGAAATATAAGTTGTGTATGGCAGCCTCACGTTTGATGCCAGGTTCATACTTGTGCATCTGCATTTTTATGCTTTTGCATGCGCTTTTTAATGCGTTTTCCAGTGCTTTTCATGGAGCCCGAGTATCACATAAAGTGTCAGAGTATCCCAGGTAGTGTGTGTTGTTTGCACACTGAGAACAGAGCGAATGGCTGCTTTACATCATCACGCGGTGTTAAGTAACGTCTTCCACTTAGCACAGTACAAGGAGTGACAATAAACAGCGCACATCACACATGCATACTGTCTTCTGGCAATTAACATATGGAGGAGACACGGGACGACTGTCTGACACAGTAACAGACATCTGTTGAGCCAGCTGTGAGCTAAACATAAATCAAAACAGGCGGCATCATAGAAAGATGGAGAGAGATTAAAGGGTGTCATTATTACCAGCGCACAGGGAGCGTTTACTGCGCAAACAGATCACATAGTCAAGTGGGTATGAAAACTACAATTCCGAGCATGTCTACTAATCATGGCCAAAGAAAGGCCACTGATGGACATCGTTGTTACTCCCTGTGATAGCCCTCTTGTTATAGCGCCACCTACAGTATGTGGTCCCTGCATGCGAGTCATCTTATCATAGCGCCACCTACAGTAAGTGGTATCTGCATGCAATCTCTCTTATCATAGTGCCACTTACAATATATGATTTTGATCAATTTAAAGTTGATTGAACATGAAGGCAGTTGGTGAAGCACTTCTTATACCCCATTTATATTTTCTTATTTGTTCACATTAACTAATAGTCAGCGATATATGCTCAATTTAAAATACTAAGCACATGATATCCATATGTACCAAACGATCCTCCTCTTCTGGGGTCTCCTGCCGGCACTCCAAGCCCCTCTATTTCATTAGGTGACCCCACAGGAAGCTGCTTTCCCCGGGGGGGTACCAGTGCGGGCTCTCTCTTAATTCTTGCTGCTGCGTCCATTGACACAGACAGTAAGACTGCCCCCCGCTCCCGTGTCACAGGATTTGGTTGACAGCAGTGGGAGCCAATGGCTCTTGCTGCTATCAGTCTGTCCAATGACAGCACATTGCTAGATCGGTAAGAAAAAAAGGGGGGGTCTGGGGGAAGGGAGCTGCAGCACAGAAGGTTTTTCACCTTAAAGCTAAGAATGCATTAAAACTTTAAGGCTTTAGAACCACTTTAGGGGCTAAATAACCACTATTTGATACACTATGGGACCCCTGGCTCTCTTATTTACAGGTACCGGATACCTAGAGGGGATCTCCTTGGCGAGACGGTGTTAGACTCCTGGATCTCCAGACGGACATTTCTTGTTCCCTTTTCTTTCACTTCTTTTTTTTTTGCGCTCTTATGAGACTTTCTTTCTAAATTGTTCTTGATATTAATGATGGGCCCTGTATCCCAACCTCTGGTCCTATTCAATGTTTATCACAGTTTAGAACTGTTATATCTTCAAATTTACATTGGTGATAATATTTTTGATGGGATCACTCTGGGTTTAGTACCCCTGGGTTAGTCCCTCGCTCTGGTCGACTCTTGGAAGAGGGTTATACTAGGTGGACCCCATACACACGATCGGAAATTCCCCCAGCAAAAGTCAGATGTGAGCTTTTGGTTGGAAATTCCGACCGTGTGTACGCTCCATCGGACTATTGCTGGCGGAATTCCCACCAGCAAAAGATTGACAGCAGGTTCTCTATTTTCCGATCGGAAATTCCGATCATCTGTACAAATTCCAACGTGCAAAATTCCTACGCATGCTCGGAAACAATTTGACACATGCTCGGAAGCATTGAACTTAATTTTCTCGGCTCGTCGTAGTGTTGTACGTCATCGCGTTCTTGACAGTCGAAAGTTCAGAGAACTTTTGTGTGACCGTTTGTATGCAAGCCAAACTTGAGCGGAATTCCGTCAGGAAAAAAAAAAAAATTTCCAACATAAAATCCGCTTGTGTGCACGGGGCATAAGAGTTTTGCATAACACAGCAACCTCCACACAAGTAGGAACCCCAATTTACTAGCATACCCTCATCCCCAACTAATCAGACGCATGGGGGAGGTTGGAAATTTCTTAAGGCGCAAAGAAAAAAAAACCTCATTTAGTGAAACATATGCCAGGGTTTAACCTATATCCCTGTCTATGTCCCAGCCATCTCTTCACCATGTGAAATATACTTCATTGCAGTATGTCTAGTGTCCAGTATTCTTAATACACCCAGATTAAAGGATTAAGATGCGGATTTCTATGGACATTTGTACTTTAAGATTTAAATCTCAGACTTGATGAATAAAAAAAAAAAAAAAAAAAAAAAAGAAGGAAAGAGATTAGACATGTCTTAAATTTAAGTGAGTCCATGTGTGAACGTATGTTACAGAACAGGATCCCTTATAGGTCTTGTAATTTTCTTTTTTTTTTGGAATAGCAGTTTTGTATCTTGGTGCAGACTTCTGGGAAAATCAGTGAGCCAATCACACAAGCACAGAACACCTCCAGGTGGCCATATTGCATTTTTACAGAAAAGTGCAGCGCTTCAGAATGAAAAGGAAAGGTAATTTTTAATAACATTCAACTACAATATGACTTGCAGGGCTGCTGTTAGAAATCACAGGGCCCCATGCAGTCTGCCTGGCACTCAGGCTGCAAAGAACGTTGGGCTTTATGATCAGAAGTCATTGAGGGTTAATTACGAAAGGCAAATCTACTTTGTACTACAAGTGCAAATTACAAGTGCAAAGTGCACTTGAAAGTGCAGTCGCTGTAAATCTAAGGGGTAGATCTGAAATGAGGGGAAGCTCTGCTGATTTGATCATCCAATCATGTGCAAGCTAAAATGCTGTTTTTTATTTTCCTTGCATGTCCCTCTCAGATCTACAGCGACTGCACTTCCAAGTGCACTTTCAGTGCAATTTCAAGTGCACATTGCACTTGTAGTTTGCACTTGTAGTGCAAAGTGAATTTGCCTTTAGTAAATAACCCCCAATGTGCACTGAAATACCAACCAGCTTTGTCAGCCTTCCCTACTGAACTATAGAACCTCACCTGCCCTCCAACCTCCTCTGTTCCTCTCTACAAGTGTAGCACTAGTTTACGCTAGTGTGTGCTAGTTGGTAGTGTAGGTTTGTAGTGTAGGTCTGTTAGTGTAGGAAATTTTAGTTTGGCTTAGGGCTAAGCTTGAGCTGTGAATCCGGGTCAGGGTTCAGTGAGTCAGGGCTGGGTGACTCATTCTGACAGCTCCTTTGGTGCCTCCACCTGGTCTAGAAAATTGTAGAAACTTCTAGAGCTGGTGGGGGAAGGTTAGAAGCAGCTGATTGGAATACTTATGAGGGCCTCAGCCAATCCCCAGTAAAGAGCTGGCAGGGGGCAAGGCTTACCTCATAATTAGGCAAGAGCCATGTCAGCAGGTGTAGTCAGATGGAGATAGAGTGCTGTGGAGGCTGCCTGGGGCCATCTGGGGTACCACCTAGTCTGGGGGGGGGGTTGACCTTGGGCCAGGCCCGGGTGCTAGAAGGATCCTGCCACAATACAAGGAGGAAACCCTTCCTGGAGGCACAGGAGCTTGTGTAAGGACAGTGTGAGTAGATCAACACTGCTGGGTATTTACAATGGGGGGGGGGGAGAATGAGACTGCCCCATGTAGCCAGCTCTCCCTGAAGACCACCTTGTGCCAAGTCTTCACCCCATCCCTGGGAGATCTGCTTCAGAGTCAGTTGGGTTGGCAAGTGAAGAGTCAGTCGGGAGGACTGGGGTAAAGGGACAGATGCAACCAGGTGGGTTGGCATTGCCTGAAGATGTGGTGTTGGGCTCAGTGACCACGGGAAGGAAGTGAAGGAGAAAGTGTAAGCTGTGTATCTCCATTGTGCTGCTGTAAAAGGGATGCGAGTTCCTGCCTATGATGGGCTGTTGCTGAGCTGACAATCAGGCCATTGTCAGCGCTCCTAAAGGAGTGAGCCAGCAGAAACTGAGAGGAGGAGAAGGAACCAAGCATGTGCAAGTGGCTGAAGAAGAGAAGGCTGTACAGTGCCTTGCGAAAGTATTCGGCCCCCTTGAACTTTTCAACCTTTTGCCACATTTCAGGCTTCAAACATAAAGATATAAAATTTAAATTTTTTGTGAAGAATCACCAACAAGTGGGACACAATTGTGAAGTGGAACGAAATCTATTGGATATTTAAAATTTTTTAGCAAATAAAAAACTGAAAAGTGGTGCGTGCAAAATTATTCGGCCCCTTTACTTTCAGTGCAGCAAACTCACTCCAGAAGTTCAGCGAGGATCTCTGAATGATCCAATGTTGTCCTATATGACTGATGGTGATAAATAGAATCCACCTGTGTGTAATCAAGTCTCTGTATAAATGCACCTGCTCTGTGATAGTCTCAGGGTTCTGTTGAAAGCGCAGAGAGCATCATGAAGACCAAGGAACACACCAGGCAGGTCCGTAATACTGTTGTGGAGAAGTTTAACCACTTGCCGCCCGCCCTATAGGGAATTGACGGTGGCAAAGTGGTTGCATAATCCTGATCGGACGTCATATGACGTGATCAGGATTATGAGCCGCTGCGCGCCCCCGGGGGAGCGCATTGCGGCGATCGTTGTTGCGGGGTGTCAGTCTGACACCCGGCAACTATGATCTCGGTAAAGAGTCTCCGACGGAGACTCTTTACCACGTGATCAGCCGTGTCCAATCACGGCTGATCACAGTGTAAATAGGAAGAGCCGGTGATCGGCTTTTCCTCACTCGCGTCTGTCAGACGCGAGTAGAGGAGAGCCGATCGGCTGCCCCTCTGACAGGGGGGGTCTGTGCTGATCGATTATCAGCACAGCCCCCCCCCCGAGGATGCCCACACTGGACCACCAGGGATGCCACCAGACCACCAGGGATGCCCAACAAAAGGTAATCCTCCCTAGACCACCAGGGATGCCAGTCAGTGCCACAATGGATGCCAATCAGTGCCCATAATGGATGCCAATCAGTGCCCACAATGGGCATCACTGATTGGCATGCATTATTGTTTGGCACTGATTGGCATCCATTAGTACAGTATAACAATACAATGCCGCCTATTAGTGCCCACCCATGCCGCCTATGAATGCCCACCTGTGCCGCCTATGAGTGCCCACCTGTGCCGCCTATCAGTGCCCACCTGTGCCGCCTATCAGTGCCCATTCGTGCTGCCTATCAGTGCCCACACATGCCCATCTGTGCCGCCTATCCATGCCCATCTGTGCCGCCTATCCATGCCCATCTGTGCTGCCCATCCATGCCAATCCGTGCCAGCTATCAGTGCCAATTTGTGCCACCTATCAGTGCCCATCCGTGTCGCCCATCAGTGCTGCCTGTTAGTGCCCCCTATCAGTGCCCCTTATCAGTGCCCCCTATCAGTGCCACCTATCAGTGTCCATCAATGCCACCTCATCAGTGCCACTTCATTGGTGCCACATCATTGGTGCCCATCGGTGCCGCCTTATCAGTGCCCATTAGTGTAGCCCCATCAGTGCCCATCAGTGAAGGAGAAAATGTACTTATTTACAAAGTTTTGAAACTGAAACAAAAAAAACATATATATTTTTTTAAAATTTGGTATTTTTTATTTGTAGCGCAAACAAAAAAAAACGTAGAGGTGATCAAATACCACCAAAAGAAAGCTCTATTTGTGGGAAAAAAATTATAAAAATTTCATTTGGGTACAGTGTAGCATGACCGCACAATTGTCATTCAAAGTGCGACAGTGCTGAAAGCTCAAAATTGGTCTGGGCAGGAAGGTGTTTAAGTGCCTGGTATTGAAGTGGTTAAAGCCGGATTTGGATACAAAAAGATTTCCCAAGCTTTAAACATCCCAAGGAGCACTGTGCAAGTGATCATTTTGAAATGGAAGGAGTATCAGACCACTGCAAATCTACCAAGACCTGGCCGTCCCTCTAAACTTTCAGTTCAGACAAGGAGAAGACTGATCAGAGATGCAGCCAAGAGGCCCATGATCACTCTGGATGAACTGCAGAGAACTACAGCTGAGGTGGGAGAGTCTGTCCATAGGACAACAATCAGTCGTACACTGCACAAATCTGGCCTTTATGGAAGAGTGGCAAGAAGAAAGCCATTTCTCAAAGATATCCATAAAAAGTCTTGTCTAAAGTTTGCCACAAGCCACCTGGGAGACACACCAAACATGTGGAAGAAGGTGCTCTGGTCAGATGAAACCAAAATCCAACTTTTTGCCCACAATGCAAAACGATATGTTTGGCGTAAAAGCAACACAGCTCATCACCCTCAACACACCATCCCCACTGTCAAACATGGTGGTGGCAGCATCATGGTTTGGGCCTGCTTTTCTTCAGCAGGGACAGGGAAGATGGTTAAAATTGAGGGGAAGATGGATGCAGCCAAATACAGGACCATTCTGGATGAAAACCTGTTGGAGTCTGCAAAAGACCTGAAACTGGGACAGAGATTTATCTTCCAACAAGACAATGATACCAAACATACAGCAAAATCTACAAAGGAATGGTTCACAAATAAACGTATCCAGGTGTTAGAATGGCCAAGTCAAAGTCCAGACCTGAATCCAATCGAGAATCTGTGGAAAGAGCTGAAAACTGCTGTTCACAAACGCTCTCCATCCAACCTCACTGAGCTCCAGCTGTTTTGCAAGGAAGAATGGGCAAGAATTTCAGTCTCTCGATGTGCAAAACTGATAGAGACATACCCCAAGCAACTTGCAGCTGTAATCGCAGCAAAAGGTGGCTCTACAAAGTATTAACGCAAGGGGGCGAATAATTTTGCACGCCCCACTTTTCATTTTTTATTAGTTAAAAAAGTTTCAAAAATCCAATAGATTTCGTTCCACTTCACAATTGTGTCCCACTTGTTGGTGATTCTTCACAAAAATACAGTTTTTATATTTTTATGTTTGAAGCCTGAAATGTCTCGAGCTGTTTTGCAAGGAAGAATGGGCAAGAATTTCAGTGGCTCCGTAGTCGTTCGTACTGTGCAAGCGCTGAGTCTGCTCAGTACGGGGGGGGCATTATCCGCCGCGGGACCTTTTCGCCAAGACACCGGCGGTGTATATATTTAGAACCTCGAAAGCTCTTCTCTCCCTCCTTCTCCTGCACTGTGAGTAAGATCTCTGACTCAACCCTCTCCCTCCCCCTTCCTCCAATCACCAGTGCGGTGTGCTGAGGGGCGGAGCTTGCTGTAGCTACTGCTGGCCGGTGTTCTGGCAGATAGTGTCCTGACATCATATAGCGTCCGCCACCCGTACTGCGCATGCGCAGTACGGAGCAGACGAAGCTTCAGAAAATCTCCGAAGCTGAACAGCGCCTGCGCCGTGAGTGGAGGTGGTAGCCCCACCATCCAAGTGGACATAGGGTTGTGAATATTAGAGGGCCAATCGCGGACGAGCTTCGCTCGCCACGCTTCGGGCTCGGCCTCGCTGCGCTCGGCTCTTTTATATTCCTACTCTATGTCCACTTGGATGGTGGGGATAGAACCTGGACTCACGGCGCAGGCGCCGTTCATCCTCGGCAGTTTTCGGAATCTGTGTTGCTGTGTACTGCGCATGCAGGGGGACCTTATATGATAGGACACCGGGATGTCTGCTCACACTACAGGGAGGAGGTAAGATCATTTTTTAGAGTCTCCTTGAAAGAAAAGCTGCAAAAGTTTCTGTAGGATTTGTCTTGTAGCTATTGCATTGCCCCCAGCAGATATCTCACAAACTGGCACACAGCCCTATCTATATAAACATCCCCCAATCACTCTGTACAGATAAAGTGAAGGACATTTATGACCATTCATGTAACTCTGGGGGTTATTTACTAAAGGAAAATCCACTTTGCACTGCAAGTGCACTTGGAAGTAAAGTCGCTGTAGATCTGAGGGGGACATGCAAGGATAATAAAAAAAAGCAGCATTTTAGCTTGCACATGATTGGATGATAAAATCAGCAGAGTTTCCCCTCATTTCAGATCTACTCCTTAGATTTACAGTGACTGCACTTCCAGTACAAAGTGGATTTGCCTTTTGTAAATAACCCCCTCTGTGTTTATGTGCTGAGTTTACACTTTTGATGGTGCAGCATATGTATATAAAATGCACTTTATATCTATCAAAAAGTGTTTCCCAGTGCTAAACCTTTCATCTAAATTGTAAATGACTGCATCTGTAAATTCTAAAGGAATAACAGTGGTAAAAAAAGCACTTGTGGGTTTCACCAATATTGTTTTTTTTGTACAATTCTCCTTTAAGGGGGTGTGACAAGGGGTGTGTCCTATGCCTGTATACTTTTGCTGAAAGGTATCCCTTATTCCCTTCTCAAAAAGTTGGGAGGTATGCCGACGGACCAAAAACAACGCATGCTCCGAAGCAAGTACGAGACGGAAGCTATTGGTTACTGGCTATTGCAGACATCCCAACCTGCCAAAACCCATTTCAGGGAGGTGGCGCTGCACGGCGTTTCACGCAGACATAGTACAGGACTACCATCCCAACCTGCAAAAACTCATTTCACGGAGGTGGCACGTGGCGCTCCCCCCCTTTGGTGGGCTCACTGATTTTACAGCCCCTTGTCTCCTCCAATTGAAGTTTTCAACTGCTGCAGCTCACACACTGTTAGAAGTTTTTGAGTTAATTAATATTTTAAGTGATAAAAGTTTCTGAAAATATATGTAAGTTATATGTACGGTAATAAGTAATGGTCTCTGAAGGTCACAGAACAACAGATCGTATAGGGAGGAGTGGTTTTGCTGAGTAGGTATTTATATTTTTGAGTTACTATGTCAGAACAATGGGTGGAGTTATGCTACTTATCTATAGACTGAACCATATTAGGTATATATGCAAATGTGGGAGTTATTAGGATATGCTGACATAACATCTTGAAACAGTATAAGAATGGAGTAGGATTATGAGAGTGAGGGAAGATCGGTGGGAAGAGAAGGAACGCTATACTTTGAAAATGTAACACCAGAAGTACCACCTTAGAAGCCAAAACCATGCCATATGTTACCAGATGTCAATCTTGTCTTTGCTTATCTTTCTGAACAATAAACCAACTATTGAACGGACGAAGGATTCTTCAATTTCTACTCCTGAAAGTATGTTTGAAATGCCTTGGATGAAGACATACATATCTCCGCTACACACCCTTTAGGAGAAGGGATACTGATTCACATATTACACAAAGACTTTGCTATTCATTAAAGAAACGCCCCTGTGAGTATAGTAGAATACTAGAGTAATATGTATTTTACTGGGAAGTGTAGAGTATGTAGAGTTTCCACTACATTTACATCTACTACTCTAAACCACTTTTTTTCAATGGCTTGCCAGTCGATATGGTCAATTTTTTTCCCTACTCCTTGACAAAGGGGGGAAATGAGATTTGTCAAGTCTCGGGAACAAATGATCAAAGAACCTAGAAGGAGGCGTTTGCGTCAGATGTGGACAACGGTCCATTAAAAAGTGGAGGGTGAGTTTTTTCTCTTTGTTTTCTCACCTCTCTGTACACAGAAAAAAAAGATACAGCCTACGAAGTTGATTGACAAGGCCAGTTGGACGGTATACTTCAAGTTATTTTTGGAAAATCCAGGACTTTGTGAAGACGTAATTTTGTTACGTACGTGAAGATATCTGCCAAGGTTAGTTCCTAAGAAGGTGAGAGAGTCTCACATAAGAAAATATTGGGTTGTTACCCAAGAAGAAAAAAGTGTTGAAATAGGAACAAAGACTTCACGTTATTTGATAAAGTCACCAATGTAGGTACAAAGGCAAATGTACACTTTGGGTGAGCTAATATGGAAGTCGGATTTTGATGTTTGAAGATGGAAGGTCCAAGTACAAAGGCAAAGAATAGATCAACAGGCAAGACACTACAGCACACTACAGCACACTACAGCACACAATTCAAGAAACAAGGCAAAAAGCTACAAGAAAAGAAGAAAAAGAAAGATAAAGCAACGAACAACAAAGTTAAAAGGACATTATTCATCTCTTGTTTTATTTTAAGTGCACACAGGACTATCATACTAACAAGGGGTGAGTGTGTTTGTTTATATAAAAGGGTAATATGGCAATGGTTAACATCTCTAGGCTCAGAAGTAAGTCTCAGTACGATCGGGAAATTGATATATTTCATATGTATGGAATATAGGAATACATGCAGTATTAAGGTAATTAATTAATTTATGCCAGAGTGTAAAGAAGTTCTTTAATAAGAAAATTAAGTTTAATGCTGCATTTATATGTTTTATGAACATTTAAGCCCTGAACAAAGTTTTCAGAGAAAAAAACTATTGATTAAGATTGTGGAAAAAACTGTATGAAATTGAGATAATGGAAAAAAACATGATGTTTAGTGTTTTACAAAAATTCTAAAGATTTGGTTGCAGGAAATAAGTTAAGGATTGAGCAATTAAAAAAAAAAAAAAAAAAATTCCAAACTTGGATTTGGTTATTAAATTAAAAGTAGTACATTGTTCTAATTTACTTAAGGCTACCCAGAGAAAATATTAAAATATGAAAGTTTTTGTTGAATCTAAAAAATTGTAAAAATAACTATTGTTAAAAGTTTTTGTAAATTAGTATTTCTAGTAAAAGTAAGGACTTTGGTTGTGGGAGGAGTTTTCTCGGGGAAATGGGCAATCGCAGGTCATGGGTAGGACCCAATCTGTGAGTTTCACGAGATTGTCTTCTAAACAATTTTTTATCATTATTATAATCAGGAAAGTCATATAACGTAGTGTACATGATTTCTGGCAGATGTACAAACAAAAAATGTTTAAAAAGTGATAAAAAGGTTAAACATTTTAAAAACGAGAAACAAGATTGTTACCGAATTGTACAGTGTAGGGTGTACAAACCATGGTAGCCAAGACTGTCAGTAACAGATCATTCTCTGAAGAGTATGTGACATGTGAGGAGTGCATTACCAACAGAGAGATGCAGATCAAGTTACAGACTGGTCAGTCATGCCATGACATTTTTTCACTTTTATGGATCAAAGCACAATACATTTTTGTGTTAAATTTTCCAGATACTTGGAAGAGGGTTCACTGATGAGGAAAATATATATTTAAAAGGTATTATTACTTACTAAAAGTAATTGTTTTGAAAAATAAGATTTTTTAGGCCTTAATAACTTTTTTCGAGAGTTCATTGAGATTTTTGCAGACAAAGTACCTGTCTGAGTAAATTTTAATGAATTATATAGGCTTACTGTAGGGAAAATATTATTTTAATAACAAAAGATAATTTATATACAAACATTTGAAGATCTGAAGAAAGCCCTTATTAATATAGAGATCTCTCTCAGTCATTGTACATTCAAATGTATGTGGATGATGAGACAATTTCATTGGTATTTATAAATAAATGTGTTAGGGGTGCATTGTCCAATGCTACAGATCTGAGATTTTGTGGGTTTAGCACCATTTGTTTTGAAAAACATCTTATGTTACACTAAAGGTGTTATTTCAAGGAAAACAGGAGGTGTCAATACACACAGCTTTGTCTAATGGCAATTGGATGTTAAAAAGATCAGTTGTAGTGGGATATAAATACATGGTGACTAAGCGGTGTGAGGGATAGACCCACAGTTGTGTAAATTAATCATGAGAATGTCACTTTTTCAACTTTTAGTGGACACATTGAAAGCTGAATTTAAGACTGTCATGTGTTGGTTTAGCAGTCAGTGACAGAGCGGGTGTGGTTCATTCAATCATACTGTATGAGGGGAATGTTTGGTTCTGAAAAGAAACTTCAACATGATCAAATTTCTTTCAGAAATAGAATATTTAGGAAAGCCCAACCTAAATTAATGTTCTTAACAAAATTAAAGAAATTGTAAAGAAAAAACAGTAATCTGGCAAGATTATTCTTTTACAAGATTTAATATTAGTCACAGGATAAAGAGATGTTGTCTTAGTTAGAATCAGTACAGACTGATAAAGGAGAAAATTTATTGTAAAAATAATTGGATTCCAACAATAATGGATAGAGTAATTTTTAAATGAATATATTTCCTTTTTGCATATCCAGGTACCTGATTGATTGATTTTTGTTTTAGCTTATGAAGAAATTCTGAACTACTCATTTTAGAACACTTTGTCATCAAACTTCTGAACATTGTTTTATTTGTTTATAGAATTATCTAAAGTGAAAGAGGCCTAACCTGATACTACAAAGTATTGAGGGATTTGGCAAACATATATAGATTGATTATATTTGTTTTTCACTTGCTACAGGAGGATTACAAGGATATTGTTTTTTTAGTTAATGTTTCTTTTTGATAAATTAATTGAGGTAATTCTAGAAAAAATAATATTTTTTTATAAAAACGAAGTTGTTGTGAACTTATGTCATATTCCATTGGGATTGGATTTCAAACCATGGAATCAGTTAATGATTTAAAATTTTATAGGACAGGTAGTGAAGGACATGTATGCAATTTTAGGTTTAGTAAAGTTTTTTGTTTCTTATCATCTTAAGTACTCAGGTATTGTAGAATGTATAAATAGTATTGGTTAAGATGATAAAGGTAAATATTGGGTGACTTATTTACCTGCTATAGTTTAAAAAACTTTATTATTTTCTAAACATAGGGTTTGTTAACTTTTTGAGTTAATGACAGTCTTTTGAGATTAGCATACTTAGTTATTTATATAATCTGTTGTATAGAAAGTAGTGTGGTTGCAAAATTTGCAAACAAGTATAGGTATTTCAGAAGTTTGGTCACAAAACATGGCTAGGCCTTTGCTAAATTTAAAAATAAGTGATGTCTTGAATGAGATTTCTACTTCTAATGAGTATGTTTAGAAATGTATTCCAGTAGCTAAAGTTATGGTTAAGAATTATAGATCTGAAGGTACCAAGGATGTCAACAGAAATGTCATCTGGGATATAAATTGGGAAGATTATTTTGTTATTTTTAAGGTACATTGGGATTATAGTTTTTTGTTTCAAAAGTATTGGTAAAAATAAAAATAGTTGGTAAAAATAAGAATAAAATGGGTAAACACAGAAAGGATTATCAGTTTAAAATGGTTTAAATTGATTAATGAAAACTATTTAGGAAAACATAATTTTTAAAAGAATTTGATACGTGTTTTCATTTTCTTTTATAGATATGTCTTTTGTTTCTAAGTTTAAAGAAAACTATTTTTTTATTTAGTTTTTTTTAAATTCTTCTAATGACAATGCAACAAGCACAACTAAATTTCTATTTGTTACTATTTCTTGTTTTTTCAAAAGCTATTTTTTTTTTTTGATTATGTTATCAAGGACTATCATTTTTTGGTGAACTTGCATCAAAAGCGACATATTGATCGGTCGATCATTATGTGAGGGGGAGTTAGGATGTTATTCTCATAAGAATATTTTTATGAATTATCTGAATAATGATGATAGTAATAAAATAATAGGAAAGAAAAAAAAGGTATAATTAGAGTATATGAAGAAAAGCATTTCAATGTGTCTAAACAAAGTTATTGTTGAATTAAATAATTTTGGAATACAAAAAAAAAAAAAAAAGAAATAGAAAAGTTGCTTGCTGGTCATGGATAGATGGATAAATAAATTGAAAAATAAACAGAATGATAGATAGAATATATAAAATATGACAATCGAATAATGGGAACGTTTTTATGCATTTTTTTTCAAATCAGTATTAGGGTTAGAATGAAACGATTTTATAAATTGATTAAGGAAGAAATGAAAAAAGGTGAAAAAATTATGACAAGTATTTTTAGTCGTAAAATTACTTCTGGTTTATCTGATCCAGTGATTAGCTGTGGTACATCTGGAGCAATTGATTCAAAATGTGTATGAAAGGGTTATAAATGAAGTGTGAGTGATTTAAGAAATATCTAAGTTGTGTGAATGTCATTTTGGTACCAGTTGTTCTCCATGTCCAGAGTTTATGACTAAAGGTCAGTAGGTCAGTGGTTTCACAGATAAGAATACACATAGAGAATGTGTCATATAATGGAACAATATACTTGAAAATAATATAATTTTTAAAGTAAGATCATAGATTATCCATAAAATAGTTATATGATATGGTTAAAGTTATAAGAGTTTCACAAGAAGTTAAATACATTTATAAAGTTGAAAGAAGAAAATATTTAATATTACATGATTTAGATGGAAAATTAATTAAAATTAATAAATATAATAATTTATACTTTCTCAATGGAATGAAATATTTAAATATTTTTCATAGACATATCTCAGAATTTTGGAAAATGTTTATGTACAATATCTGACACACTAAAATGTATTAATGTGTATTGTATTAATGTTTATTGTATTGTTTGTATTGGAAAAAAAGAGAATCAGAGACATTTATTATTTAAGATGAATGCACTTATTATTTGTTGAATATAGTGCATTGAGGGGGAATTGTTAGAAGTTTTTGAGTTAATTAATATTTTAAGTGATAAAAGTTTCTGAAAATATATGTAAGTTATATGTACGGTAATAAGTAATGGTCTCTGAAGGTCACAGAACAACAGATCGTATAGGGAGGAGTGGTTTTGCTGAGTAGGTATTTATATTTTTGAGTTACTATGTCAGAACAATGGGTGGAGTTATGCTACTTATCTATAGACTGAACCATATTAGGTATATATGCAAATGTGGGAGTTATTAGGATATGCTGACATAACATCTTGAAACAGTATAAGAATGGAGTAGGATTATGAGAGTGAGGGAAGATCGGTGGGAAGAGAAGGAACGCTATACTTTGAAAATGTAACACCAGAAGTACCACCTTAGAAGCCAAAACCATGCCATATGTTACCAGATGTCAATCTTGTCTTTGCTTATCTTTCTGAACAATAAACCAACTATTGAACGGACGAAGGATTCTTCAATTTCTACTCCTGAAAGTACGTTTGAAATGCCTTGGATGAAGACATACATATCTCCGCTACACACCCTTTAGGAGAAGGGATACTGATTCACATATTGCACAAAGACTTTGCTATTCATTAAAGAAACGCCCCTGTGAGTATAGTAGAATACTAGAGTAATATGTATTTTACTGGGAAGTGTAGAGTATGTAGAATTTCCACTACATTTACATCTACTACTCTAAATCACTTTCTTTCACACACACACACCTATCTAGCACCATGCTATGTGTGTGTCTGTGCACATCGGGGGCTGCGGTTGCAAGCATGGGCACGGCAGGGAATGAGGGATCGGTACTTTTACAAGAGGTCTCCAGCATCCTGGGGGTCCTGTGCTGTCCACTCTGAATCCTCCTGTGAGATATGGAGTGACACTACAGGATCGATACAAACAGTGCTGGGACTCCCTGCTGGATTCTATGGTATAGCTACAGTTGGAGAGGTTTTGCTTACATTCACTATAAAAGATTTTTGTCCTATTTACACAAGCACACTCATTTGATGCACGCCTGCTGGTTTGTGCTAGGACAGTGCAATGCATTGTTAAAATGCATCATATTGTTTAGTTATTTTAAAATGTAGTCAAAATTAATGAAAGACAAGTTATTCAAATGAAGACATGCTGCTATTTTACACAGCACAAACCAACACTGAAAATTCACCTAAAAGTCCTTCTTCCTAAATGTAATAAGAAATGACGTACACAGCTTGCTAAATACAGTAAGAGATGAATGCATTAAAATTTGCTGGAAAATGTTTACGCACCATGATTGTTTTCTAATATCTTTCCAATAGTGCTCTTGCAGTGGGAAAGTAACAACATACAGCAACTGTGGTGGCTCACCATCTGGTAGTATGTCACTCTGTGCCAGGCATGTCCAAAATCCGGCCTGCGGGCCAATCGCGGCCCGTGTTGCGGTATTGAACGGCCCGCCTGGTTATTTAAACATGTATATCTTTTGTGGCCCCCGACGATCTCCCAGCGCCGGGCCACAAAAGATATATTGGCTGGCTGCGTCGGAGGGAGGAAGCGGGATGAGTGCCGTGCACACAGGAGTATTTCTTGTTTACACGGCAGCCTCTGTAATAGGAAGTCCCTTCTCCAGCGCTGCCATTGGACGACTGTTCTGCCCATCAAAGGAGGCGGGACTTTCTCTTAAAGAGGCCACTGTGTAAACAGGAGATTCTCCTTTAGGATGTCTTTGGCGCTCGTCCTGCCCCCTCCATATCCCCCTCAAGGCTGCACTGATGGTAATGGTGAGTGCATTCCTGGAAATTGTGAGCTAATTCCTAGCAATGGTGGGTGCATTCCTGGCAATGGTCAGTGCATTCCTGGCAATGGTAGGTGCATTCCTGGCAATGGTCGGTGCATTCCTGGCAATGGTCGGTGCATTCCTGGCAATGGTGAGTGCATTCCTGGCAATGTTGGGGCTGCATTCCTGGCAATGGTGAGTGCTGTATTCCTGGCAATTGGGGGTCTGGAGATGGGCACTGACCCTTATTTTGCTTCACAGTTCTTTATTTAAAATGTTATGTTTTTTTTCCTGAAACTTCTCTCTTAACCACTACAATACAGGGCACTTTCACCCCCTTCCTTCCCAGCCCAATTTTCAGCTTTCATCGCTCTAGCACTTTCAATGACAATTGCGCGGTCATGCTACACTGTACCCAAATGAAATGGTTATCATTTTGTTCGCACAAATAGAGCTTTATTTTGGTTTTATTTATTTACGACTCCGTTTTTTTTTTTTGCGATATAAACGCAAAAAAAAGCAGAAATTTGGAAAAAAAACAATATTTTCTTTTTTCTATTTGAAAAGAAATCCAATAAAATCTAATTTTGTCATAAATTTAAGCCAAAATGTATTCTGCTACATGTTTTTGGTAAAAAAAATTCCGTTAAGTGTATAATAATTGGTTTGTGTGATCACGGACATATGTACGCAAATGATCATGTACATATGTGTGCAGGTGATCACGTACATATGTGTGCAGATAATCATTGGGACATGTGATTTTAGTGGGACATATGTGGGGGACATGTTTTTATTATTGGGGACATGTGTTTTTATTATTTGGGGACATGTATGTTTTGGGGACATGTGTGTTTTGGGGACATATGTGGGGACTGTGTGGTGTGTTGTGTGTTGACACTAGACTGATGATCAGTGAGTAAAAAGCTGTAAAAAACAGCTCATACTCACTGATCATCAGCCGGCTGCAGCGTTCTGCTCTCCTCAGCGATGACTTCCGTGTGAGGAGAGGAGAGCCGATTGCCTAGCAACCGGCTGTTTGTTTACATCACATGACGGCCGTGATTGGACACGGACGTCATGTGATCAGGAGGGCCAATCACAGAGCCCTTCTGCCGATCTGAGATGTGCCGTGTCCGGGTGACACCAGCACATCGGGATCGCGCCGCTGCGCGGGCACGCGAGCGCGCGATCCCACTACTTCTGAAGGACGTTCCTGAACGTCCTATCAGGAGTAGACGGCTCCCACCCGGCCGTATATATGCATTGGCCGGGTGGGAAGTGGTTAAAGTGAAGGTGCGTGTTATACGCCAATAAATACGGTATATCCAAATAATACACCTGAGTTCATCTCTTCACTACACACAAAAAGACCGAATTTAAATGGTTCAAAGAATGTCAGGCAAAATGGTCGGCCCTCGCGCATGTTCACTTTCTCAAATCTGGCCCTCTTTGAAAAAAGTTTGGACACCCCTGCTCGGTGCTGATAGTGTACCTGGGATAACACAATGATAGAGTTCATGATTCTAGATGCCCTCTCCCATCATTTGGGGTAGTTTCGCTTTACTTCTGCTGGTGTCTTGCTGAAAAAGGTCCCCCGGTGGATAATGCCCCCCCCTGTACTGCGCAGGCGCATCGCCTACAGAGCCGCCGAAAGTCTCTGAAGATGAACAGTCAGCTCCACACGGTGTGTTTGTTTTTTACACTGTCTGGGACTTATCCAAGCTTGCACCCCTCTCCTGCATGGTAACACTTCAACTCAGCCCTGGCCATTCCAATGCGTTCCCACAGGACTTCTTGTCTGAGCTGACAACCGGGATATTGCACTTGCGGGAGTCCAGGAGCCACAGCCAAAATGCAGGAGACTCCAGCAATTCGTGGGAGACTTGAAATGTTTGTTATTGAACTTCCTTTTTCTAGTCCCGTCATACGCGTTGTACGTCACCGCGTTCTTGACGGTCGGACTTTAGTGTGATCGTGTGTACGCAAGACAGTTTCAGCAGAATTCCGTCAGAAACTCCATAGGAAAAACCTTCAGAGTTTATTCCGACGAGAATACAGGGCATCAGAGCTTGGATAACACAGAGTTACATGAATTGTCATAAATACATTTCACATCATCTGGACTTATAACAGGAGGATGCTTTCTTTACATACCAATTTTGTATTATGTATTGTTGTATATATTAGTAGATGAGCACAATAGTTTTTTTTAAAACTTCATATATCCAGCTGACAGACATCGGACATCACTCTGACGATTATCTTCCCAACATCATTCCCTGGTCATCCCACAGACTGCCATTAAAATAAATTCTTCCCCATTCTGCCACTGTTATACCCTCCACACTCCTCTCCTCTACATACTGGAGGAATTACACTGGATCTGGGCTGTAATGATGGGATAGAAGGACACTGCCAGAGAGGATCGACATAGAGGGGAGATGAGACTGGAGAAGGATGACATAGGGTGGAGGAGGAGGAGGACCGAGAATGGAGAAAGAGGAGGACATGGGATGGCAGATATGGGACTGCAAAAGGAGGATGCTGTGGAATGGAGGAGATGGGACTGGAGGAGCAGGAGGACATGGGATGGAGGACATGGGACTGGAAAAAGAGCACATGGAATGGAAAAGGAGGAGGACATGGGATGGGGGAGAAGGGACTGGAAGAAGAAGAGGATCACATGGGATGGAAAAGGAGGAGGACATGGGATGGAGGACATGGGACTGGATGGAGGACATGGGACTGGAGAAGGAGCACATGGGATGGAAAAGGAGGAGGACATGGGATGGGGGAGAAGGGACTGGAAGAAGAAGAGGAGCACATGGGATGGAAAAGGAGGAGGACATGGGATGGAAGATATGGGATGGAAAAGGAGGAGGACATGGGATGGAGGAGATGTGACTGGAGAAGGAAGAGGACATGGGATGGAGGAGGAGGACATGGGATGAGGGAGAAGGGACTGGAAGAGGAAGAGGAGGACATGGGATGGAGGAGATGGGACTGGAGGAGGAAAAAGACATGGGATGGAGGAGATGGGACTGGAGAAGGAAGAGGACATGGGATGGAGGAGGAGGACATGGGATGGGGGAGAAGGGCCTGGAAGAGGAAGAGGAGCACGTGGGATGGAGGAGGACATTGGATGGAGGATATGGAAGTGGAGGAGGAAGTGGACATGGGATGGAGGATATATTTGGTTGTAAGAGTATTAAAATAAAAGTGGGCGCACTGAAGGATTTGGTGGGATAGCCAGTGGTTGGATTCAGTTGGACAGCTAGTGGGTGGGCCTTGAGGAATGTTTGTGGTCAGGCCCAGGGGGGCCCAGACCTAAAGCTGTGTAAGGGGCCTCAAAATTTCTGATGGCTGCCCTGTTTCTATCCATCCCTCAGTTGGTGGGGAAGTTGGTGTTCTGTGACATCTCTTGGCATTCCATCTATGACACACAACAGCAAAGGACAGGCATTTTCTTTTAATTGTTGATGCGGTTCTATGTCCAGTTCTCCTCACCCTAACAGGTCCATGGTTATTCATACTTTTCCAGTTAAAGGATAACTAAAATTTAAAAAACAAAAATCAAACATGTCCTATTTCCCTCCTCTGTGCAGCTGGTTTTGCAAAGAATGGCCCTGATTCTCCTCTTCTGGGGTCCCACAGAGGCACTTCTGGCTCCTCCTCTTCTCGAGTTCCCCCGCCGGAGAAGAGCTCTCCCTCGGAGCATCTGTTTTGGTGCTCTGCCATGTCCTGCTGCTGCGTCCATTGACACATGTGTGCTACTACTTTAAACCTGTTTCAAATTAAAAAATACATTTTATACATACTATTGAATGTGTGGATTCCCTAAAAAGTGCCAAAGTTCCCACAGCCCTTAAGATCAAATAGTGGAATCCACCACCGGTATCCCCATACATGTAGAACCCCTATGTCAAGTTGGGTTAAGTGTCTTGTCAATCTCCAGGGAATATTAATTGCATTCAACCATACCAGATGTCAGGAAATTGTTGTTCTTTTTGCCAATGTATGCCCATATCTCAGCCTCCACGATCTTTTCAACTTCCGCCTTCCACTCTCCAAGAGTGAGACAACGACTTTGCTTCCAATATCTAGGAATGAGACTTCAATCCTTCACCTAACAAATCCTCCTCCTCCCAGTCTGGGGTCGGCCAATCTGGAGTGGGTATAGAGAGTCAATAGGGGCATAGCTTCCGAATATGCTGGGACTTCTTGTCCTACAATAGCAACTCTAAAATGTCTATCTTTGCCTTATTTTTCTAAGAGGGGAATCCTTGTGCCAGTCCATGGCTATACCTAGAAAAAACTAAAATGTTCATATATTGCTATTCCTTAGATGTGGTAAGTGTTCTGTAGGTACCTGGAAAAAAGCTGAGAGAGAGAGTGCTACAGGAAAAAGAACGAGGAGTGTGCTGGGTACAAGCCAGAGAGTGAGAGAGCCACGCTGCCCAGCGCCACCAGAGAGAACTACTCTGCCCAGCGCCACCAGAGAGAACCACTCTGCCCAGCGCCGCCAGAGAAAGACTGAGCCACTGCCAGGGTACAGACATGCTACACTACTGACCAGAATCGCCCCCGAGGAACCCAAAGTGAGCAATCGACCAGCCGGAGGGATCACTGCTGTAGTTTCGCTGGGTCTGGTAAGAGGGCATGTTGGCCGTTATCCATTACTTATCCTAGGGACTGTACTACGTCTGCAGTCTCTGACCATGATAATGTGATAATGACATTGTTGAAAAGGGGTGGCGCATGGATGACCCTAAAATGATGCCCCTCCCCCAAAAAAAAGTTCTGTGGATGCCCATGTATATTACCAAAAGTATTTGGATGCCTGCCTTATATATATATATATATACACACACACACACTTTAATGGCATCCCAGTCTTAGTCCGTAGGGTTCAGTATTGAGTTGGCACACCCTTTGCAGCTATAACAGCTTCAACACTTCTGGGAAGGCCGTCCACAAGGTTTAGGAGGGTGTCTATGGGAAAGTTTGACCATTCTTCCAAAAGTGCATTTGTGAGGTCAGGCACTGATGTTGGATGAGAAGGCCTGGCTCACAGTCTCCGCTCAAATTCATCCCAAAGGTGTTCTGTTGGGTGGATGTCAGGACTCTGGGCAGGCTGGTAAAGTTCCTCCACCCCAAACTTGCTCATCCATGTCTTTATGAACCTTGCTTTGTGCACGGGTCCAAATCATTTGGTGGAGGGGGGATTATGGTGTGCGGTTGTTTTTCAGAGGTTGGCCCCGGACAGGTGGTAACCCTATGCACCTAGCAGTACTTAGGTTTAGGGCAGTATGCCCACAGGGACGAATGCCTGCAATGCAGACTGCTTGCATTTTGGGTATTCATCCCTGGGTACATACCGCCCCAAACATAAGTACCACTGTGCCTGTTTCCCTGCAGCTGCATTGGTCCCCGCACTACTGCACCGCAACTGCATGCATTGCACTTAGTTGCCGGGTGCTTGCAGAGCGGCCCCATTCACTTAGAGCGAGAGAGCTGTGACCTCCGAAGCTTAAAGAAGAAGTAAACCCTGATGGCTTTTACTTCCTCTTTATTTCCCTGCAAAGGTAAAGCATAATGGGCTACTGTGCACCACATAGTAGCCCATTATGTGTCACTTACCTGAAACCGAAGCCCGCAATGTCACCGCTGTCCCCACGAGCAGGGAGCATCCATCTTCTCCCCTTTTCCTTCTGGGGCCGCAAACTCCGGCTCCGTGACTGGTCGGAGTCGCATGCGCGCAGGAGACCCCAGTCACAGCATGACCCTTATTAGAAACGGCACGCCGTAGTCATCAGCGCTTGTCTTTTTATAATTATCTCCTAAACCGTGGAGGTTTAGGAAATATTTCCAGCACCTGCAGGTAAACCTTAATATAGGCTTACGTGTAGGTAAAAGTGGTTGTACAGAATGTACAGGGTGTACAGCCACTTTAAATGGGGTAGCTTTTGGGGGTGGTTAAACTGCGGCTCAACCACAGGGTTTTACCACCCCTCCCCCCAAACTCACACGTGAACAAGCCCTTTATGTGCTCCACATAGTAGATTGCTTGGTGCATCAACTAAGGATCTAAGCCCGTACTACCTCCCACACCATGCGCCATTCATTCATTATCGTTGTGTTGTTGTGCTTGGAGATTGAACCATGTGGCTGGCAGGGTTATGCCGTGTGTGTGTGTTTGGGTGGGTGGGGGTGGGTGTGGGGGGGGATTTAATGACATATTTCTGCGCTGGAGTATAGCAGAATCCAGTTGCTTGGTAACCTGAGGACCTCATTCATCTTTTTTTTTTTTTCAAAGATCACAGAAATGTCAAAAAACTGATTTTCTAGAGGCGGCAGCTCAGGAAATGGAAATAGGTGTGGGAATCACAGGCACTTGTTATTTTAATGAGGACAGTGAGGTTTTGTTGAAACGCTAATCATACCCGCTAAAGATCTGCAATCACCTGCCGACCGCCAATCATCTCTGAATGATTCAGCAGACAGTGACTTTAAAGGGGATTTCCACTCAGAGACTTTAAGACCCCTTTCACACTGTGCCGCCCTGTAGCGTCGGCGGTAAAACGCCTCTATTTTTAGCGCCATTTTACCGCCAGAATTGTGCCGCATTTTGGCAGCCAGCAGGGCACTTTTAACCCCCGCTAGCAGCCGAAAAAGTGTTAAAACCACCCGCAATGTGCCGCAATGGCGGCGTTTTGCCAGCGGTATAGCCGCGCCGCCCCATTGATTTCAATGGACAGGAACAGTGGAGGAGCGGTAAATACACTGCTCTTTCACCGCTCCAAAGAAGCTGCTGGCGGGACTTTTCCTGACGCCCTGCCAGCGCACCGCTCCACTGTGAAAGCCCGAGAGCTTTCACACTTGAGACAATGGAGCAGCTGATTGGCGCTATTTTTAACGCTATAGTGTCTGCAAAACGCCCTCAGTATGAAGGGGGTCTAATACAAACCTTAAGGTCCGGTTCACACTTATGCAAATTGGATGCAGCTTACACGGCATCCGATTCGCATGACATTTTAAAATACGTTCATTTGAATGAGGCTGGTTCACATACGTGCATTGCATTCGCACTCCGCATTGCCCAAAAATTCCAAGCACATTATCTTGTATGAGAACACATCTGATTCGCAGTTGCATTCCGTTGCGAACAGGATAAAATCCTGAAACCCGACCTGATTCTGATCAAAAACTGACGTAAAATGCTGAACAACTGATTTTTCTCTTCTTTTTTTTTTTTTTACTTTTTGTATAACGATTGATATCAAATCTTTTGCAGGTCATTATGGTGATTAATTTGATTTTGTATATAATTGTTTTGTGACTTTTACATCTGTATCTGCATTTGTATTATTATCTCTTATACATTTTTCTTTATTAGTTACGATTTTTTTAGTCTTCGATTGCACCATGTGGGGAATCTGTATTTAGCTTACGACCACACACACACATACATACATACATACATATATATATATATATATATATATATATATACAGTGCCTTGCGAAAGTATTCGGCCCCCTTGAACTTTTCAACCTTTTGCCACATTTCAGGCTTCAAACATAAAGATATAACATTTTTATTTTTTGTGAAGAATCACCAACAATTGGGACACAATTGTGAAGTGGAACGAAATCTGTTGGATTTTTGAAACTTTTTTAACAAATAAAAAAATGAAAAGTGGGGTGTGCAAAATTATTCGGCCCCCTTGCGTTAATACTTTGTAGAGCCACCTTTTGCTGCGATTACAGCTGTAAGTCGCTTGGGGTATGTCTCTATCAGTTTTGCACATCGAGAGACTGAAATTCTTGCCCATTCTTCCTTGCAAAACAGATCGAGCTCAGTGAGGTTGGATGGAGAGTGTTTGTGAACAGCAGTTTTCAGCTCTTTCCACAGATTCTCGATTGGATTCAGGTCTGGACTTTGACTTGGCCATTCTAAAACCTGGATACGTTTATTTGTGAACCATTCCTTTGTAGATTTTGCTGTATGTCTGGGAATATTGTCTTGTTGGAAGATAAATCTCCGTCCCAGTTTCAGGTCTTTTGCAGACTCCAACAGGTTTTCATCCAGAATGGTCCTGTATTTGGCTGCATCCATCTTCCCCCCAATTTTAACCATCTTCCCTGTCCCTGCTGAAGAAAAGCAGGCCCAAACCATGATGCTGCCACCACCATGTTTGACAGTGGGGATGGTGTGTCGAGGGTGATGAGCTGTGTTGCTTTTACGCCAAACATATTGTTTTGCATTGTGGGCAAAAAGTTCGATTTTGGTTTCATCTGACCAGAGCACCTTCTTCCACATGTTTGGTGTGTCTCCCAGGTGGCTTGTGGCAAACTTTAGACAAGACTTTTTATGGATATCTTTTAGAAATGGCTTTCTTCTTGCCACTCTTCCATAAAGGCCAGATTTGTGCAGTGTACGACTGATTGTTGTCCTATGGACAGACTCTCCCACCTCAGCTGTAGTTCTCTGCAGTTCATCCAGAGTGATCATGGGCCTCTTGGCTGCATCTCTGATCAGTCTTCTCCTTGTCTGAGCTGAAAGTTTAGAGGGACGGCCAGGTCTTGGTAGATTTGCAGTGGTCTGATACTCCTTCCATTTCAAAATGATCGCTTGCACAGTGCTCCTTGGGAAGTTTAAAGCTTGGGAAATCTTTTTGTATCCAAATCCGGCTTTAAATTTCTCCACAACAGTATTACGGACCTGCCTGGTGTGTTCCTTGGTCTTCATGATGCTCTCTGCGCTTTCAACAGAACCCTGAGACTATCACAGAGCAGGTGCATTTATACAGAGACTTGATTACACACAGGTGGATTCTATTTATCACCATCAGTCATTTAGGACAACATTGGATCATTCAGAGATCCTCGCTGAACTTCTGGAGTGAGTTTGCTGCACTGAAAGTAAAGGGGCCGATTAATTTTGCACGCACCACTTTTCAGTTTTTTATTTGCTAAAAAAGTTTAAAATTATCCAATAGATTTCGTTCCACTTCACAATTGTGTCCCACTTGTTGGTGATTCTTCACAAAAAATAAAATTTTTATATCTTTATGTTTGAAGCCTGAAATGTGGCAAAAGGTTGAAAAGTTCAAGGGGGCCGAATACTTTCGCAAGGCACTGTATATATATACCTTATTTATCGGCGTATAACACGTGCCCCAAGTTTAGGAGGGAATTTAAAAGAAAAAAACTTTTAGGAGGGAAGTTTAAGGAAAAAAACGTACATTTAAATGCCCATCAATGCAACCTTGTCAGTGTCATTTGCAGCCTTCCATTGCAGCCTGGTCAGTGTCTTCGCCGTTTAAAAATGGATGTCCTGTGTATCTCAGGGGCGCTCGGTAGTTATCGGCCGTTCTCGGCGGCTTTCGGGTATTTTCAGCCGCACTCGGCCGTTCTCTGCTATTTTCGGCCGTTCTCGTTTACTTGAGTGAGGCCGAAAATAGCCGAGAACGGCCGAGTGTGGCCGAAAATACCCGGAAGTCGCAGAGAACGGCAGAAAGGGTTAGAAACAGCAGGGGATCGGCGTATAACATGCACCCCCGATTTCCCCCTGATTTTAGGGGAAAAAAGTGTGTGTTATACGCCGATAAATACGGTATATATATATATATATATATATATATATATATAAAATCTCTTTTTATTTATTCATTAACCACTTGACCACTGGCCACTTAAGCCCCCTTCCTAACCAGAACAATTTTCAGCTTTCGGTCAGGACCGGATTAACATAGGGGCTGATGGAGCTGCAGCTCCAGGCCCCTGCCTTAAAATCAGCCAGCCAGCAGTATAAGCCCGATTTTCTCCTGTCCATAAACTTCTATGGGACAGTGGAACTGTGTGTAAATGTAGGGGTGTCTAGCTGCATCTGTGTTTGCTCACTGTGGTTATTACAGTGTCACAGTGCACAGTTCCCCCCCCCCCCTACACAAATGGGAGAGGCTGAGTCAGCTCTGCCTTTCGCCTCCCCTCTCCCTGATGTCTGTGCAGTGAAGGAGCTGTGTGGCCGGTGTTCTGTCCAAAAATGTCCGCCTATCGAATAGTGTCTGCTGCGTACTGCGCAGGCGTAGCGCTTGTGCAGTACGGAGCACAAGGAGATTCGGAAAGTCTCCGAAGATGAACAGCGCCTGCGCCGTGAGTCCATGTGCAAGCCCCACCATCCAAGTTGGCTGCACATAGAGGGCCCCTCGTGGGCTCGCTTTGCTCTCCACGCTCGGCTCTTTTTATTCTAACTCTATGTCCACTTGGATGGTGGGGCTTGAACCTGGACTCACGGCGCCATTCATCTTCGGATATTTTCGGAATGTGCTTGTCCTGTGTACTGTGCATGCGCAGAACACAGCAGACACTATCCGACAGGGGACACTATTTGACATCATACCAGCAGCATAGTTGCCAACATTGTAAAAAAAAGATTTCGGGACACTTTTTTGGCAGTAGGCGGAGTAGTGTTATAATTAGGGGGGGGGGGGGCGTGCGGTTATAGGTGTGGCATAGAAAAAGGTGAAAATGCAGCGCGTGCAGAAAAATATGGGCGTGGTTTGCGTAAAATAGTGGGCGTGGCTTACATGGGGGGTGGCTCAAAGGGGTGTATTTAGCGTCTGAGATGAATGCGGGATGGAGAGGGAAAGGAGGAACAGCAGCCCCCCGATCCTACACCACAATAGCAATATGTGTTTTCCAGAGTTTGACAATCAGCAGATAAAGATACTCCAAATACCTGGTGTTAGCGCTTCAATCATCCCGGCGCCATGATTGTTATGGTGTCAGGATGATTGAAGCGCATTATTTCTATTATTACATTGTAATATGAAATGAAATCATTCAACTCATCATAATGCAGAATCAGTGGGAGCCATGAGCGCATCACTAGCCACGTTGCCTGCCACCAGATTCCATCAGGTGTCCCAAGCGGAGTCTGTCCTTACATCAGGTGCCCCATCAGAGGTACCTTCCTCACATCTGTGTCCATCAGCGGAGCCCCTCCTTACATCTGGTGCCCCTCTGACATCCAGACTGCGCCCTCTGACATCCAGACTGCCCCCCCCACATCCACAGACCGCCCCCCCCGACATCCATAGACCAGCCCCCCCGACATCCACAGACCCCCCCCCCCCCCGACATCCACAGACCGGCCCCCCCGACATCCACAGACCGGCCCCCCGACATCCACAGACCGGCCCCCCGACATCCACAGACCGGCCTCCCCGACATCCACAGACCAACCTCCCCGACATCCACAGACCGACTTCCCCGACATCCACAGACCAGCCCCCCCCGACATCCACAAACCAGCCCCCCCGACATTCACAGACTGGCCCTCGACATCCACAGACTGGTCCCCACATCCACAGACTGACCCCCGACATCCACAGACTGGCCCCCACATCCTGTACACAGACTGGCCCCCCGACATCTCCAGACTGGCCCCCACATACTGTACACAGACTGGCCCCCACATACTGTACACAGACTGGCGCCACAGAAGCTGAGCTCTATTGAAGACCAGCTTCTGGTCTTCTTTAAAATGGCGGCCGGCGGAGACATTGTAGCCAAAGTGTCTAGCATTATGTCATCAGCCTGTGGTAGTGCTTGGTCCCATGTGCTTTTAGGTGGGATCACACTGATTTTTTTGGCCCATTGCTGGTGTATTCGCAGTTTTCCTGCATTTTCCCCACAGTCCTATAGATTTCTATTAGGTTATTTGTTTTTTCTGCATTTTCTGAAAGCACACCAAAATTCCTGCATGCTGCACCTTTGGCGGTCAGAAAATGCAGCAAAAATCTGCAAGTGGCAAATGGCACACTGTATCTGGTGGCATGCTGCTTGTGGCAAGTGGCACACTGTATTTGGTGGCAAGTGGCACACTGTGTCTGGCATGCTGCTTGTGGCAAATGGCACACTGTATCTGGTGGCAGACTGCTGTTGACAAGTGCCACACCATATCTGGTGGCAGGCTGCTGGTGGCAATGGCACACTGTATCTGGTGGCATGCTGCTTGTGGCAAGTGGCACACTGTATCTGGTGGCATGCTGCTTGTGGCAAGTGGTACACTGTATCTGGTGGCATGCTGCTTGTGGCAAGTGGCACACTGTATCTGGTGGCATGCTGCTTGTGGCAAGTGGCACACTGTATCTGGTGGCAGACTGCTGTTGGCAAGTGGCACACCATATCTGGTGGTAGGCTGCTGGTGGCAATGGCACACTGTTTCTGGTGGCAAGTGGCACACCGTATCTGGTGGCAGGCTGCTGGTAGCAAGTGGTACACTGTATCTGGTGGCAGGCTGCTGGTGGCAAGTGGCACACTGTGTCTGGTGGCAAGTGGCACACTGTATCTGGCATGCTGCTTGTGGCAAGTAGCACACTGTATCTGGTGGCAGACTGCTGTTGGCAAGTGGCACACCATATCTGGTGGCAGGCTGCTGGTGGCAAGTGGCACACTGTATCTGGTGGCAAGTGGCACACCGTATCTGGTGGCAGGCTGCTGGTGGCAAGTGGCACACTGTATCTGGTGACAGGTTGCTCGCGGTAAGTGGCACACTGTATCTGGTGGCAGGCTGCTTGTGTCAAGTGGCACACTGTATCTGGTGGCAAGTGGCACACTGTATCTGGCATGCTGCTTGTGGCAAGTGGCACACTGTATTTGGTAGCAAGTGGCACACCGTATCTGGTGGTAGACTGCTGGTGGCAAGTGGCACAGTGTATCTGGTGGAAAGCTGCTGGTGGCAAGTGGCACACTGTATCTGATGGCAAGTGGCACACTGTATCTGGGGCAGACTGCTGATGGCAAGTGGCACACTGCATCTGGTGGCAGACTGCTGATGGCAAGTGGCACACTGCATCTGGTGGCAGACTGCTGGTGGCAAGTGGCACACTGTATCTGGTGGCATGCTGCTGGTGGCAAGTGGCACGCTCACACTGTATCTGGTGACATGCTGCTGGTGGCAAGTGGCACACTGTATCTGGTGCCGGCCGAGGGTGGCATCTGGCATGCTGCATCTGGCGGCAAGTGACAAGCTCAGGTTCCCACTGATTCTGCATCATGGTGAGTTGAACTATTTCACTATATATTACAATGTAGTAATAGAAATAATGGAATTTGATCATCCTGACGCCATATCAAGCATAGTGTCAGGATGATTTTAAGTGCTAACACCAGCCATTTGCCCGAAAAATCACCCCCGCCACCTATTTCCCCATCAACTCGAGACTACACCCCCATCCCATCTTTTTTTGGGAAGGGGGGATATCCCTGAATGGCAGTTTGGAAATGTGGTCGCCCTATGTTGCTGCTGTTGAGAGACCACATAGCAGGTGGTATTGAGAGTTTTGCTGCTGCTCAAAGGCTGCACAGCTGATATTACTGGTGAGAGTATATTTCATTGTTTTAGCAAAACATTTTTGCATTTTCATTTTGTTTCCGTAAAAAGGCCCACCAAAATCCTCAGCACCAGGCCCACGATGCTCTTAATCTGGCGCTGCTTTCGGTGCTCTCACATTTTGAATGACAATTACTCAGTAATACCACACTGTACCCATATGAAATGTTTGTCCTTTTTTTCACACAAATAGAGCTTTCTTTTTGTGGCATTTAATCACCGCTGGGCTTTTTATTTTTTGCGCTATAAATCAAAAAAGACTGAAAATTCGGTAAAAAAAATAATTCTTTGTTTCTATTAAAATTTATAGCAGAGTATTGGTAACTATTGGCAGAGTACTGCAGAGTATGGGCACTGAGCAGCGCTGTGGGCACTACAGATCTAGCCCACGGTGCTGCTACAAACTAGCGTCCATTTACCGTGATCCGTGATGTGCCAGTCCCGGCAGTCACGGATATTTCTGGGAGAGCGCCCCCAGGGGGCGCGCGAGAGCAAGATTCTGGGAGGACGTCCATGGGCACTCTCCCAGAATAAGACGACCGCGCTGTAGCCTGTCTGTCGGCTATGGCCCGGTCGGCAAGTGGTTAATTTGAATTCATTGTATTTGCTCTTTGCTTCTCCCCTCCAGGTGCAATTCATTTTGGACATTTACAAGGTCTGATTTTATGGGGAGGTTTCTTTCAACATTCCTTGCATTTGATTGGCTGTCTATTTTTCATTAGCTCCATATATGCATAAGATCAGAATTTGTTCATTCAGCTATGACTAAGCATCTGTTTGTGATGTGAAACGCGTCAGTTGTTTTTCCCTGTTTTCTATGCTTCAGATATGACTGTTTTTGGATTTTAATCTTTCAATAAAGATGCCTTCAGCAATGTGCGGCTGTCCAGGATTTTTCATTCCTTCATGATTTTTCTCTTCGCAGGGAACCCGGAGCTTCAATTCACACCGCACATGTGTGAACTGGGCCTCAAGGGTTAG
Organism: Lithobates pipiens; assembly: GCF_037356315.1. Lineage (NCBI taxonomy): Eukaryota > Metazoa > Chordata > Amphibia > Anura > Ranidae > Lithobates > Lithobates pipiens. The sequence continues at coordinate 50,732,235 of NW_027507748.1, forward strand.
TTCACCTTCCTATATAGGTAAGGAGCAAGGCCGGACTTACCATTGGGCTTGACTGGGCTCAAGCCCAATAGGGGGCCCTGCCAGCCCGCCTGTTTACGTTTTAAATACCGTATCTTCTTTTACGTTTTAAACACTGGGTGTCCGTGCTATAGCCGGAATATGGCTGCAGCACGGACTCCAATTGCCAGGAGGACATCCCTGGACATCGTCCTGTTATCTCACGCTGATAAAAACGATTACTGAGCTTTTGTTTACATCATGTGATCAGCTGTCATTGGCTGACAGCTGATCACATGGTAGGGGGCCAGGACCAGAGGCGATTCAGTTCGCATTGTGCGCTATATAAGTATTTCATTCATTCATTCATTCATACTTGGACCGGTGATCACCCAAGTCTCAGTGACTCAGTGGTCACAGCGCGCTCCCCAGGGCGCTCGTAGGGAGCATGTACAGGGAAGGACGTCCTATGATGGCCTCCCGGAAATTGAGGTCCGCGTTGCAGCCATCATTCGGCTATGGCCCGGACCTCAAGTGGTTAAAATTCCATTGAGCCAACTGCAACACAGTTGTCCATGCTTGTGGTCGATTCATGTACTTGTCACCGACAAGCCACTGTGCCCCTCACGATGGCAGCTGCATGGCCGAGGAATTCTGTAGTGCAGTGGGCTAAACCTGATGGGAAACTGAGAGACTTGTTGTACCCCATGAGGTCAATCTTGCAGCTGATTGATAACAAGTGGTAATGGTCAAATGGATAGCTGCTATTCAGTTCAATAGTGGCTATAAAATCCACCCACCGTCATCTTCTGTCAATCAAAAGCAAGGCGGATATGATGGGTAATGACATCTCTGGTATTCCTGGACCCTTTATTTACATTTAGTTTTCAGCTAGGGAATCTTTTGGCCGACAGCTGAATGAGGTCGGGGATAGCTTTCCAGCACAGACGTGCCCCTGTTGGCCCAGCTAATCTGCGCCAGGTTCTCTTCTTATTTGGATGTTTAACCACTTAAACCCCAGACCAATTTGCAGGCAAAGGACCAGGCCCCTTTTTGCGATTCGGCACTGCGTCGCTTTAACTGACAATTGCGCGGTCATGCGACATGGCTCCTAAACAAAATTGGTGTCCTTTTTTCCCACAAATAGAGCCTTTCTTTTGGTGGTATTTGATCACCTCTGCGGTTTTTATTTTTTGCGCTATAAATAAAAATAGAGCGACAATTTTGAAAAGAATGCAATATTTTTTACTTTTTGCTATAATAAATATCCCCCAAAAAAATATAAAAAAAACATTTTTTTTCCTCAGTTTAGGCCGATACGTATTCTTCTACATATTTTTGGTAAAAAAAAATCGCTATTAGTGATTATTGATTGGTTTGCGCAAAAGTTATAGCGTTTACAAAATAGAGGATAGTTTTATAGCATTTTTATGAATTTTTTTTTTTACAAGTAATGGCGGAGATCAGCAATTTTTATTGTGACTGCGACATTATGTCGGACACATCGGACATTTTTGACACATTTTTGGAACCAGTCATTTATACAGCAATCAGTGCTATTTAAATGCACTGATTCTTGTGTAAATGACACTGGCAGTGAAGGAGTTAACCACTAGGGGGCAGTGTAGGTGTTATGTATGACGTTATGTTTTTTTTTTATTGTAGGGGGGCGTGACCTGGCATGTGACGTCACTGATCGTCCTTCCCTATAAAAGGGAACAGACGATCGGTGACAGCCACACAGGGAAGAACGGGGAGAGGTTTGTTTACACAGACCTCTCCTCGTTCTTCAGCTCTGTGACCCGATCGCGGGACACCAGCGGCGATCGGGTCTGCTGGTTCCGTGGTCACAGAGCACAGGACAGGGCCCACAGCTGGGCACTTAAAAAGCAACGTACAGGTACGTGCTTGTGCCCAGCCATGCCATTCTGCCGACGTACATCAGCGTGAGGCGGACCTTAAGTGGTTAAGCAGCCAGGCGCACAACAACTTGGGCAGTTTCACAATTTAATAACCAGTCAAGGAATGTCTTTTTATGCTTTTAATGCTGGTTGAACTTGGTTGGGGTGAAGGGTGAGCTTGGGATACTCTGAACTTATTGCAAAACCAGAGGACAATCTCTGCCTTGTCTAAACTTTAGGATAATTCCCCTCGTGACAAACTAGAGGGGGACTCCAAGTTAGACCCCTTTCACACTGACGCAGTTTTCAGGCACTTTGGCGCTAGAAATAGCCTCTGCTAAGCACCTAAAAACGGCCTCCTATTCATTGCAGTGTGTCTTTTCACACTGGGGTGGTGCGCTTGCAGGACGTTACGAAAAGTCCTGCAAGCAGCATCTTTGTGGCGGGTTGGGAACGCTGTATTTAGTGCTCCCAAAACGCCCTGCCCATTGGAATGAGTGGCCACGGCTTCCAAAGCATCTGCAAAGCACTTTGAAAGCACTGCAAATTTTGAGTTTTTACCCTTTTTTGGGGGTAAAAACTGCCCTGCTAGTGGCTGCAAGAATGAGCGGCGCTTTAGCAGCTCAGTGTGAAAGTAGCCTAAAGGAAAGGTCCCAATCCAACAGCACTGGAGCACATGTCCAAGGGGTTAGAGCAGTGAATATTCACTATGATCCGGTATCCAGACCTATACTCACAATGTCCCCATATACTTGGATGCCACCATCTAATATCGGTGAGGCAGCAAATAGGTCCCCCAGCTCTCACTACTGAGCTGGGACCTCAATGAACTCCTTCAGACTTCAGCTAACGTGCCCTGAAGGGCAGCAGCTCTTCAGGATGGGGTCTTCTGGACAGGAACCCAACTACTCCAGGCCTTTTTTTATTAATGCACTCCTTTGCCACCTACTGGGTGCCCCCCCCCCAGGGTTTGGTTGACATCACATAAATATTCAGGCCGAGGGTCTGCCTCTTCCAACCCAATACATTCCAGAATCCACTAGGAGGCAGGGAGACCTACAGCCAGTGAGACCCAGAACAGCCAAAAATAATCACACCCTGGTCCAATGATTGCAGAGGAGCTAAAGAACTAGATTTACCTGAGCCTCTCTAGCAGTAGCGGCCCATCCCATAGGGGGTGCACGAACGCCACACCCCCATGCTGTTCAAAAAATAAAAGGTCACTTTAAGAGTGACCAGACGCCGGACAGACAGAGGTCTATGGGAAGCTCCCCAGCCTGCAATCAGCTGATTGCAGGCTGGAAAGCTGATTTGCCCGTGTTTAGGGTGTGGTCTCGGTGCTTACCATGCGCCCGCAAACACTCACTCCGGTTTCCTGGCCACAGTGGGGGTGGAGTGAATTAGTGTGTTTGTGTGGTGGATTGAGACCTGAGTGGCGCCTTTGAAGGTAAGTGGTGGCGCTGCGGGCCTCAGAGACACTGTCTTCTCTTCTCTGCACTCTTCTCTCTGAGATCTTGCCACCCACCCCACCGTTCCGCACAGCCACACGGTGAATAGTTCTCTGATGCCGGATTATATCCGCAACTGCACTCAGACACCAGGCCAGTCAGGGCAGGGCAGATGCGATGCGCAGCTGGACATCAGGGGGGCTTTTTGGGGGATTATTTGTCTTCTTCCAAGTGCCTGAATGTTGTGTGTACATAGCTGTACAGGCATATCCCACTTTTAAGTACAAAATGGGACTAGAGCATGTATGTAAAACGAAAATGTACTTAAAGTGAAGCAATACCTTTTTTACTTCTGGGATGTCAGGGGCTGTAGAGGGGGGATCAGGGGCTGTAGTGGGGGGGGGGGGTCATGGGCTGTAGTGGGCATGTCAGGGGCTGTATTGGGGTTGTCAGGAGCTGTAGAGGGGGAGTTGTCAGGGGCTGTAGTGAGCGTCTCAAGGGCCATAGTGGGGGTGTCAAGGGCCATAGTGGGGGTGTCAGGGGCTGTAGTGGGCATGTCAGGGGCTGTATGGGGTTGTAGTGGGGGTGTCAGGGGCTGTAGTGGGCATGTCAGGGGCTGTATTGGGGTTGTCTGGGGCTGTAGAGGGGGGTGTCAGGGGCTGTAGTGGGGTTTTCAGGGGCTGTAGAGGGGGAGTTGTCAGGAGCTGTAGAGGGGGAGTTGTCAGGAACTGTAGAGGGGGAGTGGTCAGGGGCTGTAGAGGGGGAGTTGTCAGGAGCTGTAGAGGGGGAGTTGTCAGGGGCTGTAGAGGGGGAGTTGTCAGGGGCTGTAGAGGGGGAGTTGTCAGGAGCTGTAGAGGGGGAGTTGTCAGGAGCTGTAGAGGGGGAGTTGTCAGGGGCTGTAGAGGGGGAGTTGTCAGGGGCTGTAGAGGGGGAGTTGTCAGGGGCTGTAGTGGGAGCGTGTCAGGGGCCATAGTGGGGGTGTCAGGGGCCATAGTGGGGGTGTTAGGGGTTGTAGTGGGGGTGTCAGGAGCTGTAATGGGGGTGTCAGGGGCTGTAGTGGGGGGTCAGAGACTGTAGTCGGGGGGGTCAGGGAGTGTTTCCAAGTAACGGGGAATCTGAACTATCCATGCACGGTTTACTCAGCTGCAGCTTTAGCTTGAGAGACACTTTACATACACTTACAGGCGAGTGTATGTAAAGTGAGTATACTTAAAGTGGGGTATGCCTCTATACACTGCACAATATAATCACATTGTGAGTACACCTGTCCTGTGTAGTGTATACAGCTATATACACCCAGCTTCTTCATTCCTGTATACAGGAAGAAAGAAGCTGGGTGTATATAATTAACGAATTATAAAGAATTGTTTCCTGTTCTTAGCTGACAGGAGTGGCACCTGGTGTGGTCTTCTGCTGCTGTAGCCCATCTGCTTCAAGATTTGATGTGTTGTGTGTTCAGAGATGGTATTCTACATACCCTGTTTGTAACAAGTGGTTATTTGAGTTGCTGTTGCCTTTCTATAATCTGAACCAGACTTCCCATTCTCCTCTGACCTCAACAAGGCATTTTCTTCCACACAACTGCCGCTCACTGGATATTTTCTTTTTTTGGACCATTCTCTGTAAACCCGAGAGATAATTGTGCGTGAAAAATCCCAGCAGATCAGCAGTTTTTGAAATACCCAGACCAGTCCATCTGGTATTAAATTCCCTATATATCTGTATATACAGTATAATATATAAATATATATATATATATATATATGTATATACCCCGTTTCCCTGAAAATAAGACCTAACGTGATTGTTGGTGATGGCTGCAATATAAGCCCTACCCCACAAAAAAGCCCTAGTAAAAGTAGGTCTTATTTTCAGGGTAGGGCTTACTTTGGGGGAAACAGGGCAGGGCTTATTTGGGGGGTATGGCTTATATTGCAGCCATCACTGACAATCACGCTAGGTCTTATTTTCGGGGAAATTATATATATATATATATATATATATATATATATATATATATAATTTTTTTTTTTTTATATATATATATACGATATATGGTATATAGAATATAAATAAATCAATGGATCCCTCCAGGGGATCCAGGAAGATTGAAAAGCCCTACATGGTATTTTGTAGGGTATACCTGCAGGATCAGGGAAATTTTTTTAAAGCCAAGCTCTTTACCCGGTAAGTAGACCTTTGGCATTTACATTGGCTCGCTACCACCCCACTGACGGTAAACTAAAATTACAATGCAGAATAACCCATGAACATTAATAATAGCTCATGACAGGTATAGATCAGCAAAGGTCAAGCGGTATATATCCCGCACATAATTTCTATTATAACCTCGGGGAATTATTTAGCATTTGGGCATCATTTCATCTCGTATTTTCTTCCACTGCCATGAGCGCAATGCTTCTGCAGAGCAAGGGGAAGGCAGGCACCTTCATCGCCGTCATACTGACCGTTCTGCATGCTATTTCACGGTTGCCAGGGCAACCCAGGCTGGTCCAGCAGCTGACACGAATACCAAGCTCTTGTGAGGGTCATTACTTGTGAGCGCCGGGGATGTGGATGCTGGAAGGGATCCAAACTGTCTTTGTGCGGGAGGGGCAAATCTTGCTATGGATCTGTCTCAAAACTCGCTATCTCCCTGTAATCTCAGTTTGATGCTGTCTCCATGGGCAACATGGCACCAGGAGTATTGATGTGTAGTCGCCCATAGGCAGCAACTGCAAGCCAGGTCTTATTAGACTGATAAAAGGGAAACCACTTATACTGGACTTTTGATTGGCTGATGTGGATTGCACCTTAGGGGCCCTTTCACACAGGCTGTCTGATCATGTCCGCCTGTCAGTTTTTTGGTGGACCTGTTGGACCCTTCAGTCTCCTCTATGGAATGGCGGACACCCGCCGCCATCCGATCCGATCCTGCCCCCAAAAAAACAGATGGATGGTGGTCCTATTTTCCATCCATCGGATCGGATCTGATAGAAACAGACAGGCGGTCAGTTTCCATGCAATGTCCCCATAGAGGTGAGTCGGGCCGTGTCCGTGTCGGCTCTGCACAGTGGAGTGATTCCCCCGCTGAGCAAGCGGAATCCACTACATGAGCATGTCTGATTGAAAGGGGCCTTAACCACTGATGGACCGCCCACCGTACATTTTACAGGGCGGCCGCTCTGTGCACACATCTGGGTCTGGGGCACGCAGGCACACCGCTGGCGACCCACTCCCGTTGTGATTGTACACATCAGGAGCCAAGTGACAGGTACTCGATGTCCGCCGCCACCCGCTGATTACAGGACACAGGCAGAATGACAATCTGCCTATATAAACAAAGCAGACTGCCGTTATGTCAGAGGGGAAGGTATTGATCCTGTGTTTCTGCTAAGCAGTAACGCAGATCTTTGCCTTCCCCTAGTCAAAGTACCTCCCCCACAGTTAGTAAACACAACCTAGGCACACATTTAACCACTTGCCGCCTGCCCACCGTCAAATGATGGCTGGGCTTTGCGGCTCTCGTTCTGGGTGGACGTCATACGATGACTGCTCTTGCGCGCCCCTGGGGGCGCACATTGCGGCAATCACTTCAGTGTTGCTAGGACATGTCGCAACCCGATCTGTGTAAAGAGCCGCGGCAGTGCTGGCTATCAGTGCTGCCCATCACTGCTGCCCATCAATGCCATTCAGTGCTGCCTATCTGTGTCCACCAGTGCCACCTATCTGTGCCCAGTGCTCACCAGTGCCACCTATCAGTCCCCATAAGTGCGGCATATTCATGTCTCCTCATCAATGCCAACTAATCAGTGCGCCATATTCACGCCTCCTCATCAATGCCACCTAATCAGTGCCCATAAGTGCTGCCTCATCAGCGCCCATCAGTGCAGCCTCTCAGCGCCCATCAGTGCAGCCTCTCAGCGCCCATCAGTGCAGCCTCTCAGCGCCCATCAGTGCAGCCTCTCATCGCCCATCAGTGCAGCCTCTCAGCGCCCATCGGTGCAGCCTCATCAGTGCCCATCAGTGCAGCCTCATCAGTGCCCATCAGTGCTACCTCATCCGCACCCATCAGTGAAGGAGGGAAAGTACTTATTTACAAAATTTACTGAAAGAAACTAAGAAAAACATTTTTTTTCAAAATTGTTGGTCTTCTTTTTTTTTTTTTTAAGGAAAAAATAAAAAACCCATGAGTATTAAATACCATCAAAAGAAAGCTCGATTTGTGTGAAGATAATGATAACAATTTCACATGGTTACAGTGTAGCATGACCACGCAATTGTCAAAGTGTGACAGCGCTGAAAGCTGAAAAATGGCCTGGGCAGGAATGGGGTAAATGTGTCCTGTATTGAGGTGGTTAAAGTGATACAATAGGACCATTTTACATTTTTTTAAAATAACAAACATGTCATACTTACCTCCACTGTGCAGCTCGTTTTGCAGAGTGGCCCCGAAAATCCATTTCTGGGGTCCCTCGGCGGCTCTTGCGGCTCCTCCCCGCACCAGATAACCCCCTAGGAGAAGCGCTTTCTCCCGAGGGGGTTACCTTGCGGGCGCGCTCCCGACTCCAGCATTCGGCATCCATAGAGGCCGAATGCACTACTCGGCCATGCCCCCATCATTGGATTTTATTGACAGCAGTGGGAGCCAATGGCTGTGCTGCTATCAATCTATCCAATCAAGAGCTGGGAACCCATTGAGAGAGGGACGGCGGGGACGTGCCGACTGAAATTCGGGGCTCAGGTTAATAAAACGGGGGGGGGGGGGCTGGGGGCCAGTGACTGCAAGGTGTTTTTTCACCTTAATGCATTAAGGTGAAAAAACACAAGCCTTTACAACCCCTTTAACCCTTTGAGCGACCCTGATGTTAACCCATTCCAAGCCAGTGTCATTAGTACAGTAACAGTGCATATTTGTAGCACTGATCACTGCGTTGGTGTCACTTGTCCCCAGAAAGTGTCAGGATCGGATTTGTCTGCCACAATACCGCAGTCCCGCTATAAGTCGCTGATCAACGCCATTATTTGTAAAATAAATAAAAATATCCCATAGTTTGTAGACGCCATAACTTTTGCGCAAACCAATCAATATACACTTACTGGGATTTTTTTTACCAAAAATATGTAGCAGAATACATATTGGCCTAAATTTATGAAGAGATTTGGTTTTTTACATTTTTTTATTGGATGTATTTTATAGCAGAAAGTAAAAAATATTGTTTTTTTTTTTTTTTTTTTCAAAAATTGGCTTTTTTTTTTGTTATTGTTTATAGCGCAAAAAACAAAACAAAAAAAAACTGCAGTTGTGATCAAATACCACCAAAAGAAAGCTCTATTTGTGGGACAAATGGAGACAAAATGTATTTGGGTAAATCGTCTTACGACTGCGCAATTGTCAGTTAAAGTAACACAGTGCTGTATCGCAAAAAAATGGCCTGGTCATGAAGGGGGTTAAATCTCCTGGAGCTGAAGTGGTTAATAGGCTTTCAAATTCTAGAGCAGTGATGGCGAACCTCGGCACGCCAGATGGTTTGGAACTACATTTCCCCATGATGCTCCACTACACTGCAGAGTGCCAGAGCATCATGGGAAATGTAGTTCCAAAACATCAGGGGTGCCGAGGTTCACCATCACTGATCTAGGGTATGCTGCATTCCTGGCTTTGACAAATAACTATTTGATGCATGAGATTTTAGAACTTAGAACCACTCACCAATGGGCTTATGCAAAAATGTAAAGCTGAAGTTTAGGCCCCGTTCACACTTCACGATTTAGAATAGTGGGCGCTGTGATTCCGCCAGCAATTCCAAATTGTGCGGCAATCAGTGAAAAACACGCAATGTGACACATTTTTGCTGCTATAGAATCGCACTGCAATTACGGCAAAGCTTGTCTACCAAAAATGAGCAGGAGCTTCTTTTGGGCGACAAACACGCATAGGGCAGCCTATTGAAGTGAATGGGATTCCCTATGCACACCACATGGAATCGCAAGCGGGAACTCTGTGTGAACAGGGCCTTAGATTTGGCAATTTTTACGTAGTTACATTTATGAAGCCTGGACCAATGTAAGTCTGTATATGCCAGTAATGGCGAACCCATGGCATGCCAGCCAGCATGCAGAGCCCTCTCTGTGGGTACGCCAGGAAAAAAGGCACACACTGACACTGACCGGCCATACATACAAGCTGATTCATCCACACCGCACCCCCCAACGAACGACATCTCCCACAAGTCTCTGGGGAAAGCGGTGACGTGTCTGAGGTGGGTGTGACTGAGAGAACATGGCTGGGATCAGGGGTGACGGGTGACGGGTGAGATGTTTAATGTGAACATTATGTGTAGATAAAATAACCGTTCTGTCCGTGGTGTCCCGCTTCTTAGAGGAGGAGGCTCAAGCTGCTGCTTTACTGTACATCCTGCTGACTGGAGCCATGCAATACCTGTGCCACCTGCTGGTGCTCAGCAAATGCATCCTTACCAATGCCCAGCAAATGCATCCTTACCAATGCCCAGAAAATGCATCCTTGACAATGCCCAGCAAATACAACCTTACCAATGCCGGGCAAATGCATCCTTAACAGTGCCCAGCAAATGCATCCTTACCAATGCCCAGCAAATGCATCCTTACCAGTGCCCAGCAATGGATGCTTACCAGTGCCCAGCAAATGTATCCTTACCAATGCCCAGCAAATGCATCCTTACTAGTGCCCAGCAAATGCATCCTTACCAGTGCTCAGAAAATGCATCCTTATGAGTTCCCAGCAATGGATGCTTACCAGTGCCCAGCAAATACATCCTTACCAGTGCCCAGAAAATGCATCCTTATCAGTGCCCAGCAATGGATGCTTACCAATGCCCAGCAAATGCATCCTTATCAGTGCCCAGAAATGGATGCTTTCCAGTGCTCAGCAAATGCATCCTTAGTGCCCAGAAAATGCACCCTTACCAATGCCCAGCAATGGATCCTTACCAGTGCCCAGCAGTGGATGCTTACCAGTGCCCAGCAAATGCATCCTTACCAATGCCCAGAAAAGGATCCTTACCATTGTCCATCAAATGCATCCTTACCAGTGCCCAGCAAATGCATGCTTATCAGTGCCCAGCAAATGCAACTTTATCCAAAAGTACATGCACATGTAGAGTTAATTTTTTTTTCAATAAAAAACGGAATAATTGAAAGCTCTGTAATTGTGTTTTTATTTTAAGACAAAAGCTGTTAATTAGTTTGGACAACTGTAGAAGTTGTTTTTTTCTAAATAAAAACCTCGGTATTCAGGTTTAATTGCAGTGTTGGCATTTTAAAATAAATAAGTTGGTTTTGTGTTGCAGTTTGGGCACTCAGGCTCAAAAAGGTTTGCCATCACGGGTATAAGCCATATGCAGCACCCTCTATTGTGCTAGAGTAGGTAATGTAAGGATTTTTGTAGTGTAGGTAAAAGGTTTTGGCTTGGCTAGCAGCCAAGCCTGTATTTGAATCTGGGTCAGGTACGTGATCCAGGGAGGCTGGTTTGGAATCTGGGTCGGGTGAGTGATCCAGGGAGGCTGGTATGGAATCTGGGTCGGGTGAGTGATCCAGGGAGGCTGGTATGGAATCTGGGTCGGGTGAGTGATCCAGGGAGGCTGGTATGGAATCTGGGTCGGGTGAGTGATCCAGGGAGGCTGGTATGGAATCTGAGTCGGGTGAGTGATCCAGGGAGGCTGGTATGGAATCTGAGTCGGGTGAGTAATCCAGGGAGGCTGGTATGGAATCTGGGTCGGATGAGTGATCCAGGGAGGCTGGTATGGAATCTGAGTCGGGTGAGTGATCCAGGGAGGCTGGTATGGAATCTGAGTCGGGTGAGTGATCCAGGGAGGCTGGTATGGAATCTGGGTCGGGCGAGTGATCCAGGGAGGCTGGTGATCCAAGGAGGCCGGTATGGAATCTGGGTCGGGTGAGTGATCCAGGGAGTCTGGTATGGAATCTGGGTCGGGCGAGTGATCCAGGGAGGCTGGTGATCCATGGAGGCCGGTATGGAATCTGGGTCGGGTGAGTGATCCAGGGAGGCTGGTAGGGAATCTGGGTCGGGTGAGTGATTCAGGGAGGCTGGTATGGAATCTGGATCGGGTGAGTGATCCAGGGAGGCTGGTAGGGAATCTGGGTCGGGTGAGTGATTCAGGGAGGCTGGTATGGAATCTGAGTCGGGTGAGTGATCCAGGGAGGCTGGTAGGGAATCTGGGTCGGGTGAGTGATTCAGGGAGGCTGGTATGGAATCTGGATCGGGTGAGTGATCCAGGGAGGCTGGTATGGAATCTGGATCGGGTGAGTGATCCAGGGAGGCTGGTATGACTCCTCAGGCAGCAACTCTGGTACCTCTCCCTGCTTCTGGAACTTGTAAGAAATTTCCAGAAGAATGGGAGGGAGGTTAGGATGAGTTGCCTGGAGTATTCATGGGGGTCCTGACCAATCTCCAACAGATGGGTTGGCAGGGGGTAGGCCCCCTCAGTCAGGGTCATTCCAGCAGGACATGAGAGAGTTCAGGTAGAAGCTGGAGATGGAGTACTAGGAGGCTGTCGGTGGGCCCTTGAGGGTAACCCCCTAGTCTGGGTGGGGTGACCTTGGCCTGGGAGCTCGGGTGCAGGAAGGATCCTCTGATATCCCAAGGAGGAATACTATCCAGCAGTGGCAGGTGTGAGGACAGCAGGAGCCAGTGAGCACGTCCAGGAGATCTCCAAGGAGAAGACAGCCAGGTGGACTGGTGTTAGTCGGGGAGGACTGAGAGGCAGCCTGAGAGGACTGGGTGAGAGCGGTCTGAGATAGCTGCAGAGTCTTTATTCCCCTCAATAAAAACACAAAAACAAAAGCACTGCACTCTTTTCTGACTGCAGTGTGCTTGTGAAGATTCGGTGTGCCTGGCTGTGCAGGGTGGGGGATCCTATTCTACTTGTGGCTTCTTGGGGGGTGCACATACTTTTGGGGTGCCTGTAGAAGCTGGAAAACACTATAATAGGCACCAGTACTCCGAGGATTGCTGCTAACTTCTGAATGTCCTGCAAAGGGACTGCTCTGCTGCTTAGCTAACATAGAATGTCGCTCACACCACCTAGGTGCAAAATTCAGACACAAGTGTTCTCTGATTGGATGAGGTGGAGATTACAACATCACTGCCCTTTGCTGAGAAGTAGAGCGTTCTGCATAAGTTCAGAGTGTTGATAATGGCAGGGCCATGGATAAGGAGGTACCACTGGTCATCCCGCAGGGTTTGAGCAAGCAGGATGGGCCCAGGCAGTAGGGTGAATTGGATGTGAGCAGGGAGGGTATCTCTCCCTCCCGCAAGCTTTCAGCTGCTGCATAGAGCGCCATGCTTACCCTCCCTGCCCACCGATCACCCGCCCCGTGCACCATACCTTTCCCTCTGTTACCTAGGCACCTCTATGTGCCATTTCTGCAGTGCTGCCAGTTTCCCTCCTCTCCTTCCCACCGGCACCTGCAAGCACACAAGAGGATCGATTGCTGCTAACTTCAGTTTGCGGTGGAGGAACTTTACTGGTCTGCACAGAGTCCTGACCTCAACCCGATAGAACACCTCTGGGATGAATTAGAATGAAAACTGCGAGCCAGGCCTTCTCTTCCAACATCAGTGCCTGACTTCACAAATGTGCTTGTGGAAGAATAGTCAAACATTCCCATAGACACACTCCTATACCTTGTGGACAGCCTTCCCAGAAGAGATGAAGCTGTTACAGCTTCAAAGGGTGGGCCAACTCAACATTGAATCCTATGGACTAAGACTGGGATGCCATCAAAGATCATGTGAGTGTAAAGGCAGGTGTCCCAAAACTTTTGACAATATAGTGTATTTAAATACATTAACAAATTATCAGGAGATCTTATGTGTACTGAAATAAAGCACTCCTTTATATCTTGAATAAATAAATTGGTGATAAGAGGGGTATTAATCGTCATTAGAGGACAAACGTAACTTAGAACTGTTGCGGATCGCCCCAGTAGAATCTCCTCTTCTCCATGGGCAGCCTATGAACAATGTACCCAACCGGCAGAACTGGCTGCATTCTCTGCTGGAAAACCAACAGCAGAAGGGCAAGTACATGGAAAATTAACGTATCTGTACGTTGCCCTTTAAGAGGCGGCGCGCGGGCGTGCGCCCGCCAGGAGCTCCCTGACCGCGATCGGGAGCGGTGATCAGTGACGTGTCACACACTGCCCCTCCCCCTCAGTTAGGATCACTCCCTAGGACACACTTAACCCCTACAGCGCCACCTAGTGGTTAACCCCTTCACTGCTAGTGACATTTCTACAGTCATCCATGCAATTTTTTAGCATTGATCGCTGTATTGATGCCAGTGGTCCCAAAAATGTGTCAAAATTGTCCAATGTGTCCGCCATAATATCACCGTTACGATAAAAAAAAAAAAAAGAAAAGCTGCTCGCTGCCATTACTTAAAAAAATTATCAATAAAAATGCCATAAAACTATCCCCTATTTTGTAGACGCTATAACATTTGCGCAAACCAATCAATATACACTTATTGTAATTTTTTTTTTACTAAAAATATGTAGAATACGTATCGACCTAAACTGAGAAAAAATTTGCTTTTTTTTTTTTTAGAAAATGGGGATATTTATTATAGCAAAAACGTACAAACTATTGTGTTTTTTTCAAAATTGTCGCTTTTTTTTGTTTATAACCCAAAAAAATAAAAACCACAGTGGTGATCAAATACCACCAAAAGAAAGCTCTATTTGTGGGGGGGAAAAAAGGAGGTCAATCTTGTTGCCGCGCAATTGTCAGTTAAATTGACACAGTGCCGAATCGCAAGAAATGGCCTGGTCATTGAGCAGTCAAATCTTCCAGGGCTGAAAGAGTGGGCCGAGAAGCTGGGCGTGGCGTCCTTAACAACTGATAAGTCATTAGCTGTCATTGGGTTTCCCCCCACTGACAGCTGAATAAAAAAAAAAAATTGTTTAAAAAATAAAGAAAAGAACGGCGTGAGGTTCCCCCCTCCTCCCCCAGTCAATACCAGGCCCTTCAGGTCTAGTCCTCACACCAGAGCTGGGGACAAGGGTCTCTTCCTGACAACCCTGGGCTGTGGTTGTCGGGGGTCTATGGGCAGGGGGGTATCAGAATCAGGAAGGCAGAGCTTTTTTAATTTTTTTTTGGTTCCGGCGGGCGGCGTGATTGACAATGAATTTACCGTATATCGAGAGACTATTTTTATTTCCATTTTATTTTATTTTTTAATAAAGAATTTGTGAAAAACTGTCTCTTGTGTTTATTACTTTTTTGGTGAATGGTTAGGGGTACAATGTATCCGATACCCTTTTACACAGGGGGGGCAGGATCTTGGGGGGCCCCTTGTTAAAGGGGGCTTCCAGATTCCGATAATCCCCCTGTCCACAGACCCCGACAACCACAGCCCAGGGTTGACAGGAAGAGGCCCTTATCCCCACCAACATGGGCACAAGGTGCTTTGGGGTGGGGGGGGAGAGCCTCCACCACCCCAAAACATCCACCCCCCATGTTGAGGGCATGTGGCCTGGTATATTTCAGGGTATGGGGCTCGCTTCCACCCCCCCCTTTTCCTGACCGGCCAGGCTGCATGCCCAGATAAGGGTCTGAAATGGATTCTTCTTTTTTTTTTTTTTAAATATTGGCATAGGGTACCCCTTTCAAATCCATACTAGTCCTGAAGGGTCTGGTATTGACTGGGGGGGGCGCCATATTTTTTTTTTTTTTTTTTTCAAAAGCCGGGTGACTGCAATTGTAACTGAGTCATTTTAAATGGGATTTGACTTTTTTTTTCTTTAGAAATGTCATTTTTGCTGCAGCATGTTTTATGCATGCTACAGATGCGCCACTTTGCGGGCACATTAAGGGAACACCCCCCCCCAGGCACTATATTTAAAGGGATGTTTTATTTTTGCAGTTTATGCATAATTAAAATCACGGTCCCTGAAAAGAAAATTGTTTTTAACAATTTTTTTTTCTATTGATACATGTCCCCCCAGTGCAGTACTCAGACCCCCATTCCCCTTTTATGGCCAATTACTTGCAAATAAGCATTCAAAATGGGCATTTTTCTTTTTCCTCTTTCTCCCATAGACTTCAATGGGATTCGCTGTTTGGGTTAGAACATTTCCCCTGTTCGGGAGTTCTGCTGCAAACCAAACCGGAGGTTGTTCTGCCCATCCTTACCTACAAGCGTGACAAGTTAGACTGCATGGGCTAGTATGTATGTTTTTTTTTTTGTTCTTACTTTTATACCGGGACAATTTTTAGGATTTAAAAAAATTATTTTGGTTTATGAGGGTGAAGTTTCTCATTGAGCCTTACATAAACCTCAGTCAATAGCCAGTAAAATCAGACCTTGGAAGAAAGCGGGACAATCATGAACGCTAGACTAGTGAGTTGTTGTTTTTTGAAGGCAGTCAATATTGTCCTTCACATTTTCATCAGGAGGACTGGTATCCTTTCATTTATCTATTTTATGAGATATTTTATGTATTTATTTACATTGTTGTGTAAATAAGTCTATTGTTTAAATTAGATCACTTTTTTCTTGTAACAGTTTTATGCTGAAATGTTTTTTTTTTTTTTTTTTTTTTATTAGAATTTTTGATTGCATGTCGCCCTCTGCTGTTATGAAGTAGAATTCCGCGTTGCAATTGTTTCCTAATATTTCTGGCATGCATTCTTTGTTGAGTCAGCTCATAATACATGTTTAAAATCAGCAGATGTTCCTGGAATAAGTTAAGGGTGTTCTCTGTAGTGGAATGCAGGCAGGCCAGGAGCCTTACAGCGCTGAGTTTGTGAGTCCAGTAACCCTTAGAAAGATTATTTGTATGGTTTTTATATCTTCTACAAGGATTTGCCTGAATATCCTTCTTGTGCTTTAGTGCCACCATTCCTATAATATAAAAAGCACATTGGTAATTAAAGTGGTTTTAAAGGCAGAACGTTTTTGATCTTAATGCATTTTCTGTATTAAGATCAAAAGCCTTCTGTTTGCAGCAGCCCCCCTCAGACCCCCTAATTCTTACCTGATCCCCATCTCAATCCAGCGATGTTGTAGGATTGTCTCGGCTGCCCGGGACTCCCCTCCTCTTTGGTTGAGACAGCAGCAAGGTGTTATTGGCTCCTGCTGGTGTCAAATCAGTTGGCCAATGAGGAGAGAAAGGGGGTGGACTAGGCCACGGCTTCGTGTCTGAATGGACATAGGGAGCTGTGGCTCAGCTCGGGTGCCCGCATAGCAAGCTGTTTTCTGTGGGGGGCACTCAACAGGAGGGAGGGGCCAGGCTTTATTCAAGTATAACAATATGAAGGTTGTCTTTAATCCTGGTCATGGTATAGCTGATGTAGCACCCTCCTAGTTAGGCTGCTAGCTAGACTAGGTACTGTAAATGTAGTTCTTTTATCTCTAGTGTAATCAGTTGAGCGGCTTGTAATTATTTTGGGCTGTTCTGTGTATCACTGGTCTGGTTGCAGGTTTAACTACTTCCTCCTGCCTTCTGGAGGGTTCTGAAATGTTGTAGGATGGAAGAGTCAAATAGGCAGCCTGACTATCTATGTCAGTGATGGCGAACAGGTACATGAGCATCATGGGAAATATAGTTCCAAAACACCTGCAGTGCCAAGGTTCGCCATCACTGATCTATGTAGTCCCAGCCAATCTCTGGGAGAGGGTGCCTAGGTGGCTAAGGAGTGCATACATATGTTGAGGCCTAGAGTAGATGGGTTCTTGTCCAGGAGAAGAAGTTCCCAGCCTGAGGGTCTATTTCAGTGATTCTCAACCAGGGTTCCTCCAGAGATTGCTAGGGGTTCCTTCAGTATTGGGCAATTTCTGCCTCTCAGATAAGTTACCACTGACACCATTGATTTTTTTTTAGCTATCTATAAGGAGGTAATTCTTTCCAATGCCCACAAGTGTAAGGAACATTCCTCTCACTGACCATCACATGAATGTATCATGGTCCTAACTGTGCCAGCTGGGGTGGTCTATTCTACTGAACTTTTCTTTAGCTGATCAAGGGATTTCTTTTTGGGGATCTGGAGGGTACTCGGGAGACTTGCTGGACTGATAGTAGAAGGCGGCATTTAAATATCCAAGCACATGCGTGAATACAGACTGATGTGTGAGATCCCAGTGACTGTGTGCTCCTGTTATTCCTCAGTGTCAGCATGTGCTTAAAAGTGGGCATTCCTTATGGTGACCCTGTGTAGCCCAGTTTATCATTTGCTGCTACAATGACACAAACGTCCAATTTTAATAAAGCATCAGAAAAAGGGTACCCCTAGACCAGGCATGTCCAAAGTCCGGCCCGCGGGCCAATTGCGGCCCGCGGCCCGGTTTTGAACGGCCCGTCTGGTTATTTGGACATACATATCTTTTGTGGCCCCCGACGATCTCCCAGCGCCGGGGCCACAAAAGATATATATGCTTCGGAAGGTACAGGGAGGACAGGACCGAGCGCCGTACACAGGAGAATTTCCTGTTTACGGGCGGCCTCTGTAATAGGAAGTCCTTCTCCTGCACTGCCATTGGACGACTGTTCTGTCCATCAAAGGAGGCGGGACTTTCTATTAAAGAAGCCGCCGTGTAAACAGGAGATTCTCCTTTGCCGCTCGTCAGTGCATTCCTGGCAATGGTGCTGTGTTCCTGGCAATGGTGCTGTGTTCCTGGCAATGGTGCTGCATTCCTGGCAATGGTGCTGCATTCCTGGCAATGGTACTGCGTTCCTGGCAATGGTGCTGCGTTCCTGGCAATGGTGAGTCATTCCTGGCAATGGTGCTGCATTCCTGGCAATGGTGCTGCATTCCTGGCAATGGTGAGGCATTTGGGGAGGCATTCCTGGCAATGGTGCTGCGTCCCAGGCAATGGTGCTGCGTCCCTGGCAATGGTGCTGCGTCCCTGGCAATGGTGCTGCATCCCTGGCAATGGTGCTGCGTCCCTGGCAATGGTGCTGCGTTCCTGGCAATGGTGAGTCATTCCTGGCAATGGTGCTGCATTCCTGGCAATGGTGAGGCATTTGGGGAGGCATTCCTGGCAATGGTGAGGCATTTGGGGAGGCATTCCTGGCAATGGTGCTGCGTCCCAGGCAATGGTGCTGCGTCCCTGGCAATGGTGGGGGAATTCCTGGCTATGGTGGGGGCATTCCTGGCTATGGTGGGGGCATTCCTTGCTATGGTGGGGGCATTCCTTGCTATGGGGGGGCATTCCTGGCTATGGGGGGGGGGGCATTCCTGGCTATGGGGGGGGCATTCCTGGCTATGGTGGGGGCATTCCTGGCTATGGTGAGTGCATTCCTGGCTGTGGTGGGTGTGTTCCTGGCAAAGGTGGGTCTGAAGATGTGCACTGATTAGGCTGCATTAGTGGGCACTGACCATTATTTTGCTTCACAGTTCTTTATTTAAACATTTTTTTTTCCTGAAACTTCCCTCTTAAAGTGAAGGTGCGTGTTATACGCTAATTAATACAGTATGTACAAATACGCCCAAGCTCATTTCTTCCCACACACAGCCACAAAGGCAAGAGAATTCTTGTTGGGCAGTGTATTAGAGCCCGAACGAACACCCTTAGACCGAATTTTAACGATTCAAAGAATGTCAGGCAAAATGGTCGGCCCTCGCGCATGTTCACTTCATCAAATCCGGCCCTCTTTGAAAAAAGTTTGGACACCCCTGCCCTAGACTGTTTACTTAAACCAGAGAAGTGACTGCAAATCTGGTCCTGGCTGCTAGTACATTAGTCGTCATTCCCAGTTGATGCTTGTTATGGGGAAACACGTCGGTTGGAGAGAATCTCGTGACGTCACCACGCACCAGCTAGCAGCCTGATAGCTGTGTGTTGTATGTATTTTTTCTCTGTGCATGAGTAGACTTTGGAATAAAATACCATTATTAACTGCACTACGAAGTTGCTCTTCTTTTTCTTCTAAAAACCTTTTTAAAAAAACCTACTGGAGGAGTATCGTATCGAGCAGAGTGAATGGAAAGTCATTAAATCCATCTTGCTGTCCTTGATGGGGGGAGAGCTGCTATTCCTCTTTGGAGTGGACCGGGTGGAAAATAACAGCTGATTATTGCTGATACCAAGCGAGTTTGACCCCTATAATTTGGGGTCCATCAAGTTCGGTAAGAGGCCATCTGGCCTTTTTTTTTTTTTTACTTCTCCATACAGATTCTAAGACCCCTTTCACACCAGGGCGTTTTGCAGGCGCTATAGCGTTAGAAATAGCGCCTGCAATCCGCCCAAAAAAAAGATGCACCATTGTATGTAGTGTGAAAGCCCAAGGGCTTTCACAGTACAGCGGTGCGCTGGCAGGACGTCAGGGAAAAGTCCTGCCGGCAGCTTCTTTGGAGCGGTGAAGGAGCGGTGTGTTTACCGCTCCTCCACCGCTGCTCCCCATTGAAATCAATGGGGCAGCGCTGTAATACTGCCGGCAAAATGCCGCTATTGCAGCGTATTGCCGGCGGTTTTAACCCTCTCGGCCACTAGCGGGGGGTAAAAGCGCCGCACTATCGGCCGAAATGCGCCGCAAATCCGGCGGTAAATTGCCGCTAAAAATAGCGCCATTTTACCGCCCACGCTATGGGCGGTGTGGTGTGAAAGGGGTCTAAGCATTTGACCAGTCACCATTTCAGATTGTGAGGGGCGGCATCGGAAGTTGCTTTCACTATCACCTTGTTTCAAATAATTTTTTTCCTGTTGGGACTTTTTTTATATATCAAATATAAGTATTCCGTGTGGAATTTTTATCCTAAAGTTTGTCTTTTTTTTATGTTTTTTGGGACTCTTTTTAACACTAATTAATGAATCGCTACTCACCTGATATATTGATTTATTCACTCACATTGTATATTGTGTTTGCATGATTATGTACTGATGTGTTGGGTTTTTTGCACAATCTCTTTCTGTGTGCGTATCAGCAGGACAGACCGGGGGGGGGGGGGGGGATAATTTCTGGCAAAGACATTGTTAATAGATGAGGTTTTACCTCCTACTGGTGCAGCTGCTTAGTGCCGATCCTCAGCTAAGCTCAGATAAGCGGTTTTCCTAACAGAGGTGGTCTCTGATGATAATCAGCGCAATGCTTAACAGTGCAGACCCATCAAGGATGCCCAAAAGTGCACACCAGGGATGCCAACCAGTGCCCACCAAGAATGCTAATTAGTGCCCATCAGTAATGTCTGTCAGTGCCTCCTCATCAGCGCTCCCTATCAGTACCGCCTATCAGTGCCTCATCATTGCCCATCAGTGCCACATCATCCGTGCCGTCCCATCAGTGCCCGTCAGTGAAGGAGAAAACATACTTATTTACAAAAATTTATAAACAGAAACAAAGAAAAACTTTTTTTTTCAAACTTTTTGATCGTTTTTCGTTTGTTTAGCGAAAAATAGAAAACCCAGTTGTGATTAAATCCCACCAAAAGAAATCTCTATTTGTGTGCACAAAATGATAAAAACGTCATATGGGTACAGCGCTGCAAGACCGTGCACTTGTCTTCCAAAGTAAGACGACCCTGAAAGCTGAAAACTGGCCTGGGCAGGAAGGGAGTGTAAGGTTCCAATTATATTCTGTAGCTCTGAGAATTTCTACAGATTCAAATGTCGATGTAGGCTAATATTTAACCACTTGGCGCCCACACTACGTCTATTGACGTCATGGGCTTTCAGTGGTTATATCTAAATGATGCCTGAGGCCACAGACATCATTCAGATATTGCCGTTTTCAGCCGGCGATTTCCTGCACCATAAGAACGATCATAGCGGCTGTTCCGGCGTTTGATCGTTCTTACGGGCGGCGGGAGGGGACGCCCCCCCCCTCCCGCCGCCCTCCGGTGCTTGCACCGACTTACCGTTTCCATCGGTGAGTCGGTCACAGGATCCGCCGGCCCCAGCAAGTTATCATAGAGATTTCCGGCGGACTAGATCGTCCCCGGAGTCTCTATGATCGTTCGGAGGCCGGGCGCGATGTTATGACGTCACGCCCGGCCTCTGTATTCAAATTAACGGTGCCGATCTGGCTAGGAAGGATCGGTTTTATTTTTTTTTATTTTATTCTTCCCAGCCTAGAGGTGAGATATGGGGTCTTATTGACCCCATATCTCACTGTAAATATGTCCGATCGTGCCATATTCCTATTACAAGGGATGTTTACATTCCTTGTAATAGGAATAAAAGTCATCAATTTTATTTTTTTATTTTTTTGTAAAACGAAAAAAATAAAAATAAAATTAACAATACAATTTTTTATTTTTTTTTAAAGCGCCCCTGTCCCCGTGAGCTCGCACACAGAAGCGAACGCATACGTAAATCCCGCCCACATATGAAAACGGTGTTCAAACCACACATGTGAGGTATCTCCGCAAACGTTAGAGCGAGAGCAATAATTCTAGCCCTAGACCTCCTCTGTAACGCAAAACATGTAACCAGTAAAAAAATTTAAAGCGTTGCCTATGGGGATTTTTAAATACCAAAGTTTGGCGCCATTCCACGCGTGCAATTTTGAAGCGTGACATGTTGGGTATCTATTTACTCGGCGTATCCTCCTCTTTCACATTTGATTTGATTTGAATTGGGCTAACTTTACAGTTTTTTTTTTTTAAGCATGAAACAGTTTTTTTTTCTGAAAAAAACATGTTCGAAAAATTGCTGCGCAAATACCGTGCGAGATAAAAAATTGCAACGAGTGCCATTGTATTCTCTAGGGTCTTTGCTAAAAAAACATATATAATGTTTGGGGGTTCTATGTAATTTTCTAGCAAAAAAAAATTAGCAATTTTACATGTAGGAGAGAAATGTCAGAATTGGCCTGGATGCGAAGTGGTTAAAGGTATGGCCTGATAAAGCAGAAAATGTTGCTTTCATATACTTGTGTAAGTGAGCACATATTTTGGCCATTTTAGTAATGGCTTAAAGTTTTACTCAACCCACAACAGTAAAATCATTCTGTATAAGCATGCTTGTTATACTCACTGTGCAATTTAAGGGGTTAACCCTCTGCATTGTGTAAAAACAAAAAAAAGAAGCTGTTTGATCCTGTCTTCTGTGATCCTCCCCTTCTTGCACTGTCTCCAAAACATGTCTGAATAAGTTAGTCTATGGAGTCAGGCTGCACATGCTCAGTTTGGTGTGTACTGCTAGAGAGTTTTTTTTTTTCTTGGGAGAGTACATGTAATCAGCACAAGGCCAAACAGCACTGTCCACATTCTGATAGGATAGCTAGTGCAGTATAAATATTCCTCCTACAAGCTTTAACCAGGCACTGATAGGAGTCACAAGACTGCTATATACTACAAAAGTGAGTACACCCCTAAGTGAAAATGTTCAAATTGGGCTCAATTAGCCATTTTCCCTCCCAAGTGTCATGTGGCTCAGTGTTACAAGGTCTCAGGTGTGAATGGGGAGCAGGTGTGTTCAATTTGGTGTGATCGCTCTCACTCTCTCATACTGGTCACTGGAAGTTCAACATGACACCTCATGGCAAAAAACACTATGAGGATCTGAAAAAAAGAATTGTTGCTCTACATAAAGATGGCCTAGGTCAGTGATGGCGAACCTTGGCACTCCAGATGTTTTGGAACTACAATCCCCATGATGCTCTTGCACTCTGCAGTGTAGTGGAGCATCATGAGAAATGTAGTTCCAAAACATCTGGGGTGCCAAGGTTCACCATCACTGGTCTAGGTGATAAGAAGATTGCCAAGACTAGGGATGAGCTTCGTGTTCGAGTCGAACGTACGTTCGACTCGAACATTGGCTGTTCGGCCGTTCGGCGAATTCCGAACGTTTGGGCCGTTCGCGTCCTGCCTGTGGCCAATCATAGCTCAGGCTGTGTAGTGCACGCCCCACACTATATAAGGCCGCCTTTGAGGCGGCCTCGTGTAGTGTGTTAGCATCTGAAGCAGTGGGTGTTCTGTGTACCTTCAACACAGTACACACCGATCGTTTTTGGCTGATTTCCTATCTTGCTGCTGTGTAGTGGTTGTTGTCTGTGCCCTGACCGCAGTATACACCACTATATTCACCTCACCTATATAGCTAGTGATCTAGCTTTAACCATTTAACAACTGCCCATTGCCGATTAACGGCTTCAGGGCGGTTGTTTAACTCTGAGAGGCCGTTAATTAACGGCCTCCCAGAATTCTGCTCGAGAGCATCTGTGACCGCCGGGTCCACAGGACCCGGCGCATCACGGATCACGGTAAACGGCCGCTCGTCCCGCCCGTTTACCACGTGATCGCTCCATCAAATGACGGAGTGATCACTTGTAATCAAACCGGCGTCATGTTATGACGCCGGTTCCTCCCTCCCCTCTCTGTACCGATCGGTACAGCGGAGGGGAAAGAGATCGGTGTCAGCAGCGATGTGGGCTGCATCTGCAGTGCCCACATCGCTGCTCACCGAATTTAACCCCTCAATTCCCTGCCAATACTTTGCAATACCAGTGCATACTCTGCAGTACCCTGCCATTACTCTGCAGTACCCCGCCATTACTCTGCAGTACCCCGCCATTACTCTGCAGTGCAGTACCCCGCCATTACTCTGCAGTGCAGTACCCTGCCATTACTCTGCAGTACCCTGCCATTACTCTGCAGTACCCCGCCATTACTCTGCAGTACCCCGCCATTACTCTGCAGTACCCCGCCATTACTCTGCAGTGCAGTACCCCGCCATTACTCTGCAGTGCAGTACCCTGCCATTACTCTGCAGTACCCTGCCATTACTCTGCAGTACCCCCCAATACTCTGCAGTACCCCCCAATACTCTGCAGTACCCCCCCAATACTCTGCAGTACCCCCCCCCCAATACTCTGCAGTGCAGTACCCTGCCATTACTCTGCAGTAACCCCCATTACTCTGCAGTAACCCCCATTACTCTGCAGTACCCTGCCATTACTCTGCAGTACCCCCCAATACTCTGCAATACCCTGCCATAAATTGCCATACCCAGCCATACTCGGAGATACCCAGCCATACTCGGTGATACCCTGAAATACCCAGCCATAGACGCCCTTCACCCCTCACCGCCCTCCGGTGCTTCTACCAACTCGCCAGTACGATCAAAGCCAGAATCTTTTTTTTATTTTTTATTTCAGGCTTCCCAGCCTAGAGGTGAGATGTGGGGTCATATTGACCCCCAGATTTCACTGTAAAGAGGACCTGTCACCCCATATTCCTATTACAAGGGATGTTTACATTCCTTGTAATAGGAATAAAAGTGATCAAAAATATATTTTTGGGGAAAAAAAATGTCAAACTAAAATAAATAAAGTAAAATGAACAATAAAAAAAAAATTTTTTTTTTAAAGCGCCCATGTCCCCATGTGCTCGCATGCAGAAGCGAACGCATGCGTAAGCCCTGCCCACATATGAAAACAGTGTTCAAACCACACATGTGAGGTATCGCCGAGAACGTTAGAGCGAGAGCAATAATTCTAGTCCTAGACCTCCTCTGCAACTCAAAACATGTAACCAGTAAAAAAAAAAATTAAAGTGTCGCCTATGGGGATTTTTTAAGTAGCGACGTTTGGCGCCATTCCACGGGCATGTGCAATTTTGAAGAGTGACATGTTTGATATCTATATACTCAGCATAACTTCATCTTTCACTTTATGCAAACATTGGGCTAACTTTACTGTTTTTTTTGTTTGTTTTTTAAGCACAAAACTGTTTTTTCCGCCAAAAAAACGCGTTTGAAAAATTGCTGTGCAAATACCGTGTGAGATAAAAATTTGAAACGACCACCATTGTATTCTCCAGGGTCTTTGCTAAAAAAAAATATATATATAATGTTTTGGGGTTCTCTGTAATTTTCTAGCAAATAAATGATGATTTTTACATGTAGGAGAGAAATGTCAGAATTGGCCTGGGTGCTCCAGAACGCCTGATGGCGCTCCCTGCATGTTGGGCCTCTGTCTGTGGCCACGCTGTGTAAAAGTCTCACACATGTGGTATCGCCATACTCGGGAGTAATAGCAGAATGTGTTTTGGGGTGTAATTTGTGGTATGCATATGCTGTGTGTGTGAAATAACCTGATAATATGACAATTTTGTGGAAAAAAAAAAAAAAAGGAAATAGGCCGTCAGTACTTCAGGTGTGATCAATTTTCAGATATTGGCACCATAGCTTGCGGACTCTATAACTTTCACAAAGACCAAATAATATCCACCAATTTGTACTTATTTTTACCAAAGATATGTAGTAGTATGAATTTTGGCCAAAATTTATGAAGAAAAAATTACTAATCTGCTAAATTTTATAACAGAAACGAAGAAAAATTAATTTTTTCGCAGAATTTTCGGTCTTTTTTCTTTTATAGCACAAAAAATAAAAAACTGAGAGGTGATTAAATACCACCAAAAGAAAGCTCTATTTGTGTGAAAAAAAGGACAAACATTTCCTATAGGTCCAGTGTTGCATGACTGAGTAATTGTCATTCAAAATGTGAGGGCACCGAAAGCTGAAAATTGGTCTGGTTATTAAGGGTGTTTAAGTGCCCAGTGGTCAAGTGGTTAATAATAGAGCTTGCAGTCAGTAGTGTTAGGAGATAGTGCGTGCTGTCTGCGTGCTCTGTACCCAGTACATACCGCTATAATATAGGGCAGGCCCCTACTTTCAAACATCCAACTTACAAACATCTCCTACTTGCAAACGCAAGGAGACAGCAGCAAGTGAGATGAAAAAAGATGGACGACAAAACAAATTATACAGGGGTGATAACCCTTCCCTATGTTTTCCAAAAAGCTTAAAAATAGTTTTTTTGACTGGAGCTACACTTTAAAAATGTACCAGTTGAAAATTACAAACAGATTCAACTTGACACAACAAACCTACACAGTCCCTGTCTTGTTTGCACCGCCTCTATACTGCTGTTCTGAGTATATAGGGCCTGGGGGCCACACGCATTTCCTTTTTTTAATATGGGTACGGGGTTCCCCTTAATATGCGTACAAGACCCAAATAGGCTGGTAATGGGCAGGGAGGGCTACCCATGCCATTTTTCTGAATGATTTTCAACCATATTGCGGGAACCAGATATAACATTAAATCCGCAAGCAGTTTTAAATGGTGTTATTTCCGTTTAATGTCATTTTGTGCAGGGACTGTTCTAAACACGGGAAACACGTGGCACTTCACAGGCATACTACAGACACCCCCCAGGCACCATATTTAAAGGAATATTTCACTTTTTTTTTTTCACTTTAATCGTCATTAAAATCAGTGCTCCCGCCAAAACGGACGTTTTTAAAACCTTTTTTTGCATTGACCCATGTCCCCTGAGGCAGGAGGCAGGTCCCCAAACCCTTTTTAGGACACTATCTTGCATATTAGCCGTTAAAATTAGCACTTTCCATTTCGAACGTTCGAGTCCCATAGACTTCAATGGGGTTCTAACGTTCGTTTCGAACGCGGGGTCCGTTCGAAAGTTCTGGTGCGAACCGAACCGGGGGGTGTTCGGCTCATCCCTAGCCAAGACCCTGAAACCGAGCTGCAGCATGGTGGCGAAGACCATAAAGAGGTTTAACAGGACAGGTTCCACTCAGAACAGGCCTCACCATGGTCGACCAAAGAAGTTGAGTGCACGTGCTCAGCGTCATATCCAGAGGTTGCCTTTGGGAAATAGATGTATAAGTGCTGCCAGCATTGCAGCAAAGCTTGAAGGGGTGGGGGTCAGCCTGTCAGTGCTTAGACCATACGCCGCACACTGCATCAAATTGGTGTGCATGGCTTTTGTGCCAGAAGAAAGCCTTTTCTAAAGACAATGCTCAAGAAAGCCTGCAGTTTTCTGAAGACAAGCAGACTAAGGACATGGATTAATGGAACCATGTCCTGTGGTGTGATGAGACCAAGATAAACTTATTTGGTTCAGATGGTGTCAGGCGTGTGTCGCAGCAACCAGGTGAGGAGTACAAAGACAAGTGTGTGTTGCCTACATTCAAGCATGGTGGTGGGAGTGTCATGGTCTGGGGCTGCATGAGTGCTGCTAACACTGGGGAGCTACAGTTCATTGAGGGAACCATGAATGCCAATCTGTACTGTGACATACTGAAGCAGAGCATGATCCCCTTCCTTCGGAGACTGGGCCGCAGGGCAGTATTCCAACATGATAACGACCCCAAACATACCTCCAAGACGAGCACTGCTTTGCTAAAGAAGCTGAGGGTAAAGGTGGTGGACTGGCCAAGCATGTCTCCAGACCTAAACCCTATTGAGCATCTGTGGGGCATCCTCAAATGGAAGGTGGAGGAGTGCAAGGTCTCTAACATCCACCAGCTCTGTGATTTCGTAATGGAGGAGTGGAAGAGGACTACAGTGGCAACCTGTGAAGCTCTGGTGAACTCCATGCCCAAGAGGGTTAAGGCAGTGCTGGAAAATAATGATGGCCACACAAAATATTGACACTTTGGGCCCAATATGGACATTTTCACTTAGAGGTGTACTCGTTTTTGTTGCCAGCAGTTTAGACATTAATGGCTGTGTATTGAGTTATTTTGAGGGGACAGCAAATTTACACTGTTATACAAGCTGTACACTCACTACTTTACATTGTAGACAAGTGTCATTTCTTCAGTGTTGTCACATGAAAAAGATAGAATAAAATAAGATATGAGGGGTGTACACACTTTTGTGAGATACTGTATATATATATACACATGAACTGACACTTCCAAGTAGGAGGCACTCCCTCTTGTTGCCCCCCCCCCCCCCCAGCTGCTGTGGATGTTCCAGGATGGAGAGCAGAGGAAGGGGCAAGTAAATATGTAATTTACCTGCTCCTTCCGTTTCTAAATGAACACATTGAACTGTGTTCATTAATACCTGAAGCATAGGAAACTTTGTTTCCTATACTTCAGTTTGTGAATGAACAGGAAGCCACTCAGCACAGAGCACTTCCCAATCATTCACTGTCCTGAGCAGCTGAGGCTGCAGAGAAAGGCATGTGTGTTCGAGCGTTGGGGTGCACATCCTAATGCAATAGGCTGCACACACCTATGAGTGTCAGAATGTCCACCACAATATCACAGTCAGCTCTAAGTCACTAATCACCGCCATTACTAGTGAAAAATAAATAAAAAATAGCCCATAGTTTGTAGACAATATAACTTTTGCAAACTTGGTGCAAACCAATCAATATACGATTATTCATAATTGTTATTTTTTTACCAGAAATATGTAGCAGAATACATATTGGCCTAAATCCATGAAGACATTATTTTTCTTTATTAGATATGTTTTATAGCATAGAGTAAAAAAACGGAGTTAGACTTACCGGTAACTCTTTTTCTAGGAGTCTTCCAGGACAGCCTCTGAGATATAGGGCTCCTCCCTCCGGGACAGGAAACACGTCAACCCAATCAAATAAAAGGTGTGGTCCTCCAGGCCCTCCTCAGTTTTACTCCAAGAACCGCCGGAAGGCTCTGAAAGACATAACACACTAACAATCACGTTAGTACACATCCTCACCACTTAGTCCAACTTAAATAACTTTGGGTGGGAAACCAGGCTGTCCTGGAAGACTCCTAGAAAAAGAGTTACCGGTAAGTCTAACTCCGGTTTTCTCGTATCGTCTTCCAGGACAGCCTCTGAGATGATAAGCAAGGAGCTCACCTTGTCAGGACGGGACCACTGCCTGGAGGACCTTTCGTCCAAAAGTCTGCTCTTTATCAGACCATAAATCCAGACGGTAATGTCTTGCAAACGTAGAGTAGCTGGACCACGTTGCTGCCTTGCAGATCTCCTCCGCAGAGGCTCCAGCCCTCTCTGCCCATGATGCGGAAACCGCCCTGGTAGAGTGTGCCTTAACTAAGGGAGCCTGCTTCCCCTCTAATTCATAGGCTTTAACTATCGCCATTCGTATCCACCTGGCGATTGATGATTTGGACGCCTTGCAGCCCTTGCGGGCGCCCGAAAAATTTACAAAAAGTGAGTCTGACTTCCTGAAGACCCTTGTGGCCTCTAAAAAAATTAATAGACTTCTCCTGACGTCTAACAAACTTAAAGATCTCGCCCCCGCCTGAGGCTGAGAAAAATGTTGGTAAAATAATATCCTGTGTCCTATGAAAAGTGGACACAACCTTAGGGAGAAAACTAGGGTCAGTCTTAAGCACTACCCTGTCCTCTAAAATTAACAAAAATGGCTCTCTGACCGAGAGCGCCTGCAGATCACTGACCCTTCTAGCTGACGTGATCGCTATCAAAAAAACAGTTTTTAGTACCATCCACTTAAGTGATGCTTTCTCTAAGGCCGCGTGCACACAGGCGGACTTTTCGCCCAACTTAGTCCGCTGAACAGTGTTTCAGTGGACAATCCGCTCGTGTGTGGGCTTCAGCGGACTGTTTCAGCGGACAGTCTGACAAACAAAGTCTTACGGAATTTCCGTAAGACAGTCCGTCCAAACTTGATTTTGTCCGTCCAAACTTGGTTTCAGCGGACAGTCCGCTCGTGTGTAGGCAAGTTGGACGGACTAAGTATAGCGCATGCTCAGAAAGGATTTACACGGCCGAAGGTTGCATTGCAGTGTATAGGACGTCGTTTTTCTAGTCCCGTCGTACGTGCTGTAGACGTCATCGCGCACGCTTTCAGCGGACTGTCTGCTCATCGTGTGTGGTCAAGTCCGTTCATGCAAATTTTGAACGGACTGTTTGTCGGATTGTTTGACGAACTTAGTTGGGCGAACAGTCCGCCCGTGTGTACGCGGCCTAAGGGTTCAAATGGATCTCGGGTCAAAGCCCTAAGAACCAAGGACAAATCCCAAGTAGGACAGGTCCTCATCCTCACATGCCTGGATCTAGCCAAAGCCTTGAAGAAGTTCCTGACAAAAGGATTCTGCTGGAGAGAGGACTGAAGGAAAATACTTAAGTTCGCCACCTGTACCTTTAGGGTGCTGATAGAGAGGCCCAGCTCTACCCCTGCTTGCAGAAAATCTAGGACTGCCGGGACCCCGGGACTTGCAATCCCCTGTTCTCGTAACCAGGAATTAAACCTTTTCCCTATCTTGGCGTAAATCGCTCTAGTTACTGGTTTACGGCATTCTAACAAGGTCTTACCGACCCTCTCTGAAAAACCCTATGATCTTAAGATCTGTTCCTCAGATACCAGGCCGCAAGCTTGAGTCTCTCTATCTGAGGATGCAGGATCGGCCCCTGGGAAAGCAAATCCTCCCTGACTGGCAGTAATATCGGAGGATGAACAGCCAACCTCTTTATGCTGGCAAACCAGGGTCTCCTTGGCCAAAAAGGAGCCACTAAAATGAACTTCTGCAGAACCTCCGACACCATCCTTACAGGAAGGAAGGCATAACACAGGCCGAACAGCCATGGATTGGCAAGGGCGTCTATCCCCCTGGCCCGATCCTGTGGGTGAACTGAAAAAAATTGTGTCACCTTCCTGTTGCTTTCTGTTGCAAATAGGTCTATTTCTGGCCTTCCCCAGCATGACACAATCTCCTCGAACACTTCCTTGTTGAGGGACCACTCGTCCTGACCTATCTTCTGCCGACTGAGAAAGTCGGCCAGCAAATTCTGAATTCCCTTCAGATGAATGGCTGATATTGAGGACAAGTTCTTCTTGGCCCAGCAGAAGATTCTGTCCGCAATAGCCTGCAGCGCGGGGCTTCTGGTTCCCCCTTGCTTGTTCAGGTAGGCTACTGCTGCCACATTGTCTGATCGAACCTGCAGATCCCTGCCCTGTAACTGGGACTGGAAGGTTTCTATAGCCTTTCAAACTGCCAGAAGCTCCTTCTGGTTTGAGGAACGACCTGCCTCTAGATTCGACCATATTCCTTGGGCTAAGATTCCCTCTAGGTGGGCACCCCAACCCAGCACACTGGCATCGGTCGTGACCACCACCGTAGCTTGTGGGGACCAAGGCAGACCCTTGTCCAGGTTGACCTGGGCCCGCCACCACCACAGAGACCTCCTGACGGCAGAGGATAGGGGCATAACCTGATCCAAGCTCTGCTCCCTGCCATCCCAATAACGGAGCATAAGTCTCTGCAAAGGGCGCTGATGATGCCTTGCTCAGGCCACCGCTGGAAAGCATGATGTCATCAACCCCAGGACTCATAACCTCCCTGATCTGGGAATCCCGACCTGATTGAAGCTGGGCTACCGCCTGTTCTAGCTTGTTGATCTTCTCCGCAGGAAGAAACACCCTCATCTCCACCAAAGAAATCCTGTATCCTAAATAAAGAACTTCCTGTGAGGGGGTCAACTGGGATTTTTCCTGGTTTATCAGCCACCCCAGTGAGCGCAGGAAACCCAAGGCCTCCTGCACATCCTTCTGCAGCTGTTGGGCAGACTGAGCTATGAACAGTAGATCGTCCAGATATGGAATCACTGTTATAGCCTTGAGCCTTAACGGGGCCAGCGCCTCTGCCAACCTGAGAAACCTCTGGGACTCCAGATGAATTGGGATATGCAAATATGCATCCCTGAGATCCACGGTGGCCATGTGACAACCCTGAAACAGAAACTTGGTTACTGAGAACATTGACTCCATACGGAACCGCTTGTATTTTAAGAACCTGTTCAGGGGGCGGAGATTCAGTATCAGCCTGAATTTCCCCGAAGGTTTCTTTACCACAAATACGTGGGAGTAAACCCGCAAGCCTCTCTCCTCCGGAGGCACCTGCACCAGTACTTCTTGGTCCACCAGATCCCCCAGGAGAAGACCCAGAGCCTTTGCCTTCTCTTGGTCCCTTGGTAACCTGGTTACCTGAAAATTTGGGAGGGGAACTGAACCAAACTCCAACCTGTAGCCGTTCCTTATTACATCTCGTATGAACGGGCTTTCGGTTGAAGTATCCCATTGTGGAAGGAACTTCCCCAGTCTTCCTCCCACCGGGATGCAGGAGTCACTGGGTTTTAGTGGAGGGTTGAGGAGGATTGAATAAGATTCCTCCTCTGCCCCTTCCCTTGTGACCCGTCCAATGTTTTTTTGGGGCGAACCTCCCTTTCCTGCAGGTTCTGCTGCCTAGAGCCTCGAAAAAGGCGCTTTCCTTCAGGTCTCTTTCTTTTCCGGGAAAGCTTTCTTCCTATCCTGCGTGCGCTCTAACGCCTCTTGCAGGCCGGGCCCGAACAAATGGTCCCCTGAAAACGGTAAACCACATAGCTTCAATTTCTAAGCTGCGTCGCCTAACCAGGTTTTAAGCCAAACGGTCCTTCTGGCAGTTCACTAATGCGGCAGATCTAGCAGCCAATTTAACTGATTCTGCAGAGGCATCGGCCAAAAATCCCACTGCCTTGAACAGTAGCAGAAAGGACTTCAACAGCTGTTGCCTGGA
Source organism: Lithobates pipiens (assembly GCF_037356315.1). NCBI lineage: Eukaryota > Metazoa > Chordata > Amphibia > Anura > Ranidae > Lithobates > Lithobates pipiens. Next base: position 50,764,871 of record NW_027507748.1, read on the forward strand.
AGTGCCCGCTGAAATATGCGATTGTAACTGTGTAAGCCAACACTCTAAGTTTCTGGCCACACAGGTAGCTGCTAGAGCTGGTTTAAGCCCAATGGAAGAGGCATCCCAGGCCCTCTTAAGCAGCACGTCTCCCCTCTTATCCATGGGATCCCTGAGTGAACCCATATCATCAAAGGCCAAATCCGTCTTTTTAGAGACTTTAGCCAAGGGAGCATCAAGTTTGGGAACCTTGTTCCAGGGATGCACCGCATCCGTCTCAAAAGGGAACCTCCTTTTAAGGCTACCTGAAAAAAATGGCCTTTTTTCCGGTTCTTCCCACTCCAGCAGAATCGCCTCAATCAGCGATTTATGGGCGGGGAATACCCTGTCTTTCAGCACACTCGACCCCTGATACATCATGTCATGTTTTGAAAGCTGGACCTGTTCTTCCCTGATCTCCAAAGTGTCATATATTGCCTTGAGGAGGTCACCCACATCGTCCAAAGACAGCTTGTATCTGGCTGATCTAATGGATTCTTCCTCCCCCTCTGACTCAGAAGTAGATTCTGTCCTAGAGGAGGCTAATGACCTGGGTAACCTCTCCTTATCCACCTCCTCTTCCTGACTTGGTTCAGACAAGGAGGGCATACTCACGGCCCTGGGTAAAGAGACAGAAGGACCCTGCATCCTATGACTGGAAGGTGGATGCTATTTCATCCTTTACGGACGTCAAAACCTTGTGGCAAGCTGCCACTGAGTCCTCTTTAACCAGGCTACTGACACAATCCGGGCAAAGCGGCTTCTCCCAACCGGTGCCTAACTTAGCCCCACACACGGCACATTTCCTTCTGGGCAAAGGTATCTGGGCTCTGTCCTGTTTGACCTACAAACAAAACAAAACAGGGTCCCATTAAAATACCACCCCTGACCACACCACTGTGCTTCTAGGGTCTGCCTAGGAAGTGCCCCCCTCACCAGCAGGTTCCCCACCCCGGGAGGGTACTAAGGTCAGAGTGACCCCTCCACCCCCCAGTGTAAGTCCTGGTCTGCCCTCACCAAGCTTACCTGAGAGGTGCTGGAGCCTGTCGAACCGGAGTCTACCTGCACAACTGCGCCCTCCACGGTTCCAGTGTCTTACTCAGTCTCTCTGAGCCTTCACACCGCTCCAGGCAACCCTGTAGCCACACTGCCGCGCCCAAAGGACTGGAAGAGGTCCTGCGGTGCCCCCAGATGACGCGAATCCAACGGAAGTGCGTCTCTCCCACTTCCGGATGCCGGAACGCAAAAACTCCGCCCCTCACGCCGTGCGTTCCTTACGAACGCACCGCTTACAGTACCCGAACGCCAGCCAGTGGAACTGAACGTCTCTCGCCCACCATCCGACCGACCAGGTACGAGCGGTTAGCGCTATAGAGGGGGAGATTGCCGCCCATCGGGGTCCCGTTCTCTCCGAACGTTAAATGGCAGCGGGGACTGATAGCTACCCTCTCCTCCCTCCGAACGGACCGAGGAGTGCTAAGGGTCAGGTCCACCAGGTGCTCCCCCCAGGATAAACCCCTGAGAAGAAGGAGCTCCCCTTACTAGTTCCGACGTGCTCCTTCCCGTCCGGCAGGAAACACAAAAACTGAGGAGGGCCTGGAGGACCACACCTTTTATTTGATTGGGTTGACGTGTTTCCTGTCCCGGAGGGAGGAGCCCTATATCTCAGAGGCTGACCTACCTGGCTATTACACATACACTGACCCACCTACCTCACCATTACACACACACTGACCCACCTACCTGACACATACTGACCATTACACACACACACACACACTGACCTGCCTACTTGACACATACGCTGACCCACCTACCTGACCATTACACTGACCCACCTACCTGACCATTACAAATACACTGACCCACCTACCTGACACACCTGCCTATTACACATACACTGACCTACCTGACCATTACACTGACCCACCTACGTGAGACACACACACACTGACCATTACACATACACTAACCCATCTACCTGACACACACACCAACCCACACACTGACCTACCTGACCCAATACACACACACTGACCTACCTACCTGACCCAATACACTGATCCACCTGACCATCACACACACACTGACCTACCTACCTGACACATACACTGACCCACCTACCTATTACACATACACTGACCTACCTGACCATTACAAATACACTGACCCACCTACCTGACACACCTGCCTATTACACATACACTGACCTACCTGACCATTACAAATACACTGACCCACCTACCTGACACACCTACCTATTACACATACACTGACCTACCTGACCATTACAAATACACTGACCCACCTACCTGACACACCTGCCTATTACACATACACTGACCTACCTGACCATTACACTGACCCACCTACGTGAGACACACACACACTGACCATTACACATACACTAACCCATCTACCTGACACACACACCAACCCACACACTGACCTACCTGACCCAATACACACACACTGACCTACCTACCTGACCCAATACACTGATCCACCTGACCATCACACACACACTGACCTACCTACCTGACACATACACTGACCCACCTACCTATTACACATACACTGACCTACCTGACCATTACAAATACACTGACCCACCTACCTGACACACCTGCCTATTACACATACACTGACCTACCTGACCATTACAAATACACTGACCCACCTACCTGACACACCTACCTATTACACATACACTGACCTACCTGACCATTACAAATACACTGACCCACCTACCTGACACACCTGCCTATTACACATACACTGACCTACCTGACCATTACACTGACCCACCTACGTGAGACACACACACACTGACCATTACACATACACTAACCCATCTACCTGACACACACACCAACCCACACACTGACCTACCTGACCCAATACACACACACTGACCTACCTACCTGACCCAATACACTGATCCACCTGACCATCACACACACACTGACCTACCTACCTGACACATACACTGACCCACCTACCTATTACACATACACTGACCTACCTGACCATTACACACACACAAACACACAATACACACACACTGACCCACCTACCTGACACACACACACCAACCCACACACTGACCTACCTGACCATTACACATACACTGACCCACCTACCTGACCATTACACACACACACACACACACTGACCTACCTACCTGACACACGCACATACACTGACCCACCTACCTGACCCAATACACTGACCCACCTACCTGACCCAATACACTGACCCACCTGACCATTACACACACAGTGACCTACCTACCTGACACATACACTGACCCACCTACCTGACACACCTGCCTATTACACATACACTGACCTACCTGACCATTACACACACACACACACACATATACACTGACCCACCTACCTGACACACACACCAACCCACACACTGACCTACCTGACCATTACACATATACTGATGCACCTACTTGACCCACCTACCTGACCCCACCTACCTGACCATTACACATACACTGACCTACCTACCTGACACATACACTGATCTACCTACCTGAGACACACACACACTGACCCACCTACCTGGCACACACACACACTGACCCACCTACCTGACCATTACACATACACTGACCCACCTACCTGACACAATACACTGACCTACCAACCTGAAACATACACTGACCTACCTGACCATTACACACACACATTGACCTACCTCTCTGACTCCTATTTCCTGCACTACTCACCCCCCCACACAGGGCTGGTGCAAGGATTTTTGACACCCTAGGCGAAACCTCATTTTGCTGCCCCCCCTGGCTCCACCCCTGACTCCATCCCCTTTCCCCCGCCCATGTATACCCCACCTTTTTAATGAAGCGCCCATCGATGCAGCCTCACCAGCGCCCATCAATGCAGCCTCCCAGCGCCCATCAATGCAGCCTACCAGCGCCCATCAATGCAGCCTACCAGCGCACATCAATGCAGCCTACCAGCGCCCATCAATGCAGCCTACCAACGCCCATCAATGCAGCCTACCAACGCCCATCAATGCAGACTACCAGCGCCCATCAATGCAGCCTACCAGCGCCCATCAATGCAGCCTACCAGTGCCCATCAATGCAGCCTACCAGCGCCCATCAATGCAACCTACCAGCGCCCATCAATGCAGCCTACCAGTGTCCATCAATGCAGCCTACCAGCGCTCATCAATGCATCCTACCAGCGCCCATCAATGCAGCCTACCAGCGCCCATCAATGCAGCCTACCAGCGCCCATCAATGCAGCCTACCAGTGTCCATCAATGCAGCCTACCAGTGTCCATCAATGCAGCCTACCAGCACCCATCAATGCAGCCTACCAGCACCCATCAATGCAGCCTACCAGCACCCATCAATGCAGCCTACCAGCGCCCATCAATGCAGCCTACCAGCGCCCATCAATGCAGCCTACCAGTGTCCATCAATGCAGCCTACCAGTGTCCATCAATGCAGCCTACCAGTGTCCATCAATGCAGCCTACCAGTGTCCATCAATGCAGCCTACCAGCACCCATCAATGCAGCCTACCAGCGCCCATCAATGCAGCCTAACAGTGCCCATCAATGCAGCCTACCAGTGCCCATCAATGCAGCCTACCAGTGCCCATCAATGCAGCCTACCAGTGCTCATCAATGAATGTTTACTCGCTTCCATTCATTCGGGAGTCGGGCTGCACACTGTGCGAAGGTGGCTGCCTGCTGATGCTGAGACTTAGGCCGCGTACACACGCGCGGACTGTTTGCCCAACCTTGTTCGTCAAACAGTTTCGGCAAACAGTCCGCTCAAAATTTGCATGAGCGGACTTGCCCACACACGAGCGGACTGTTTCAGCGAACTGTTTGCCAAACAGTTCGCTCAACTTTTGAAATGAACGGACTCGCCCACGTAAGGAGGAGGAGGCAAATCCGCCCATTTCGAGCGCGTGTACAGGTAGGCGGGGCCCGCGAAGGAGACGTCGCGGGCTCCGCCGCCTGGAATGGGCTTAAAGGGGAACCCCAACGCCGAAAAAAATCGGCGTGGGGGTTTCCCTGAAGTCCACACCAGACCCTTGTCCGAGCACGCTACCCGGCCGGCCAGGAAAGGGGAGCGAGCGAGCGCGCCCCCCCCTCCTGAGCCGTACCAGGCCGCGTGCCCTCAACATGGGGGGTGCCTTGGGGAAGGGGGGGCCGCGCGGCCCCCCCACCCCAAAGCACCTTGTCCCCATGTTGATGAGGACAAGGGCCTCTTCCCGACAACCCTGGCCGTTGGTTGTCGGGGTCTGCGGGCGGGGGGCTTATCGGAATCCGGGAGCCCCCTTTAAGAAGGGGGCCCCCGGATACCGGCCCCCCACCCTATGTGAATGAGTATGGGGTACAATGTACCCCTACCCATTCACCTGTGAAATAAAGTACAAAAAAAAACACAACACAGGGAAAAAATATTTTATTGCACAGCTCCGGGGGTCTTCCGTCTTCGGGGGTCTTCTCGCCGGACTCCTCCGCTATCTGTGTGTAGCTCTTTTACTAGCGGAGGAGCCCGGCTTTCTTCCTCCCCGCCGCCGGCCTCTTCTCCCGACTTCGGGGGTCTTGTCCCCCTCTTCGGTTCTTCTGCCGGGCCACCGCGCCTTCTTGTAGCTCTTTTGCAGGCGGTGGCCCGGTCTTCTGTCGCCGCTGCCTTCCGTTCTTCTGTCGCCGCCTTCGGTTCTTCTGCCGGGCCACCGCGCCTTCTTGTAGCTCTTTTACAGGCGGTGGCCCGGTCTTCTGTCGCCGCTGTCGTCGCCGCCGCCTTCCGTTCTTGTTCTTCTTCTTGTTCTTCTTCTTCTTCTCCTGGAGATGTTGACTCGACGAGCTCTCCGGCCGGAATGCCAGAGCCGCGCTGTGCGGTCACTTATATAGTGACAATGGGGCGGTGTCACATGGTATATGTCACATGGGTTGGTCACATGGGTTGATGTCACATGGGGACTATGACATCGTAAGGGGGCGGGGGTCACCATGTGACCAACCCATGTGACATATACCATGTGACACCGCCCCATTGTCACTATATAAGTGACCGCACAGCGCGGCTCTGGCATTCCGGCCGGAGAGCTCGTCGAGTCAACATCTCCAGGAGAAGAAGAAGAAGAACAAGAAGAAGAACAAGAACGGAAGGCGGCGGCGACGACAGCGGCGACAGAAGACCGGGCCACCGCCTGTAAAAGAGCTACAAGAAGGCGCGGTGGCCCGGCAGAAGAACCGAAGGCGGCGACAGAAGAACGGAAGGCAGCGGCGACAGAAGACCGGGCCACCGCCTGCAAAAGAGCTACAAGAAGGCGCGGTGGCCCGGCAGAAGAACCGAAGAGGGGGACAAGACCCCCGAAGTTGGGAGAAGAGGCCGGCGGCGGGGAGGAAGAAAGCCGGGCTCCTCCGCTAGTAAAAGAGCTACACACAGATAGCGGAGGAGTCCGGCGAGAAGACCCCCGAAGACGGAAGACCCCCGGAGCTGTGCAATAAAATATTTTTTCCCTGTGTTGTGTTTTTTTTTTGTACTTTATTTCACAGGTGAATGGGTAGGGGTACATTGTACCCCATACTCATTCACATAGGGTGGGGGGCCGGTATCCGGGGGCCCCCTTCTTAAAGGGGGCTCCCGGATTCCGATAAGCCCCCCGCCCGCAGACCCCGACAACCAACGGCCAGGGTTGTCGGGAAGAGGCCCTTGTCCTCATCAACATGGGGACAAGGTGCTTTGGGGTGGGGGGGCCGCGCGGCCCCCCCTTCCCCAAGGCACCCCCCATGTTGAGGGCACGCTGCCTGGTACGGCTCAGGAGGGGGGGCGCGCTCGCTCGCCCCCCTTTCCTGGCCGGCCGGGTAGCGTGCTCGGACAAGGGTCTGGTGTGGACTTTGGGGGAACCCCCACGCCGATTTTTTTCGGCGTTGGGGTTCCCCTTTAAGCCCATTCCAGGCGGCGGAGCCCGCGACGTCTCCTTCGCGGGCCCCGCCTACCTGTACACGCGCTCGAAATGGGCGGACTTTCCGAGTGGGAACAGTTTGCTCATTTCGAAAGTAGCCTACACACGGGCGGACTGTTCGCTCAAACACAGTTTCAGCGGACAGTTTTTCGGAATTTCCGAAAGACTTTGTCCGTCCAACTGTCCGCTGAAACTGTCCGCTGAAAGCCCACACACGGGCGGACTGTCCGCCCAAACACTGTTCAGCGGACAAGGTTGGGCGAACAGTCCGCCCGTGTGTAGGCGGCCTTAGTTTCTTGCTGCAGAGAGAAGAGAGTAGGAACACCAGTGGCCTGGCGCCCCCAGGCAGAAGTGCGCCCTAGGCAGCTGCCTAGTTTGCCTAGTGGTAGCACCGGCCCTGCCCCCACACAGCTCACTGTAGATAGGGAGGATCCTCCCTCCTCCTTACCTCTGCTTCATGGACCATCACATCCAGGCTCTCCTCAGCACTGGGTAGTGTTGCTCTCTGGTGTCCCCGCTGGCCAGGAGGTCAGCCAACAGATGCTGCACCTCTGGATGCTCTGATCTCCACCAAGCCCCGCCCCTCCGCTGCTCACACACAGACACTGCTGTGAGCTTTTACTCTGTAAAGACATTTGGGGGATTGGAGGCATACAGAGGAACCGTGGCTGCGCCCTGGGGGGTAGTGCACCCTAGGCGCCTGCCTACTCTGCCTAGTGGTAGCACCGGTCCTGGGAATCAGGTAGGTCAGTACTATTGTATTTGAAGGGACTTGGGGAGTACTAAAAGTCCCCGGGTTAGGGGGCGCAAATTACTTGTCTTGCAACGGGAGCTGCCAACCCACGCTACGCCACAGCCTGGAGGAGTTCTGTATGGTCCTGGAGGACTTGTAGTTTTAAAGGGGAGCCGCACGATAGGCTGAAACTCTCATCACACCTCCCTCTACCGCTGACTTACTGCAGCCGGAATAGTCATCTGCCGCACACCCCCGCGATTTAGTGAGTGCCGGCTGTCCCTTGCTGTGTGAACGAGCCTTTAGTGCTTTCTCAGGTCTAGACAGTAATAACAGGTATAGGATAAAAAGATAATCCAGCGCAGCACATCCCGCAGCCATTAGAAGGGAGCTGTGATTGGCTGGCTGCACAGGTCACTGGTGGCTGTATTGAGACATAATATCAAAGGGGGAAAATGCTTGACTTCAGATGACAGGACAAGGCTGGGCTGCCATAAGAAATTATGGGGCACTGGACAGCCCCCACCTATCCACAAGCAGGCTCTGTTGGTACCCCGGCTTACCCAATAGGGGGTACAGGCAGTACTTCCTATCAATGGTCCTGCCAAGTGGTAATATGTTTTATTTGCAGACTGGGCCAGGGGATGGCCTGGAGTATTGGTAGAATGGAGGATGACCTGTAATATTGTCCAACTATAATAGAGAATGAATTGAAATCAAAGTGGACCACATTGGAGGGTAACCTGGAGTATTAGCAGGACACACTGGAGGGTAATTTGTAGCAAAGACATTGTAAATAGATGAGGTTTTACCTCCTACTGGTGCAGCTGCTTGGTGCCGATCCTCAGAGCTTCCAGCTGGGTTTTGGCCTTAGAACTGTTCATGGTGACCGGTCTTCTCTGAGCCCTGAATTCCGCCTCTTCTCCTTCCTGCGATCTCCTGTCATCTGAGCTCCTTCACCGGCTGTGCCCTTCTATTCCACAAATAATTATCTTTAACAGAAATAAAATGTAAATAAATATAACTATTTAATAAAACACAAAAATAGGTCAGTCACATCCACATTTCAAGTAATCAAATGTCCCTGTCAAAGTGTCCCATAGATCAACTGCCCCTATCACAGTGCCCCTTAGATTAGTTGCAACATCATAGTGCCCTTATAGATGACTTATATAGATTATATGCCCCCATAGAGTAATTGCCCCATCACAGTGCCTCCAAAGACCAGTTGCCCCATCATGTGTCCACATAGATAAATTGCCCCATTACAGTGTCCCCATGATAGTGCTCCAATAGATAAGATGCCCCAAAGATCAATTTCCCCATCACAGTACCACTATAGATTAGTTGCCCCAATCAGAATGTCCCCATAGACCATTTGCACCAGCGCAGGCCCCCATAGATTAGTTGCTCCTTCAGAGTGTCCCCATAGATAATTTGCCCCCAAAGATAGGTCTAGATTAGTTGCCCCATCACAATGTCCCCATTAATACTTTGCCCCCCATAGACCATTTGCCCCATCACAGCATCCCCATAGATTATTTGCCCCCTCGGTGTCCCCATAGACCATTTGTTCCATCAGTGTCCCCATAGATAATCTGCCCCCATAGATAGGTTGTCCTATCACAGAGCTCGGTGTACCTGTGTGAGTTGTCTCTGTAGTGTGACAGGCAGGATCCAGGAGCTGGGAGGAGAAACCTGTTGCAGGGCACACAGCACACACATGATGACATTGGTTGCTATGGTCTCCAGAGTCCCTAGCAACCACTGACTAATTCTCATGTGGACCTGGATTTGTGGGCAGTTCCTCATTTTAGTGAAGGCAATATGAACCTGTGAGCCTGTGTGGGAGGTGGAGCCAGGGACAGAATGTGGGAGGAGACTCATCTTATCTCTTGGTGTATGAAGGGTGATAAGACTGAGGATTGGAGGAAGCAGAATAGTAAGGGGAGGGGCAGAAGGAGTTCTGGGGGAGGTGCTAGGAGAGGTAAATTGCAGCTGTCACCAGTGTCCACCTCCCCCAACACAGTGCACGGGTCATGTGACCCTTCTGCCCCTCCATTTTCCTGGCCCTGCTTCCAGGAGTATGGAGACATATAATCCCCGAAAACGGCAACCTGAATACTTTGAAGTGTAAAGGAGGGATTGGAGGTCTTTTAGACCCCCGATCCCTCCATAAAGAGTACCTGTCACCACCTATTACTGTCACAAGGGATGTTTACATTCCTTGTGACAGCAATAAAAGTGATCAAAATTATTATTTTTTTTAAAAAATGTATTAATTTTAAAATAAATAAGATTTTTTTTTTTTAAAGCGTCAGAGCGAGAGCAATAATTCTAGCACTAGACCTCCTCTGTAACTCTAACCTGGTAACCGGATTTTTTTTTTAAAGCGTCGCCTATTGAGATTTTTAGGTACCGTAGTTTGTCGTCATTCCACGAGTGCGTGCAATTATAAAGCATGACATGATTGGTATCTATTTACTCTGCGTAACATTATCTTTTACATTATGCAAAAAAATTGGGCTAATTTTACTGATTCATTTTTTTAAAATTCATGAAAGTGTCCCTGTTCCCAAAAAGTTACGTTTAAAACACTGCTGCACAAATACCACGTAACATAAAATATTGCAACAATCACCATTTTATTCTCTAGAGTCTCTGCTAAAAAATATATATAATGTTTGGGGGTTCCAAGTAATTTTCTAGCAAAAAATATGGATTTTAACTTGTAAACACCAAATGTCAAAAATAGGCTTAGGGCCGGTTCACACTGCGGGCGATGCGAGGCGACACCGACTTGCCTCGCCGCGACCTGCCGCGACCTCAGCGGCGATTTGCAAATTACTTCTGTATAGAAGTCAATGCAAGTCGCCCGAGGTCGCCCAGAAGTAGTACAGGAACCTTTTTTCTGAGTCGGAGCAACTCGAGTCGCTCCTCTCAGAACGGTTCTATTGTACAGAACGGGGGCGACTTGTCAGATTGCGGCGAGGCAAGTCCTGTCGCCTTGCATCGCCCGCAGTGTGAACCGGCCCTTAGTCATGAAAGGGATAAAAAAAAAAGACCAACAACTTTGAAAAAAAATATATATATATATTATTTACTTTCAGCTATAAAACACACCCAATAAAAAAAAAAAAAATTTCATCAGTTTAGCCCAGGTTCACACTGCTGTGGGTTTAGAAATCGCATGATTTCAAACTGGCAATGCAGTCTGACTTTGGGGGCGATTTGACAGACATCTGTGCAGCTTCCTGCACAGATGTCTATTCAAATCACCCACCAAAATCGCCGAAAGTAGTACAGGAACTACTTTTGGGAATTGGTGCGGAGCCGCGACGATTCAGACTATGTCATTGCAAGCATTAGCCACCAATTTGGCATGCGATTTCACATTGAACCCTGCGCTCTATACATAGTCGAGCCCTGAACTCTGCCCTGTATGCGTATTGTAGCCCTGGACCCTTTACATAGTGCATTCCAGAACTGTATATAGCACATGTCTGAACCCTGCACTCTGTATGTAGAGTACCCGTGAACCCCGCACTCTGTACATATCGCACCCCTGAGCCCAGCAGAAATATCACATTATTTGGTAAAAATAAAGTGTCCATTTACATCAAAGATCAGGAATAGCAGCACCATAATGGAGAGGAATATTATATTGTTGGAGAAATCTTTTTGCGCTCTGCTCCCTATGTTCACATAAGCTGGTTGGTGCTGCCAGAAACATGCAACACGGAAATAAAAGAAACCCCACATATGATAAGAATAATTTAACCACTTGCTTACTGGGCACTTAAACACCCTTCCTGCCCAGACCAATTTTCAGCTTTCGGTGCTCTCACACTTTGAATGACAATTACTCAGTCATGCAACACTGTACCCAAATGAATTTTGTGTCCTTTTTTTCCCACAAATAGAGCTTTCTTTTGGTGGTATTTGATCACCTCTGGGGTTTTTATTTTTTGCGCTATAAATGAAAAAAGACCGAAAATTTTGAAAAAAAACGCATATTTCTTTGTTTCTGTGACAGAATTATGCAAATTATTAATTTTTCTTCATAAATTTTGGCCACAATTTATACTGCTACATATCTTTGGTAAAAATAACCCAAATTAGTGGATATTATTTGGTCTTTGTGAAAGTTAGAGAGTCTACAAGCTGTGGTGCGAATCGCACAAAATTGATCACATCTGATGTACTGGTGGCCTATCTCGCTTCTTGTGACCCAAACAAGCCAGGAAAGTACAAATACCCCCCAAATGACCCCTTTTTGGAAAGTAGACATTCCAAGGTATTTAGTAAGAGGCATGGTGAGCTTTTTGATGTTGTCATTTTTTTCCCACAATTCTTTGCAAAATGAAGATTTTTCATTTTCTTTATTTTTCTCCACAAAATTGTCATTGTAATAGGTTATTTCTCTCACGTGGCATGTGTATACCACAAATGACACCCCCCAAAAAATTCTGCTACTCCTCCTGAGTATTACAATACCACATGTGTGGGACTTTTTCGCAGCCTGGCCACATAGAGAGGCCCAACATGCAGGGAGCGCCATCACGTGTTCTAGGAGCATAAATTACACATCTAACTTGTTGACTACTTATTACACTTTTGAAATACCAGGACAATGACACGTGACACTGATGACAGATGGCACTGATACGTGGCAATGATGACACTTATACGTGGCACTGATGACACGTGGCACTGATGACAGATGACACTAATATGTGGCACTGATGACACGTGGCACTAATACGTGGCACTGATGACACGTGGCACTAATACGTGGCACTGATGTCACGTGGCACTAATATGTGGCACTGATGACACGTGGCACTAATACGTGGCACTGATGACATGTGGCACTAATACGTGGCACTAATACGTGCCACCGGTGACAGATGGCACTAATACGTGGCACCAATGACACGTGACACTGATGACAGATGGCACTGATAAGTGGCATTGATGACACGTGACACTGACAACAGATGGCACGTGACACTGACAGGTGGCACTGATGACAAATGGCACTGATACGTGGCACTGATGACAGATGGCACTAATACGTGGCACTGATGACAGATGGCACTATGTGGCACTAATAACACGTGGCACTGATGACAGATGCCACTTATACGTGGCACTGATGACAGATGGCACTGGGGACAAATGGCACTGACAACAGGTGGCACTGGGGACAGATAGCACTGCGGGCAGGTGGCACTGGGGTGGGGTGGATTGCACTGGGGTGGATTGCACTGGGGCGGATGGCACTGGGGCGGATGGCACTGGGGCAGGATGGCACTGGGGCGGATGGCACTGGGGCGGATGGCACTGGGGCAGGATGGCACTGGGGCAGGATGGCACTGGGGGGGGGCATGGCACTGGGGGGGGGGTGGCACTGGGGGAGGATGGCTCTGGGGGAGGATGGCACTTTTTATAAAACTTTTTTTTTACTTTTTTTTTTTTTTTTTTTCTTTTTTACACTGACGGCTGCTGCAGCCGTTCTTCTCTCCCCTCTCACACGCTGTCTGTGTGAGGAGGGAGAGCGGCGCTGAGAGATGATCTCATATGTTTACATATGAGATCATCTCCCATTGGACACGCCGATCACGCTGTAAACGGCTGCTGTGATTGGCCGTTTACAGCGATCTGTGTTTGCCTGTCCCCGGGGGACACGGCAAACACAGAACTTCCGCGATGCGCGCCCGCGGCGGCGCGCATTGCGGAAGTAAACACCAGGCCGTCCAGGGACGGCCAGGCACGGGAAGCCGCCCGCCCTAAGGCCGGCATTCGGCTATAGGGCGGGCAGGAAGCGGTTAATAGATTTAATAATAATTTAATCATTTAAATTATATTTTAACTGAATGTTAAATTATAACTTAAAAATTAATAAATAATATTAAAGAATAGTTTAAGATTTAAATATAAATATATTTCAATTAAAGGGACAGTATGAATATCTATAAAACAATGATAGGAAAACCATACATAAATATTGCTACTACATTAGTCACTTGTTTTCTCTCCCATCCAAAGCAAACATATCAGTGGCGTTTCAGGCTGGTTTATGACCCCCAGTGATGTTTGACCCGTCTCCTGTCTGATGTCAGGGCTGATATATGACACACTTTCTGACCAATACTGCCACACTTTCTGACCAATACTGGCAGTTAACAAAACCTCTGTTTATTTTCAAAATATCTGTCATATTTCTTAGCTGGTCTGATGATTTACCAACCCCTGCCGCAATACACTGCCCGGTAGGTGACACCACTACTTCCCATGCAGATTTGCAACTTCATTTTTGACTTGCTCACTCATTTTTATATGAAGGCCAACAATAGTCATCCTTATTGCCCTATCGTGTTGAGTTTATTTATTGTCCCTGGCATTAGAATTTGAACTTTTCTCTCTACAATTTGTCATTGTATAAAGAAAATAATATGAAATGTTGCTGAATGTGCTAAATCCAATTCCTCTTTTTCATTGCAGATTCAGTCGTTTTTTAACGCAGACACAGCTCACATGGCAGGCCTGCCACTGTGAGCGAGACCGAAATCTACATTGAGACTCCATGAAAGTGTGATGTTAATGTGGAGACTCCACCAGAACAACATGTCTATCTTGAGACTCCACCAGAAGGTGGTGTCCACACTGAGACTCCACCAGAATGTGATGTTCACATTGAGACTCCACCAGAACACAATGTTCATGTTGAGACTCCACCAGAACAAGACGTCCATGTTGAGACTCAACCAGAGCGTGATGCCCACACTGAGGCACCACCGGAATGTGATGTCCACGTTGACACTCCACCAGTACATGATGCCCAAATTGAGGCCCCACTAGAATGCGACGTTCACATTGAGACTCGACCAGAATGTGATGGCCACATTGACACCCCAACAGAGTGTGACGTTCGCATTGAGACTCCGCCAGAATGTGACCATCAGTCTGCCAGAACTACGGAATCCATCATAGGGATTTTGGATGACTTCAAATTCCTTCGCCTCCTTGGAGAGGGGAGTTATGGAAAGGTAAGTAGTTGAATCTTTTCTTGGATTTAAAATATATAGATAGAGGTGCTGAGGACTAGGACACCTAATTGGTTTTATCACTATCCAGCGCTGCATTCAAGAGATTTCCCTTCAATTTCTGTCCTGCTGACAATGGTTTCACCAGACAGAAAGTGATGGAAAATCTACGACGAGGACACAGACAGAAAAGAAAAGTATTTTTTCCCATCTTTGGGGCTGTTGCAGAGCTGCACATGCACTTTCCGTTTAATTCAGCTAAATACATCCCAGGTACACTGCACCAAAAATAAAAGGCTATTTTTTTTCAATAGCAGCTAAGGCCAAAGTAGAAAAGCCTGTCTGACCCTTGCTCTCCCCTGGGAATAAATGGTCTCTCTACAGTGGTTTGACACACTCCCATGACGAGTCAGAGCTAGAACTCTCCAATTAACAAAGCTCAAGTTCCATGATGACTGGAGAGCTCTGGGCTATGATTAAGAAAGGGACTTGCTGAACCTCTGTACAGAAATCACTGCTTCCCCACAGAGAACAAAGGTCCCACTGAAGCATGCTGGCAGGACATAGGCTTATCTATTGAGGCTGTGGCTGCTTTTTAATTAAAATACATTGAAAGACTTTTAGTGCACATAGCTTGCTTTGATGTATCTGTAATTTATTTAGCTGATTTCAACTGAACATTTAATAGGGCTTCTAACTATATAAAAGTAATCAAGGTAGTAAAACTTGGGGGTCGCACTTTTTTTAATGATTCTTCATTAAAGGGGTTGTAAACCCTTGTTTAAAAGAAAAAAATAACAAACATGTCATACTTATCTCCACTGCGCAGTTTTTGTTTTGCATAGAATGGCCCCCGGTCCTCCTCTTCTGGGGCCCCCTAGTGGCGCTGGTAGCTCCTCCCCACATCGAGTGCCCACATTGGAGAAGGCTCTCCTATAGTGGACACCTGTTCAGGCGTGCTCCTGAGTCCTGCATATGTGGAGAATGCAGGACTCGGCCCCGCCCCAAGGGCCCACGACATTGGGTTTGATTGACAGCAGCAGTAGCCAATGGCTGCACTGCTATCAATCTATCCAATCAAGATCCGAGACAACAAGCCGAGAGGTAGAGCACATCTCCGCCATGGGAACGAAAATTACTTAGAACCCCCAATTATTATATATATATTTTTTATCAAAGACCCTAGAGAATAAAATGGATATCTTTGCCATAGTTTATGTCACACAGTATTTGCGCAGCAGTCTTTCAAACTTTGTAGATTTTTTTTCCAAAATATGAAAGATGATGTCACACAAAGTAAATAGATACCCAACATGTCATGCTTTGATATTGCGCACACTCTTGGAAAGGCGACAAATTACGGTACTTAAAAATCTCAATAGGCGTCACTTTAAAAATCTCTACTGGTTACCAGTTTAGAGTTACAGAGGAGGTCCTGTGCTTGAATTATTGCTCTCGCTCTGACAATTTTGGCAATACCACACATGTGTGGTTTGAAAACAGTTTACATTTGTGGGCGTGACTTGCGTTTGTGTTCACTTCTGTGTGTGAGCACGGAGGGATGGGATGCTTTTAAAAAAAAAATGTTCTTGTTTATTTTATTTTTATTTTCTCTTGAAAAAAAATTCTGATCATTTTCTTGCTGTCACAAGGAATCTAAACATCCCTTGTGACGGTAATAGGCAGTGACAGGTACTCTTTACTGAGGGCTCTGGGGTCTATACGACCCCAAATCCCTCCTTTGCACTTAAAAGTATTCAAAACGCCAAAATCTGTGCCATTGACAGCCAATTAAACCGGGAATGATGTCCTGACATCGCTTCCGGTTCCGATTCTGGCTTCGTTTGGGTCTTTGGCCAGCCAGCGGATGTGTGGGAGGAGGGGCATGTCCCTCCTTCTCCTTAGGATAACAGCCGAGCGGCTTTTAGTTGCATCAGTTGTTATCCCAAGATAGCCAACTGCTGGCTCTAAAAAAACGGTACTGAAGCTGCAGGCATCACCCTGGTGCAACCCCTTCAAGCCAAGAACGCATATTTGCGTATGGTCAGCGAGAAGGAGCTAACTTATATCTCAGTGCAGCGGGATGAGTGAGACTCCAGACAGGAGTGAGAGAAGGTCCTGGAATTTTAGCAGTTTCATGAATGTAGACCCTGTAATGAATAAAATGCCATTTTGCTGATCCTATCCATTGTTGTGCACCCATGAACAAAGTATTCAATGTGAATAAACTTCAGATTGTCAGCTATAATTTTCTCTCCCTCTTTCTCCTCTAGGTGGTTTTGGCATCACAAACATCCACTGATGAGCTGGTGGCTGTCAAAATCCTGAACAGGAATGACAATGACTTCGAAAGTGTCCTTACGGAGAGTCAAATACTGGGAGAAGTTCGTACCAACCCGTTCTGCATTCGTACACTTGGTGTCTTGCAGAGAGAGGTAAGTGACTCTATCTTCTACTTATTATGTGGGAGAGGCCGGTGTTTAATGGTTATCCTCTCAGAATATTACTATAGTGACACCTACCTTTCTCACAACCTACTCCCAGTCGGCATTGGGATTCACAGAGTAAATTATTTCCATAACCTCGATCTTTCTTTTCTCTGCACAGGATTATGTATTCTTCATCATGGAATACCTGAGAGGTGGAGACCTGTTTAACTTCTGTGAGCAAAGGAAACTAGTAAATATTGCAATGATAAGGTAAGCAAACAGGGTACCATGATCATAGGGGTGGGTGTAGAACTAGTACTGTAGATAGATCACATTAATGTGCATGTGTAGACTTTTTCTAAATACAAGATAGGTAAGCCAATAGGGTACCATGATAATACGGATGGGGATAGAACATAGGACTGTAGATAGATCACATCAATGTGTAGACTTGTTCTAAATATAACATAGGTAAGACAATAGGGTACCATGATCATAGGGATGGAGGTATAACATAGGACTGTACATAGATCCAGGGCTGGGACAAGAGGTGGGCAGGAAGGGAGGCTGCCCTACGCGCACTTGTATACTGCATGGATGGAGGCGATGCTATTCTGATTATATGCCTGACAGGAGTAGTGACAGACACATCACTACTCCTGTCAGCCAAGTGCTGGCAGCAGTGAGGAGAGCAGTAGAGAGCCAGTTGAGTTCTTGCAATGACTCCACTCTTAATATAACCCTCATATTGACAAGCAGATGAATACTGGGCACTGGATGACCTTGTCCAGGCACTGCATAGATCACATCAGAGTGTATGTAGGCTTGTTTTAGATGTGGGAAGATCAGATTTTCAATCAATTTGTCCCACTCAAAGCTCTTCCTATACATATACAATTAGTAGACATCCCATTCATTGGACATTTCTCAACAAATTTCTTGTGAGACTGATTTTGGATCATCTGTTTCACCCTGAGAATGATCTGTCAGTGTGCGTTTACAGATGTTGCAGTGTCTGTGTACATACTGTTATATATAATCCAATGGTTATTGGCCAGTTCATCATCCAATGTAAGCCTTCAGTCCTCCATCTGATTGGGAAATCTCTAATCTATTTCTTCTCAGCTTTACGAGTAATAATTTTGTATGGGGGGGTCTACCAAAAAATCTATTGGATTTATGTCTAACAATGTCATTTTTTATAATGTTAGTTTGTAAATGTAGAACTTTTTTGTAGTTTTGGATGGAGTAGGGAAGCTCCTTTATTATTTTGTTTTGGCCTTATATACACTTTAAGAGAGACTGTACAATCATACTCTTCTCTGTAACTGCTCCAATCCTCCTAGATGGATAGGGATGGATATTTTTCTGTTTCTTTTTAGCGGACTGGATCGGATTGCAGGTAGGCGAGTGTAAATGGAAACAAGTCCACTTATACCCACCAGTCCATAGGGATACATGAACCTTCTGATCAGATCCACTTGAAAAACTGACAGACCTGATCAGATCACCCATGTGAAAGGGGCCTAAAACACTTCTAAAACACTTCTATGTATTGTACTAAATTCTGCCATTACTGATAATATTTTCTTTTAACATGATTTAGTTATCGCAAGCATACCTGACTATGGCTGACAAATGAAGCGTTATCATCAATTTTTTACATTTTTTTGGCTTAGATTATCATAAAATGCTTCACATCAATCTTTTCTATCTCTCCATCAGATTCCTCACCGCGGAACTTCTTTGCGGTCTGCAGTTCCTTCATGGCAGGGGGATCGTACATCGGGATCTCAAACCAGAAAACATTCTTCTGGATAGTGATGGACATGTGAGAATAGCCGACTTTGGCTTATCTGCAATGGGTGTGGGCAAATCCCGGACCCTGACAGACTGCTACGGCACTCCAATGTACTCGGCGCCAGAGGTGAGTATTGGATTATTTTTGTTTTCCTGTCTTCTTGTTAGTAAAACAATCAGTAATGACCATTCTATTCTTTTTAATATTTCCACAGATCTACTTGGGTCTTCCATATGGATATGCCGTTGACTATTTCTCCCTGAGAATTATAGTCTATGAGTTGGCTATTGGATATTATCCATTCAAATGGTCAGACTCAGATCCCACCTCATCGACCAACTACATTGATGAGGTGCTCAAAGACTCAATATGCAACGATTATCCAAGTTTTCCCAAGGACTTCAGTATGGACCTTCAAGACCTCATAAATAAAGTAAGGAAACAACCTCTGTAGCAAGCAAACAAAAAAAAAACATTCTTGTATTATTATAAAAGTAGAATTTCATAGTTATTGCCTTTTTACCATAGATAACCTATTTTCTGTATAATTTTACAGCTTCTATGCAAACGCGTCGGGACTCCACTGCAGCCGTGTTTTTTACTGAAAAGCGCTTAACCTACTGTACACATGTGAGTTTACTACTTTTTTATTAAATCTCTTTTATAAAATGGAATTACACTATTTTGGTCCCTGTTTTCCTTTATATGTGTTCAACTACTCTTATGGATGTGTATGGCTGGAGATAATTTACTGCATAATTTACAGTACACGAACGGAATAGTTACATTTGAAATCCCCTTGGAAAATGCACTGCTGAAGGAATCTGCATACAGACGTATAAGCTTTTGTGATCCTCCAAATGTAAATTTGTGTGAATCCAATAGGTTTGGTAAGCGTACATTTCGCTTGGTGAAGGGAATACCACGTGGTGCCTGCATGACTTTTTATATATAAAGAAGGTGTATGGTGTTTTTTCTGCACACCTGTGGACTATACATAGACATTACATATAAGAGACTCTGTATCTCTATTTTTTGGATTTTTCTCTTTTTGGACTTTTTCACTTTTTTTTCTTTTGTTTGAATTTTTTTCTTTATTAAAATCATTTTATAGTCATATATACACAGCAATTAATATATGTGATTTATAGTAAGACTTTATATGTCACCCCACTTTTTCACATTGGTAATATTTAATGAATATATATGCACAAGTTTTCACATATAAGTATATATCATTTTATGTAAGGATGGTATAACATACCTGGTTTCTAAGCGCTACACTTTTATATAGAATTTATAACGTTGCACTTTCAAATATCCTTGTGGTGTGTTAGCAGCTTATTTTTGGTTTTTGTTCTGTATTTATTTTCAAGAACAGCGCAGTGTTTGTTGGATAGTTTATGCAAATGCCCCGACACAAGACAGAGGCTTGTTGAAGATCTGAGAAGCCACCCATTTTTCAAGGAGGTAGACTGGGTGAAACTGGAGGCTGGCGAAGTGGACCCACCATTTACCATGAAGACTGTAAGTATATGAACCACACATGGGTTCTTGGCAGTGCATTGTCCAATGTTCTGCATTCTATATTCTCCCAGCACCTAAGTGTGCATGACCATTTCAAATAGAAAGGCCATCACTGTACATATTCTTCAGTAATAATGTTTTTTCTCTTCACAGTACCTACCGATAGATCTGACAACAAATGTGGAGATGGAAGAAACCATACCTCCTCCTGATGAAGAACTGGAGGCCCAATTTACAGAGGAGAACTGGGAGCTTTAATGTGGTCTCACTTTTACTAACAGCAGACTGGGAGAAATACAAAAACCTTAGATATAGGTTGGAGGCCTGTAGTCTTTTATGCAGGCATGTATTGGACTGGCTATGAGGGGAGGTATGAGGCCAGTACACTTTGTTCGTAGGCGTGTGTTGGATCGGCTGTGAGGGGTGGTTGGAGGCCGGTAGTCTTTTTTTGCAGGCGTGTGTTGGACTGGCTGTGAGGGGAGGTTGGAGGCCAGTAGACTTTTTTTGTAGGCATGTGTTGGACCAGTTATAAGGGGAGGTTAAAGACTGGTAGTTCTTTTTTCACACAAGTGTGCCTTGGATCGGCTATGAGGGGAGGTTGGAGGCCAGTAGTTTTTCATGCAGGCGTGTGTTGGACTGGCTGTGAGGGGAGGTTGGAGGCCAGTAAACTTTTTTCGCAGGCGTTTGTTGGACCAGTTATAAGAGGAGGTTGGAGGCTGGTAGTCTATTTTGCCACAAGTGTGCCTTAGACCGCCTATGAGGGGAGGTTGGAGGCGGTAGTCTTTCATGCCGGTGTGTGTTGGACTGGCTGTGAGGGGATGTTCTTCACGACTAATATCCTCTAGACCCTTTATTAGCTTTGTTGCCCTTCTTTGTACTCACTCCATTTCCAGTACATCCTTCCTGAGGACTGGCGCCCAGAACTGGACAGCATACTCTAGGTGAGTGGAGCAAAGCCTTGTAGAGTGGAAGAATTATCACTTTATCCCTGGAGTTAATCCCCTTTTTAATGCATGCCAGTATTCTGTTTGCTTTGTTAGCAGCAGTTTGGTATTGCATGCCATTACTGAGCCTATCATCCACTAGGACCCCCAGGTCCTTTTCCATCCTAGATTCCCCCAGAGGTTCACCCCCTAGTGAGTAGATTGCATTCATATTTTTGCCACCCAAATGCATTATTCTACATTAAACCTCATTTGCCATGTAGTTGCCCACCCCATTCATTTGTTCAGATCTTCTTGCAAGGCTTCCACATCCTGCAGAGAAGTTATTTCCCTGCTTAGCTCAGTGTCCTCCGCAAATACAGAGATTGAGCTGTTTACCCCATCCTGCATGTCATTTATGAATAAATTAAACAGGATTGGTCCCAGCACAAAACCCTGGGGGACCCCACTTCCCACCTCTGACCATTCCGAGTACTCCACATTTATCACCACTCTCTGAAGTTTTCAATCCATGTACTCACCCTATGGGCCATGCGAACTGACCTTACTTTGTACAGAAAATGTTTATGAGGAAATTTGTCAAATGCTTTTGCAAAATCCAGCTACACCACATCTTCGGGCCTTCCTTTATCTAGAAGGCAGATCACCTCCTCAAAGAAGGTTAATAGATTGGTTTGGCAAGAACGATTCTTCATGAATACTTGCTGATTACTGCTAATGATATTGTTGTCATTTCTAAAATCTTTTATATAGTCCTTTATCATCCCCTCCAAGAGCTTGCATACTATTGATGTTAAGCTAACTGGTCTGTTATTTTCAGGGATGTATTTTGGCTCTTTTTTAAATATTGGTGCTACATTGGCTTTTCTCCAATCAGCTGGTACCATTCCAATCAATAGACCGGTAGTAAAAATTAGGAATAATGGTGTGGCAATTACTTGACTGAGTTCCCTAAGTACCCTCGGGTGCAAGCCATCTAGTCCTGGTGATTTATTAATGGTGAGGGTGAAGGTCGGTAGTGTTTTTTGTAGGTGTGAGTTGGACCAGTTGTGAGAGGAGGTTGGAGGTCGGTGGTTATTTTTGCAGGCGTGAGTTGGACTGGCTGTGAGGGGAGGTTGGAGGATAGTAGTTTTTTTGGCAGGTGTGTGTTGGATCAGCTGTGAGGTGAGGTTGGAGGGCAGTAGTTTTTTTGGCAGGCGTGTGTTGGACCAGCTGTGAGGGGAGGTTAAAGGCTGGTGGACTTTTTTGCAGGCGTGAGTTGGACCGCCTGGGAGATTGGAGGCTGATTTTTTTTCGTAGGCATGTGTTGGACTGGCTATGAGTAGAGGTAGGAAGCCAGTAGTCCTTTTTTTTCCACAGGTGTGTGTTGGAATGGCAATGAGGGGAGGTTGGAGGCCAGCAGCATTTTTTGGCTTTTTTTCGAAGGTGTGGGTTGGACCGGTTATGAGGAGGGGTTGGAGGCTGGTACTTTTTCTCAAGTGTGTGTTGGGGTAGCTATGAGAGGAGGTTGGAGGCCAGTGCTTTTTTCAGGTATTTTCACACATGATTGCAAATATATGTAACCAAAACCTCAAAACCACTTCTGTGCATTATTGCAATGTATGCTAACACATGTTGCATGCATTAGTGTGTTGCAGTGCCATCCATTGTTAGTAGTATTGGGTCAGCCACAGTTAGGTTTAGTTCTGGAAAGGACTTTACTGTATATTATGCATGTTCTGCCAAAATTTCAGGAAAGTTGTGTGATTCTTCACATGAGTGTAACCCCCGCCTGGTTCCGGACTTTGGTGCGTACACCTTCGGGCAGTGTGTTACCTGACCGCCGACCGCCAACCGACTGACTGACCGACCAACCCAGAGCGGGCAGGGGGGTCCCGGCGTTCGACCTAGGGGGTGGTTGTTTGCCGCCTCCCCCAAAAAAAAAACATCAGCCACCACTGCTTTCGGGCAAAGTGTTACCCCTGTGCTAGTATTAGTGAACACTGTTCACAACCTGTTGTAGCCAAAAGAGTCCCATCCTGGGGTAGGCCTCCTATGTGACCCACACTTGGTGCCCAACAAGGGAAAACATGGAGAACGTTTCATGTGCCTACCCCACAAGCTGCTGTTTCTGTGCTGTGGATGCACGCTCCAAGCACAGAGATTGAGCTGTCCCACGGTCCCCACTAATAATTGGTAGCCAGTGGGTCCAGCTCCTGATTACGTGACCACTGTGGCAGCAAATCACAATGGTCACATGATTGACAATTTATCCTGTCCCCTAGGCATACAGACCCTTATAATGGGACACTAAGGTTGGATAGGAATGGATTAAAGCGAGGGTTAAAAAAATATATCCAGAGTAATAGGAACACCACTCACAATTCTCACATTTGCCCACTAGGTGGGGATACAGTGAGACACAGGGAAGAGTTACTGGCAAACTTATGCTGGCCACAAATTAAACATGTTCACACTGATCTGCTGCTGAAGTCACACGACTTCAAATCCGACTGCGCCCTGCGATTTCATGTCTAACTTTCATGCCACTTCAGTGAACGGGATCCGACTTTGAGATGATTGCGACTTGTCCTTTGACCAATCAAAACAGTTACTTTGCTTCTGGTATGGAGGAAACCTATCACCAAATGTATAAAACGAAAGTAACACAATAAACTGTGTAGGGTCCCCCCAATGTTGAGGACATGTCGGCTGTTATGGTCCAGAAGATAGGTATACTCGCTCTCACCCACCCTTTCCTGACTTTCCGGGCTGCATGCTTGGATAAGGGTCTGGCACAGATTTTGGGGGGACCCCACAAGATTTTATTTTGTGGCATGGGGTTTCCCTTGAAATCCATACCAGATGGCGATCCAAGCGGAAGTTCAGTCCCCCTTTGCCCGCAGGCTTCTGGGACACATCACAGGTCCAAGAAGTCTGTAGGACCATGTACAAAGTGCATACACAGTCGAAAGCTGGCTGTGAAAGTGGCAGAGAGTCACAGCCAGCTTCCCTTTTTAAATGTGCTGGCGCTTGGGACCCGAATGTCAGTGAAGAACCAACTCACATGAAGACATTTCTCAATAACTGGACAGGTAAATGTCCTTTTATTAAAAGTCAGCAGCTATAGTATTTTTAGCTGCTGACTTTTATTTTTTCTTTCATACAGTCTGAAGATTCTCTTTAACCACTTCCCACAAAGCCTATTGTCAAAAGACGATTGGGGGTTACGTTCGTCATTCCGGTTGGTCATCATATGACGTCCTCCCAGAATGCGCCATGCTGAGGCACAATCTGTCACTGGCTGTGTCCGCCGGACACAACCAATTACTGATCAGTGTACTAGCCCACTGCTGGTACCATGTGATCGTTGTGACCAATCAGAGCAGATCACATGACAATTGTAAACCATCAATGGCTTTGAATAATGCCATTCAATGTATACAATTGTGTTGCTAGCTGTGATTGGTCACATTGATCACATGGTACAGACAGGGTCAAATATAGCTGTGGCAAAATAAAAATCCCTGTCTTTCGTCCATCATTTTAAGCTTAGGAAAACATCAGGGAGGACTGGCGTTGCTGTATTTTAAGAAATATTATAATGCAGTGATACGCTCACGGTTAATTGAATGGGTAAAGGAGAGTAGTGATAAAAGATGGACAAATGTAGAATACACATTGAGTAACTCACATTTAGGGCACATAATATGGAATCCACCTAAATTTAGAATACTGGGCCAAAATACACATGATATTACATGCACATTATTTAGGGTTTGGGATAGATTTCATACTCACAAAAAAATGGAAGTATAATTCACCGTTGATTTATTTAAAAGAAAATAAATATTTTGAGCCCAGAAGGCGGGAAGTGGGGGGAAATTGGATTAAAAAGTTAACTTGCAAGTGAAAGATATAATAAAAAATGGTAAAATACACACTTTACAAGAACTTCAATTAGACACGGAGGGGATGAAAATTGATATATGGGGGTACATCCAACTGAAATGTTTTGTGGAGAAACTACCAAACCCAATTAGATTGGGGGAAGAGCTTACACCGATGGAGAGTTGGATTTTGAAGGGGAACTCTAAAAATAAAATAACATGTTTATATAAAATCCTCTCCGAAGGAGAGAGAGTGGATGCCCCTCCATATATCAAGAGATGGGAAAGGGAAATAGGTACTAATTGCACCACACAGAGGTTACGTGAAATTTTGAAATGAACGCATGGTTCAGCGATAGATGCCAAGATGGCAGAAACAAATTATAAATGCCTGGCATGATGGTATTTTACACCTGATAGAATTCATTATTTTCAGCAAGAAAGATCTTCTGAGTGTTGGAGAGGGTGTAGAGGTAAAGGTACAATGTTTCCCATTTGGTGGGATTGTCCCATCATTAAAAAATATTGAGGGGAGATACTTGATCTTATCAACCTACTTACTAATGAAAAAACCCCAGCGGACCCATGGATATGTTTATTTCATGGGACTGATAGATCGGCAGGGCAATATAAAGCTTCAATAACCCCAATCTTGCTTAATGTAGCAAAGAGCTTAATCCCAAAAAAATGGCATGAAACAGAAAGTCCTAAAACACGAAACTGGATAATTGTAATGAATGGGATACAAAAACTAGAGAAGGAAGAAGACCAGACAGGAGAGGTTGACCGTAAGGATAAATGGAAAGAATGGGATAAGTTTAAAAACTCCTGGAGATATATGATTGAGATAACCAAATGAACTAGAAAATAAGACCGGAGGAAGATTAGGAGATAACAAGATCAGGGAAGGAGATAAGTAGTGGAATCGAGGGGAGAAGATCCATGGTCTATATCAATACTAATAGAAAAATTGGTGCGGGGGGGGGGCGGGGGGGTCAACTAGAAATATGAATTTTGTTTTATGTGATGTATAATTTTGTATGATGTAAGAATTGAAAATTAAATAAAGAATGAAAAAAATATATATATATAGCTGTGGCCAATCATAGCACATCACAACAATACATACTGGAAAAATCTGTTTCATTCAGTAAAAATGGTTGCTTAAACCAGTGAAATTCATAATGTGTACAAAAAAAACTCCTGATAACTTCCCCAGAGTAGTACAATGTCACTATGGTAACAATGTATTGCTCTGGTCACAGTGGGTTAATAAAATCATTTAAAAATAAAAAAGATGTAAGAAAAAAAATAAGAAATTAGAAAATTTGTAAAAAAAAAATTGTGAACAAAACTATTTTCTTTTAATTTCCTAATTTTTACAGACTAAATAATATACACCGATTTGGGTTATTTTCACCAGGAAAATGTAGCAGAATATTTTGGCCTAAATTTAAGAAGAAAGATTATTTATTTGCCAAATTATATAACAGAACCGGTTTTCTTCAAAATTTTCGGTCTTTTTTTTCATTTATTTAGCAAAACATGAAAAACCCAGTGGTGATTAACCACTTCAGCCAAGGAAGGATTCTCCCTTTCTGACCAGAGCACTTTTTGCGATTTGGCACAACGTCGCTTTAACTGACAATTGTGCGGTCATGCGACATTGCACCCAGACAAAATTGACGTCCTTTTTTTTCCCCACAAATAGAGCTTGCTTTTGCTGGTATTCAAATACATGTGCGGTTTTTATTTTTTGCGGTATAAACAATTTTTTTACTTTTTGCTATAATAAATATCCCACAAAAATATATTTAAAAAAACATATTTTTTCCTCAGTTTAGGCCGATATGTATTCTTCTACATATTTTTGGTAAAAAAAAAAAATCGCAATAAGCATATATTGATTGGTTTGCGCAAAAGTTACAGCATCTACAAAATAAGGGATAGATCTATGGCATTTTTAGTATTTTTTTTTCATTAGTAAAGGCGGCGATCTGCGATTTTTATTGTGACTGCGACATTATGGCAGACACATCGGACACTTTTGACACTATTTTGGGACCATTGTCATTTATACAGGGATCAGTGCTATAAAAATGCACTGATTACTGTGTAAATGTCACTAGCAGGGAAGGGGTTAAACACTAGGGGGTGATCAAGGGGTTAAGTGAGTTTTAAGGAGTGATTCTAACTGTGGGGGGGGGGGCTACAGGGAGCAGTGATCTCTGTCATGTCACTAGGTAGAACAGGGAAATGCCTTGTTTACATAGGTTTCTCCCCGTTCTTCCACTCCGTGACATGATCACGGGCCCCCCGGCGGACATTGAGTCCGCGGGACCCGTGGTCACGGAGCCCACGGCGGCGCGCGCCCCCAATACCGCATCTTAAAGAGGACGTACCTGTATGCTTTTTTGCACAGCCGTGCCATTGTGCTGAAGTATATCAGTGTGCGGCAGTCGGGAAGGGTTTAAATATCACCAAAAAAAAGCTCTATTTGTATGGGTGCAGTGTTGCATGACCGCGTAAATGTCATTCAAAAAGCGGCAGTACTGAAAGCTGAGAATTTGCCTGAGCAGGAAGAGGGTAAAAGTGCCCGGTATTGAAGTAGTTGCGAATGGAGCCCAAGGGTGGAGTTCATAAGGGTAATTATTTTGGTGGCAGGAAAACATGGGCGACTGTACAAAATAAAGAGGACGCACGCCGGCTGGCGGTTGATGGGAATGATGGATGTGTCAGGTCTTCTTTGATAAGCCAATATTCCTGCAAACACAGAGACAAGAAAGGAGACGCTTCCCTTTGAAGATGGCAGAACGCGGCGCAGTGCAGAGGGAGAATATAATTAGGAGCGTTGTGTTGGTTTCTGGAGGTCAGTTCAGTCCTGGAGCTTCTCCAAGGAAAGGAACAATCAAACTATGCAAATATCCGGCTAACTCTTCCCAACCACCCGTCTCCTATCCTCCCAGTCTGGAAAATTGTCATGACACCAACAGAAGGTTCAAGAAAACCAACATTCATTTCCGAAAAACAATTGAAAAAGGAAATTCATGGCTGGAAAGTGATTTCAAATTTTATTAGTTAGGAGGTCATAAAATAAATTTTATATTCTGCCTTCAAATTCTGAATTTATATATAAAATATATTTTGATGTCCACTACTTCATATGCTTAGGTCATTTTAAAACATACTGGACTTGAAGTAGTTAAAACAAGCTGGCTGCCGTCGGCGATTGGCTGTTCAGTGAAGGTTATCCAGGAGGCTGTAGAGCCACCCGATCGTTTTTAGGCGTCAGGCCTGGAGGCAGTAAAACTAGGCACTTGAGACACAATTTTACCAACCCCTAACCGCTCTGCTGAACACCCAAGGCTGGATTCACACCTGAGTGTAGTGGGAACTCACAGGTTTGTTTTTTTTGCGCATTTTTGGAGCGTTTCATTACGTTGCGCATACAGCAGCCTTATGAGCGACAAACACCCCAAAGAAGCTCCAGAACCTTTTGTTCACTGCGCATTTTTGTCACGTTTGTAGTACATTTGCTGCGTCAGCTACCCGAGCTTGGGGTGCTGTTAAAAATTAAGGTTGCTGCAAGCACGATGTAAGTTTGTAGCGCGCTTCTGAAACACGGGGCAAAATCTGCCTTTTCTGTACGCTTTGTCACAGGTTCCAGAAACGCCAAGTGTGAATGGAGCCTCACATCAGCGGTGGCCCATCCAAATTGGGCGCAGTGGCGCTACTCCCCCAATCTATGCGTCCGACCCACTAATTTACATGCATTTGATAAATATCTGTGAAAATATCATGCAACGTACAAAAATGCAACTGCCACCATTTTATTCTCCAAGGTCTTTGCTTTCTGGAAATATGGAATGCTTAGGGGTTCAAAAAATGCTGACTTTATAACGTGTGTAAAAAAATGTTTAAATTGTGCCAGATGCAAAGCAGTTGAAGAGAATCTTTGAGCCCCTTTAGCTTTGGACCCACCCCACTCCAGCGCCACCACCTTTGTTAGCTTGATGCTTTCTGCAGACACGGGCAAGTGCCGTTCATTCCTAATGGAACCCCCACGCATTGTACCGCAGTACCATATGTTTTGGTGCGGCGCAATTTGAAAAATCGTGCTGGCACCTATTTTGGTTTGTTTTAGACACACAGAGCAGCCCATTGAAAATGAATGGGCTTCCCATAAACGTGACTTGGAAATGCCAAAAAAAGTGCACACACTTTAACGTGCCTCCTGGCATGAATGAGCTTTTAAATCAGCCTTTGTTGAGCAAACAGGGTCACCCATGGATCGGATTTCGAGCCCTATAGGGCTTGCGTAAGTGGCCGTGTCAACCCCTATTGATCACAAATAGGACGCAACATTTTTTCCCAGCTATACAAATATTGTGTTCCATTCAAGTTGTAACAAAGTATAGAATAGATTCTTATCAGCTGGCAGGCCGCCGTCCTGATTGATGACTTTGTTACACATGAAGCTGCATTAGCTGAGTCTACATTTCCTCCGGGGAGCTTCTATATTCAGGATAAAATCCAGTTTAGGGGCCGATTCACACTACTGTGCTCTGGGAGATCGCATGTGATCCTCACCATACTGCAGTGCAAATCTCATGTGATGTCCGTGCAATGCGATTTCTGTTATACAGATATATGCATTCGGACCAAACTCACACAGGACCCTTTTTTTTTGGTCTGCAGAATTGGGTTGCATGGGTGTTCCAGATTCATGTCCGAACTGACAGTTCGCAGTGCGATATGTGAGCTGAAATGGGTGGTGTCATTAACATTATATTGACACTCCCAGCAGTTTGCATATGGCAGTTGCTGTGCGAATCGGGTGCGATGCAGGAATCCACAGTGGATTTGCAGGGTTCCCACAAGTGTGAACCCAGCCTAAGGCATGCACAGTGTGACGATCAGTGGTCCCTGGGACACAGTGCATCACAAATCTCTGTAAAGAGCCAATGACAAGGTTCTATACCCATGTGATCAGCTGTGTCCAATCACAGCAGATGACTTGTAAACAAGGAAATACCCGTTACTGGCATTCCTTTCCTCACATTGAAGGCATGTGAGGAGAGGAAAGGCGATCATCAGTGCAACCCCCAACAGTGCCCAGCAGTGCTGCCTTTCAGTGCCCATCTGTGCACTTCCTCCTCTCCCTCTTCTCCTCTCTCCCCCTCACTCTCTCCCCCCTCTCTCTCTCCCCCCTATCTCCCCCTCTTTCCCTCCCCTCTCGTCCCCGTATCCCCCCTCTTTCTCTCTCTCTCTCTTTCTCTCTCTCTCTCTCTTCCCCCCCCTCTCTCTCCCCCCTCTCTCTCTCCCCCCCCTCTCTCCCCCTCATCTCTCCCTCCCCCCTCTCTCCATCTCTCTCTCTCTCTCTCTCTTTCTCCCCCTCTCTCTCCCCTCCTCTCTCTCTCTTTCTCGGGGGAGAAATGTCTCTCACGCGGCACGCCACTCTCTCTATCTTTGCCACCCTCTCCCTCGCCAACTCTTTTTTTTACACTTTCTCTATCCTGTATCTCTCTTCTTGTTATATACAGACCAGTGTGTATAATGTACAGTATGGTGTCAAGGTACAGACTGGTCTGTATATAATGTACTGTATGGTGTACATATAATGTACAGTCTGTACCCTGGCACCAAACTGTACATCATATACAGACCAGTCTATCTATAAGATACAGCATGGTGTTGGGGGGGGGGGGTGACACCATGTTTTGTGGCACCAGGTGACACCAACCCTAATGACGCCACTGGGTGCCACATCTCAGTGCTGCTTTTCAGTGCTCATCTATGCTACCTATCAGTGCCCATCAGTGCATCCTCGTCAGTGCTGCCTCATCAGTGAAGGAGAAAAATTACTTATTTATAACATTTTATAACAGAAACTAAAAAAAAAAAAAAAAAATTATGATGAACACTCTTAAAGGGCTGCCCACTGAAAGGAACAAGCTGCACATAGAGTCCTACAGACATGATGGAGCTCATATAAGCCTATTAGTAAACCAATACCAATAGGAAAACTTCTGCCAGCAACCGATGCCCCACCCACTCACAGTTTGATCCCAATAGGGGTGTTTGGGTCTTGAAGTGGCATGTTTTGGTTTACCTGTAGTCACCATACAGAGCCCCCCCAAGTGCAGCACCCCAATTCCCAACGGCATCAACACCTGTGAAACCATCTGTCTACACACTATACTGAACTGTTTATTTTATCTGTCTATATCTTGTTGCAGTATTATATGTCTTGATGTCATTCATGCAATGTTTATGATTCCATGTAACCGATTCACTGGTCATGTTTATTTTTATCTTCTCTGTAAACTTGAAAACTTTAATAAAAACTTTTGGGAAAAAATTTAATAAATAAATAAACAATTTCAACATTTTTTTTTTTTTAACAAGAAATAAAAAACCCAGCGGTGATTAAATACCACCAAAAGAAAGCTCTATCTGTCTCAAAAATGATAAAAATCTTGTTTGGGTACAACGTCGCATGACTGCGCAATTGTCATTCAAAGTGTGACAGCGCTGAAAGATAAAAATTGGCCTGGGCAGGAAGGGGGTAAAAGTGCCCAGTAGGCAAGTAGTTAATCAGAAGTTGCAATAAGTCCGGAGCAAGCTTGGCAGATGATTATTCCCACAAAGAGCAGTTGCCCAGCAGTCATAGACAGGGCCCACAGATGTGAGATCATCTCAATTTGTCATCTCATATATGGTAACACTGAGGTTTCATGTTAGCAGTTGCTGATCAAGGAGGCTGAGTGACTGCAGTGTAACACAAATAACCACTAGAGGGAGCGTTCTCCACATCTACAGTATCTCACAAAAGTGAGTACACCCCTCAAATTTTTATAAATATTTTATTCTATCTTTTCATGTGACAACACTGAAGAAATGACACTTTGCTAAAATGTAATGTAGTGAGTGTACAGCTTGTATAACAGTGTAAATTTGCTGTCCCCTCAAAATAACTCAACACACAGTCATTCATGTCTAAACCTCTGACAACAAAAGTGAGTACACCCCCAAGTGAAAATGTCCAAATTGGGCCCAATTAGCCATTTCCCCTCCCTGGTGTCATGTGACTTGTTAGTGTTACAAGGTCTCAGGTGTGAATGGGGAGAAGGTGTGTTAAATTTGGTGCTATCGCTCTCACTCTCATACTGGTCACTGGAAGTTCAACATGGCACCTCATGGTAAAGAACTCTCTGAGGATCTGAAAAAAAGAATTGTTGCTCTACATAAAGATGGCCTAGGCTACAAGAAGATTGCCAAGACCCTGAAACTGAGCTGCAGCACGGTGGCCAAGACCATACAGCGGTACACCGGACAGGTTCCTCTCAGAACAGGCCTCACCATGGTCGACCAAAGAAGTTGAGTGCACATGCTCAGCATCATGTCCAGAGGTTGTCTTTGGGAAATAGACGTATTAGTGCTGCCAGAATTGCTGCAGAGGTTGAAGGTGTGGGAGGTCAGCCTGTCAGTGATCAGACCATACGCCGCACACTGCTTCAAATAGGTCTGCATGACTGTCATCTGAGAAAGACGCTTCTTCTAAAGATGATACACACGAAAGCCTTCAAACAATTTGCTGAAGACAAGCAGACTAAGGACATGGATTACTGGAACCATGTCCTGTGGTCTGATGAGACCAAGATAAACATATTTGGTTCAGATGGTTTCAAGCGTGTGTGGTGGCAACCAGGTGAGGAGTGCAAGGACACATGTGTCTTGCCTACATTCAAGCATGGTGGTGGCAGTGTCATGGTCTGGGGCTACATGAGTGCTGCTGGCACTGGAGAGCTACAGTTCATTGAAGGAACCATGAATGCCAACAAGTACTGTGACATACTGAAGCAGAGCATGATCCTTCGGGAGACTGGGCCCCAGGGGAGTGTTCCAAAATGATTACGACCCCAAACACACCTCCAAGATGACCACTGCCTTGCTAAAGAAGCTGAGGGTAAAGGTGATGGACTGGCCAAGCATGTCTCCAGACCTAAACCCTATTGAGCATCTGTGGGGCATCCTCAAATGAAAGGTGGAGGAGTGCAAAGTCTCTAACATCCACCAGCTCCATGATGTCATGGAGGAGCAGAAGAGGACTCCAGTTGCAACCTGTGAAGCTCTGGTGAACTCCATGCCCAAGAGGGTTAAGGCAGTGCTGGAAAATAATGGTGGTCACACAAAATATTGACACTTTGGGCCCAATTTGGAGATTTTTTACTAAGGAATGTACTCACTTTTGTTGCCAGCCGTTTAGACATTAATGGCTGTGTGTTGAGTTATTTTAAGGGGACAGCAAATTTACACTGTTATACAAGCTGTACGCTCACTACTTTACATTGTAGCAAAGTGTCATTTCTTCAGTGTTGTCACATGAAAAGATAGAATAAAATATTTACCAAAATGTGAGAGGTGTACTCACTTTTGTGAGACACTGTATATTAGTCCCTGGAGCCCAAGCTGCTGCCCTTTGCCACTGTTTGTGTGGCCCTTGGGATCCCTGCAGACGTTAATCTGTGTTTGTTTCCCTATTGTCCTACTATAGCAGAGGTTTCTAGCAGTCTCATGCCTCCAGTCTATGACTGTCTCCTGAAGCATGTCCCTTGTCTCCAACAACTCTTATAGCACGTCTGCAGTCTCTGTGTCAGAACAGGAGCAATGTGCCCAGGCACATAGTTATGCACAGACGAAGAATACCCCTTGGCTGGACTCATGTCCATATGCCTGTGCGTGCAGTCGCGCACGCCTGCCCACCACTAGACTGCAGCCAAGTGGGCTATTTAAACATCACTGATGCACTAGGACTTTGCCCTATGGTCTGCAGTGTTCCTGCATATCAGCTATCAGTTTCTGTGTTTGATTCGCTGTTCCTGGCCTGATCCATGTGACCACACTTGAACTCTGCCTGTACTGACCCCTGGCTTGCCCTTTGACCACGTCTCTGCCTGTCTGCTTCACTGTTGCCAACTCTGGCCTGAACCTGACTATTCTCCTGCCTGCCATTTTGATCCTGATGTGTTTGCTAGTAGTTACCGACCCAGCCTGCCTGTCCCTGCTCTATGTCTTGCCAGTGGCTTCCATCCTTACTTCTGCAGCCTGCCAAGTGCCCGCTGACTGTCTGCCATTGACCTGTCAGCCTGCTATCTCTGCTGCTCCGCATCACAGTCCAGCCTGCATCCGAGTACACAGGGACTACTCATCTGCAGCTGTCATCACAAGAACTGCCAGGCACTCGTGCCCCCTGTTACTTTGCCAGAGGTACCAAGCCAGAAGTGTGAAAGCACGCCTTCACCTCCACATCAGACTCCATCACTCTTGTCACCTCCTATACCAGGTCTGCAGTCTCTGACCATTTCTTGTGTCATGTTCTCAGCCTCTGACCATCTCTCTTGTATCATGTCTGCAGTCTCTGGCCATCTCTTGTACCATGTTCTGAGTCTCTGGCCATCTCTTGTGTTATGTTCTCAGTCTCTGGCCATCTCTTGTATCCTGTCTGCAGTCTCTAACCATATCTTGTATCATGTCCTTTGTCTCTGACCATTTCTTATTTTCTTTTCTTATCCTCAGTCTCTGTCCATCTCTTGTATCGTGTCTGCAGTCTTTGACTATCTCCTGTATCATGTCTGCCGTCTCTGACCATCTCCTGTATCATGTCTGCCGTCTCTGACCATCTCTTATATTATGTCCTCAGTTTCTGGCCATCTCTTGTATCATGTTTGCAGTCTCTGACCATCTCTTGTATCATGTCTGCAGTCTCTGGTCATCTCTTGTGTCATCTCCACAATCTCTGGCCCTCAGTGTCTGGCCATCTCTTGTATCATGCCCTCAGTCTCTGACCATCTATTGTATTATGTCCTCAGTTTCTGGCCATTTCTTGTATCATGCCCTCAGTCTCTGACCATCTATTGTATTATGTTCTCAGTCTCTGACCATCTTTTGTATCATGTCTGCAGTCTCTGACCATCTCTTATATTATATCCGCAGTCTTTGAGCATCTCCAGTATCATGTCTGCAGTCCCTGGCCATCTCTTATATCATGTCCGCAGTCTCTGACCATCTCTTGTATCATGTCTGCAGTCTCTGACTATCTCCTGTATCATGTCTGCCATCTCTGACCATCTCTTATATTATGTCCTCAGTCTCTGACCATCTCTTGTATCATGTCCTCAGTCTCTGACCTTCTCTTGTATCATGTCCTCAGCCTCTGACCATCTCTTTTATCACGTCCTCAGCCTCTGACCATCTCTTGTATCATGTTCTCAGTCTCTGACAATCTCTTGTATCATGTTTGCAGTCTCTGGCATTCTCTTATATATTGTCCATAGCCTTTGACTATATCCTGCAGTGTGTCTTTAGTCTCTTATAATGAATATTCACTGAATTTTCAGTGTGACGCTTTGGCAATATTGAGGGCAACACTTAAGGCACCCCGTGTCAAGAAAGTTGATCACCACTTAAATACAATCAGGGCAATACAATATTTCAAAGAAGGAATCAGCACACATGTACATACATTATAATTTATGTAGCACTCTCGCCAACTTCCAGAGGCCTGGTGGTGACTAGCTAGGGATGAGATGAACACAACCCCCCCCCCCCCCCCCCCTTTTGGTTTGCAGCAAAAAAATTGTGCGAACACTGTTAAAGTCTATGGGACACAAATATGAAAAACCAAAAGTGCTCATTTTAAATACTTATATGCAAGTTATTGCCATAAAAATGATGTGGGGGCCCGGGTACTGCCCCAGGGGACAGATATCAATGCAAAAAAAAGTCTTAAAAAAATGTCAGTTTTTTCAGAAGCAGTAATGCTTAAAGTGAAACAATAAAAATGAAATATTTCTTTAACTATTGTGCCGGGGGGGTCTACTTAGTCTTCCTGTAAAGTAGCGCATCTTTCCTATGTTTATAACAGTAACGCAGCAAGATAAAATTTCTAAATGTCATTTAAAACTGCTCGTGGCTGTAATGTATTGTCGGATTCCGGCAATATAGATATAAATCATTGAAAAAAACGGCGTGGATTCCCCCCCAGTCTATTACCAGTCCCTTTGGGTTTGGTATAAATATAAATTGTCCCGCGATGTAAATACATTTTCAATCACAGCACCGGCGGACCGAAAACTCCCCCCCCAAAAAAACAGAAAAACTCTGCCTCGATGGGAGTCGTACCGCAGACTACAGCCTTTTCGTGATGACAGATCTTATATAACCAAGGGAGGGGCCATCCAGTGATGTAACCGAGTGAGCCACCCCCTCCTGAAGTCAGAGGGGGCATGGTCACCTATTTGCATTACCGAGTGACCCCGCCCTTGCCTATATAACAGCTGTGTAAGCAAAAAACACGGCACTCGCTGGGAGGCCTCATCTGCCAAGCTTGCTCTGGATTTATTGCAATTTCTGTTTAACTACTTGCCTACTGGCCACTTTTACCCCCTTCCTGCGCAGGCCAGAGGCCGAGATTTTTCATTTTTTTTTTCTCAGGATCATCAGTGCTGTGATTGAAGATGGATGGACATTGTGGGACGCTTTTGTTTTTAATTTTTAATAAAGGAATTGTCCAAAACCGTCTCCTGTAATTTTTACTTTTTTGGTGAATGAATGTGGGTACAGTGTACCAGATACCCATTCACATAGGGACGGGCTGGAATCTGGGGGCCCCCTTGTTAAAGGGTGCTTCCACATTCCGATAAGCACAGCCACCGGGCAAGGGTTATGGGGACCCCAAAGCACCCTCCCCATGTTGAGGGCATGTGGCCTGGTATGGTTCAGGAGTAGGGGGGGCTGGTATGGATTTTGGGGGACCCCAACACCATTTATTTTTATTTTGGCGCAGGGTTCCCCTTAAAATCTATACCAGACCTGAAGGGCCTGGTATAAATTTTGGGGGGGGGGACCCCCATGCCATTTATTTTTTACATTTTGGATGTTTGGAATTCTCAACCTTAACTCACAGCTACCTGCTGGATTCCTTGGATGAGTTTTCTCTTGAAGCTTTCCCAGCCACTTCACAGTCTCCTGTGGTACTCCTTCAAAACTCCATCCCTCTACACATTCCTCAGGCAACAAGAGTGGTTGAACCTCTGGCAACTTCCTCTCCCATGCCTCCTGGCAATGACCAGACTCTCTCTGACAGAGCCCCTGACACATGTTGGCAGGCCTCAGGCCTACAACTCTGCTGCTGCTCCACACACGCCCATCCAGGTCGCAGCCTGGGTGGAAAGAACCCCTGATCACCTGACCTTCTCAGAATAAATACTTTCCAGCATCCTCCTGCTGATTGGCTGAGATAAGTATATACACTCATAACCTGTATCCACTACAATTCATCAAACTGATGCCAAAGATAACAGTGCCACCTATTGACAAAAGGGAGAAATCACAGTTAATATCAGGCTTAGGAGAAACCCATTTGATCAAAAGACTACAAATTAGCCAGGCTAGCTATCACCTAGCACAGCTAAATTTACTAGCAGCCCTGTTTAGGACAAGGGGGCTACATTTACATTCAGCTTCTCCAATCTAAGTCAAAATGGCTCCTTTATTTAATAAAAACTGTGTGTCTTCTAGCTTACTGAAAACCATGCCCTCCTTATTCCCCCTCCCCCACCCCTATATAGAGGACACCCTCCAGTGGGGAACCTTTGCTTATCTTGCCTTTGGGGAACCTTTGCTTATCTTAGTGTCACTGGTTCCCGCAAAGTGTCAGTTAGTGTCCGATTTGTCCGCCACAATATTGCAGTCCTGCTGCTATAAGTCTCTGATCACTGCCATTACCAGTAAAAAAAAAAAAAAAAAAAAAATTAAAAAATATACCATAATTTGTAGACGCTATAACTTTTGCACAAACCTATCAATATACGCTTATTGGGATTTTTTAACAAAAATATGTAGCAGAATACATATTGTCCTAAATGTATGAAGAAATTTAATTTTTTTATTGGGTAAGTTTTATAGCAGAAAGTAAAAAATATCATTTTTTTTTTTCAAAATTGTCTACTTTTTTTGTTTATGGTATCGATAGTACTAATCAGGATGCCTATTAGAGTCGACAGCTCTAATCAGGCGCTTCCAAAGAAACTCTGCCGCTGTAATTCAGATGCCCGATGGACGACACTTGAATAGAGGCGACAAAAGATAGATTCATGCAATGCATGAATCCATCTATTGGTGATAGAGTGGTGCAGGAGAGAGGGGGCGGCGCTCCTGCACCCTCTATGGACGCCTAGTGAAAGGGGTCTTAAATGAATGCAGTGCTGTGTGGCAAAAAATGGCCTGGTCAGGAATGAGGGTTAATCTTCCAGAGCTTAAGTGGATATTTTACTAAAAACAAAACTAAATGAATAAATAAATAAAAAAAAAAATCAATATTATATTGTGTCATTTTTTATTGCATTTTTTCCTGAAAATATGCGTTCGATAAACAGTTGTTCAAATACTGTACATCTTAAAAAAAATTGCAACTGCCGCTATTTTATTCTCTAGGGCCTCTACTTTAAAAAAAATAATAATAATTGTTTCTTGGGTTTAAAGTAATTTTCTTGCAAAAAAAAAAATGCTGACTTTACGTGCAATAAAATAAATACAAGATTTCCCTGATAAACAAGAATCATACTAATCCGCCTGCTGTGCAGTACACCTAATCCCCCATGAGGGGGCGCACACGCACCTCTCTGAGTTGATCCCAGGCTTTGGTAACTTTGTGACAAGTTGTAGAAGTTTGTTGCAGACTCCTCCCCGCCATATCCGTTGTTGTATCCCGGGGGGCAGAGAGGCGATCTCCGGGCACGGTGTACCGGGCAGTCATGCAGAGTATATAGAGGACGGAGGACAATGAGGGGGGCTCTGCTGCTTCTACTACTGGCAGTGCTGGGAGGGGCCCGGACCAAGTTCTCCTTCCCTCTCCGGATCTCCCCTGCCCTGGTCAGCCAGCCCCAGCCTGTCTCCACCACCACTGCCAAGGACATCATGGGACTGGCCCTGGCCTCCGACCCCAGCGGCAACATCAACTTCATGACCATGGTCAACAACCTGGAGGGAGACTCTGGCAGGGGGTACTACCTGGAGATGATGATCGGGACCCCACCACAGACAGTAAGTCACCCCACAGGGCATGGGGGGCACCCAGGGCTTCTCAAACCCCCCAGAGGATTGTCAGTGGGCCTGGACAACAAAATCTACCATCACTGTGGCATTTGTGGGAGTTGTGCAAACTCCCCCCCCCCCCCCCACTATGGGGCAGTACAAGCTCTCCATGCACTGGGGTGGTTGTAGGAGTTGTGCAATTCTCCCCTATTGGGTTAGATATGGGGCAATGCAATCTCCACTTCCACTGGGCAGTTGTAGGAGTAGTGCAATTTCCTCACCACCACTACATTAGATATGAGGCAATTCAATCTCCGCTTCTATTGGGGGAGTTGCGCAATACCCCCACCACCACTACATTAGATATAGGGCAATGCAATCTCTGCTTCCATTGGCGGAGTTGTGTAATACCCCCCCCCCCCCACCACGTTGTTAGATATGGGGCAATTCAATCTCCGCTTCTATTGGGGGAGTTGTGCAATACCCCTACCACCACTACATTAGATATGGGGCAATTCAATCTCCGCTTCCACTGGGCAGTTGTAGGAGTAATCCAACTTCCCCACCACCACTGCATTAGATATGGGGCAATGCAATCTCTGCTTCTATTGGGGGAGTTGTGCAATACCCCCACCACCCCGGTGTTAGATTTGGGGCAGTGCAATCTGTTTCCACTGGGGCAGTTTTAGGCGTAGTGCAATTTCCCTACCCCCTGCATTTAATAATAGGGCTGTGCAATCTCTTCTTCCTCTGGGGTATTTGTAGGAGCAGTGCAATCTGCCCCCCAGCCCTTTGGTTTAGTTATATTGCAGGGCCATCTCCCCTCCCACTAGGGCAGTTGTAGGAGTAGTGCAATCAGCCCCCACCCATCACCCCAGTCCATTGGTTTAGTTATCAGGAAATGCAATCTCCGGGGTATGTTTAGGGTTCCCCTTATTCCACTGGGGTAATTGTGGGGGCAGTGAACACCCCCCCCCCAAACTGAGCCAGTTGTAGGAGTAGTGTAATCTGCCTGCTCTCCCCACCCACTGGGATAGGTATGGGGCAGTGTGATTTATATTTCCTCTGGGGTAGTTGTAGGAGTAATGCAATTTCTCTCTCTCTCTCCCCCCAACCATTGGGTTATTAATGGGGCAGTCCAATCTCTGTTTCCACTGGGGTAGTTGTGGGGGCAGTAAGTTTGACATCTCCACCCCACTGGGATATTTCTAGTGGCTGTTAAATCTCCCCTGATCCCCACCCCCTACCCTGTGCTGGGATTCTTTTAGGGGCAGTAAAATCCCCCCCCCCCCCCCCCAAGTTTGTTAGAGAGGCAGGGCTTACCAGTGTGATTTAAAGCGGAGTTCCACCTAAAAATGGAACTTCAGCTTTTCCGGTTCCTCCCC
Organism: Lithobates pipiens; assembly: GCF_037356315.1. Lineage (NCBI taxonomy): Eukaryota > Metazoa > Chordata > Amphibia > Anura > Ranidae > Lithobates > Lithobates pipiens. The sequence continues at coordinate 50,805,690 of NW_027507748.1, forward strand.
CCTCCGTTGTCACATTTGGCACCTTTCGGGGGGCGGGGATGATACAGGTATTTTGCTCCCACTTCTGGGCATAGATACCCAAGGGTATCTACGCCACTTTCCATTGCCCTGCTGTATTCTGGGAGAGATGTGGGTCCCAGAAAACAGCAGGGACCAGTGGGATAGCTCAGAGCGATCACGCATGCGCAGTAGGGAACCAGGAAGTGAAGCTGCAAGGCTTCATTTCCTGATACCCTTACCGAGGATGGTGGCGGCAGCCGAGGGATAGATCAGCTTTGGGTGCCCTGGACAGGTGAGTGTCCATATTCTAAAAGTCAGCAGCTGCAGTATTTGTACGGGGGAACTCCGCTTTAAAATCATCCCCTCCGGTTTACGTGTAGAGCAGGGGTCTCCAAACTTTATAAACAAAAGGCCAGTTTATTGTCCTTCAGACTTTAGGAGGGCCGGATTGTGGCCAGCAGGAGTGTACATTTTCTTGGCAGCAGTGGGAATACAAAATCGCCACATTTGTTATTTGGGTGGGGTGCCCCATTTTTTTGGTGTCACATGGCAGAATAGTGTCTTGTATCAGTGGGTGGAATACTATTCCTAGGGCCAGATAAAGGCAAGCAAAGGGCCACATCCGGCCCCTGAGCCGCAGTTTGGAGACCCCTGGTGTAGTAGGGACAGTAACCCCCCCCCTTCTATTGGAGTCGATGTAGGGGAAGTGTGATCTTTCCATGATGTGGATGTATTTGTTGTTGGTGATTCCTGATTATCTGGGAATGTTTATAAACTAAACTTTGTTTTTACTTAAAAATTAACAATAACGCTAATAATAATATATTGTTTATACTCCCATTACTATAACAAGCAGAAGAGTGCCTGAAACCATCCAAGCTCCTCCCTGGGACCTAGTTGAGAATCAGATCTGGGGGGGGGGGGGGGGGGGGGTCACATGCCAGTCTTTATTTCCCTCGGGGGGGTCACTGTACTGGGGGGAGATTGCCTCTTCCCCTCCATACTTGTATATACACTGTATTCATGGGGTCTGGGAGTACAATATAAGGGGGGCCTGTGCGTCCTTTTTTTGGGGTGTGTAGGGTCCATGCATGGTCTGTGCATCCCTTAGATGAGATTTTTGGGGTGCTCTCTATAATGTGTCAGGTGCTGCGTTGGTTACAAAGAAACACTCTTTTTTTTTTTTTTGGTTGTTTAATCATAACCATTAGAAATTTGGTTATTTTATTTTAAATAATTCCATTAAAGATTTCTTGTCTATTTTTGCTCCACAAATCCTGCCCCAGATGTGCTGCCTAAACCAGATATGTGGGTGCTCCTTGTACCCACAGAGTCTCTCCAGAGTTCATATGTGCCCCTGTTTAGAACTACAGTCTTGTGTCACTTGGATAGAATAGGAAATGGTTAAAACCTTTAACCACTTGCTTACTGGGCACTTAAACCCCCCTCAGTCCCAGACCAATTTTCAGCTTTTAGCGCTGATGCACTTTGAAAGACGCGGTACCCAAATGAAATTTTTATCATTTTTTTCCCACAAATAGAGCTTTCTTTTGGTGGTATTTAATTACAGCTAGGAGTTTTATTTTTTGCTAAACAAACAAAAAAAGATGCAAATAAATAAAAAATCATGTTTAATAGTTTGTTATAACATTTTGAAAACAGGTCATTTTTCTCCTTCATTGAAGTGCGCTGATGAGGCGGCACTGATAGGCTGCACTTGTGGGCACTGATAGGCATAGTTAAGACGGCACTAATAGGCACAGATAAGGCGGCACCGATAAGGTGGCACTGATGGGCAACGATGGGCACAGATAAGATGGCACGGATGGGTGGCACGGATGGGTGGCACTAAGGGGCACTGATAGGTACCACTGATAGATGGGACTGATGGGCACTGATAGGTGGCTCTGATAGGTGGCACTGATGGGCGGCACTACTGGGCACGGATATGTGGCACTGGGGTGCAGCACCTTTGTTGAGGCAGATTGTGGGCACTGCTGGGTGGCACTGTGGGCACTGCTGGGTGGCACTGACAGGGGGGGGACACATTTTTTTTATTGATGTGGCAAAGCAGGGGGCAGGTGGGCACTGGCAGGGCTGGCCGTGATCGGGACTGATGTCCCGATCACGGCCGCCGGTGATCGGCTCTTTTTTTTTCTCATTGCGCTGTCAGCGCGAGGAGGAATAAAAGCCGATTACCGGCTCCGTTATATCACATGATCAGCTGTCATTGGCTGACAGCTGATCACGTGATAAGGGGTCGGGATCGACCCCTTGCTCGGATCGGTGATCAGGCGAGTCTCATAGACTCGCCGATCACAGGGCGCGCAGGCCGCTCGTGCACGGGACGACGTCAATAGACGTAGTCCCGGCAAAGGAGATCCGCGCTGTAGCTGTCATTCGGCTATAGCGCGGGTCTCAACTGGTTAAAGCGGATTTCCACCCAAAAAATTGAACTTCCGCTTTTAGGCCCCATTCACACCTGAGCATTTTGTAGCTTGAAGCCTGACGCTACAAAACGCCGGGGGGGGGGGGGGAGAGGATCTATTTATTCTCCATGGAGATGGTTCACATCTCCTCTCCAAGTCACCTGAAGCTCAAACAAGTTCTGAACCCTTTTTTGTCGCTGGAATCGGGCACATTTGGGTGTTTCTCTTCTTTTTACATTGGTGACCTTTTGCCCTGCACAAAATCATGGCAAAACGCATTAAAAAAGCCGCAAAATCGCTGTAAAATCATACAATTTTTGTCCTGAAAACGCTGTGCTCAGGTGTGAATGGGGCCTAAGAGAGGGCGACCCCCTCCCCCGACGTGCCACATTTTTCATGGCACTTTTTTTTTGGGGGAGGGGGGGGGAGAAAATACCCTCCAGCTCCCACTTCCTCCCGAGGCACCATGGCACCGAAAGGGAGATCAGCGCCTCCCCGCCCCCTCCTCTCGGCAATCATCTGTGTCACGTCACAGGTCCCAGATGATTGCCCGGCCAATTGCAATGCGGCTCGCGCATTTGCAGTGCCACAGCCAGGCACCTACAGTGACAATGCCCGCGCTGCAAAGAGGAGGGGGAGATGAGTGGGGCTTCATTCCCCCACATCGCTGGTGGTCTCTGGACAGGTAAGTGTCCGACTATTAAAAGTCAGCAGCTGCAGTATTTGTAGCTGCTGACTTTTTATTTATTTATTTATTTATTTATTTTTTTTAGCTGGAGCTCCGCTTTAAATGCATAGATGGATAGATTGTTGTCTGTTTACTATTGAGGGGATCTCCCTTTTTTAATTCTTGTCCTACAGGCTTAAAGCGGTATTAGCCCCCCGTTCAAATTGGAGCGACTTGTCATGTGATGTGACAGGTCACATCGCATGACAAGGCGCAGTCTATTGCCGGCAGTTGCACTGTTCAAATTGGCGCATCACCGACTTTGTGGTGCTGCACCGATTTGAAAAAATACCTCCTGTACTTTCAGATGTGGGCGGTGGGCTTACCAAACCAAATGTAATAAATTGCAGCTTACCAATCATTAAATGTGGTGGCTGCATTTGTTTGTGTGTTTTTTTTTTTTTTTAACCTGGTGATCTGACCAGTATCACAACTCCTATATTAGAGTGCCCCCCACTCTGGAGGAAGGAGCACAGGGGTCAAATTTGGACAGCAGCATTGTCAGTCTGCAGGGAGGGAAGTGTTAGATGTACTAGCAGATTTATATACACTAACAGATTGAAGCCAAGCTCCAGCTCACACTTCATAAGCAGTTACAGCAGTTTCCCTTTGGCATAAAGGTGATCATCAAAGCTGATCATTGTGAGCACCCCTGTTAGTGGTAAATGGTTTGTTTCATCTTTGTAACTGATAAATTCAGCCGAACAGATTGTTTGTTTGTTTTTTTTTCCCCAAAAGAACAAAGGACTAAGAGCCGGTTCACACAGCGGGCGATGCGAGGCGACACGACTCGCCTCGCCTCGCTCTCGCAAGTCGCCCCCGTTCTGTACAATGGAACCGTTCTGAGAGGAGCGACTCGAGTCGCTCCGACTCAGAAAAAAGGTTCCTGTACTACTTTCGGGCGACCTCGGGGCGACTTGCATTGACTTCTATACAGAAGTCATCTGCAAGTCGCCGCTGAGGCCGTGGCAGGTCGCGGCGAGGCAAGTCGGAGTCGCCTCGCCTGCTGTGTGAACCGGCCCTTACTGGAAGGTTTGCCAGGTGAAAATGAAAGAAAGTTTAAAAAAGAAAACGAAAAGCAGCCTTTATATCTAAGAAATGTTAAGCTGTAACAGCATTTAAAACTTTCTAACTTTCTCACTCAATCCAAAAATTACAGAATAAAGCTGGTCATACATGGATCAAAATTTTGGCTGGTTCAGTAGGAACCGGTTGAATTTTGATACATGTATGGGCAGGCTGGTCTTTTCCAAATTGATCAGTGCTGTCAGCTATAGCCTGCAGCACTGATCAGTGTATGTTAACCACTTGCCACAAAATCGCGTACCTGGTATGTCATTTGACTTCATGTGGTTGTACCTGGATGAACCCCAGTACCGTGTGTGTTTTTTATTTTGTTTTGCGGTCGGCTCTCTTGTAATAGCAATCAGTGGTTCACGAGCCCTCCTCTCCCATGGCTCTCCTGTCCCACCGGGTGACCCGAGCTACTAGCTGGCACAACCGCCCGCTATGGAGATCCATAAACAGCCGCAATCGGCTTTGATTGGGTCTGTGCTATGGTAACCTGGAAGTGCTGACCTGACATCACCTTTAGTTAACCTGGATGTCAACGGCGCAATTTTTTTGGAAAATCCAAAGTATTAAAAAATGCAGATCTTGGCTTTTGAATGCAAAGGAAGGATTTAGAGGCTTATAGACATAGTATGTTTACATTCCTTGTCGCCACGAACATTGGATCATAGGCAGTCATTTTTAGCACCAGACATCCTCTGTAAATCTAAAATGGTAACCTGTAAAGGCTTTTAAAGCATTGTCTATGGATAGTAAAATTGCCGTTGTTTGTCCCTGTTGCGTGGGTGTGCACAATTTTGAAGCGCGATATGTTTGGTATCTATTTACTCTGCGTGACATCATCTTCTCTTATATTTTGCCAAAAATTGGGTTATGTATTGTGGTTTTTGTTTTTTATTTTTTTTTTGCATTAAAATTTTAAAAAGTGTTCTTTTTCCCCAAACATTGCATTTGAAAAGCCGCTACACAAAAAAAATTTGCAAAAACACAACAATTTTATTCTCTAGGGTCTCTGCTTTAACCACTTCAGCCTCGGACCAATAAATACCTTAAGGACCAGAGGTCTTTTTGCAATTTCGCACTGCGCTGCTTTAACTGGTAATTGCGCGGTCATGCAATATTGCACCCAAACGAAATTTGCGTCCTTTTCTTCCCACAAATAGAGCTTTCTTTTGATGGTATTTGATTGCCTCTGCGATTTTTTTTTTTTGCGATATAAATGGAAAAAGAGCGAAAATTTTGAAAAAAAAAGATATTTTCTTCTTTTTGTTATAAGAAAAATCGAATAAACTAAATTTTAGTCATACATTGAGGGCAAAATTTATTCAGCCACATGTCTTTAGTAAAAAAAATGTCAATAAGCGAATATTTTTTGGTTTGCGCAAAAGTTATAGCGTCTACAAACTAGAGTACATTTTCTGGAATTTACACAGCTTTTAATTTATGACTGCCGATCTCATTTCTTGAGGTGCTAAAATGGCAGGGCAGTACAAATCCCCCCCAAATGACCCCATTTTGGAAAGTAGACACCCCAAGGAAATTGCTGATGGGTATGTTGAGCCCATTGAATATTTATTTTTTTTGTCCTAAGGGATTGAATAATGACAAAAAAAAATAAAAAATATTTTTTTACAAAAAGTTGTCACTAAATGATATATTGCTCACACATGCCATGGTTATATGTGGAATTGCACCCCAAAATACATTCTGCTGCTTCTCCCGAGTACGGGGATACCACATGTGTGGGACTTTTTGGGAGTCTAGTCGCGCACGGCACCCCGAAAACCAATCACCACCTTCAGGATTTCTAAGGGTGCAAATTTTTGATTTAACTCCTCACTACCTATCACAGTTTCGAAGGCCATAAAATGCCAAAATAGCACAAAACCCCCCAAAATGACCCCATTTTGGAAAGTAGACACCCCAAGCTATTTACTGAGAGGCATGTTGAGTCCATGGAATATTTTATATTTTGCCAAAAGTTGCGGGAATATTACAAACTTTTTTTTTTTTGCACAAAGTTGTCACTAAATGATATATTGCTCACACATGCTATGGGCAGAAGTCAAATTACACCCCAAAATAAATTCTGCTGCTTCTCCCGAGTACGGGGATACCACATGTGGGGGACTTTTTGGGAGCCTAGCCACGTACGGGACCCCGAAAACCAAGCACTGCCTTCCGGATTTGAATATAAAATGCTATAAAAAACAAACTAACCAGAGTCACCCGTAACACTTATACGGTGATCAGTGGTGAAAGGGTTAACTAGGGGCAATCAGGTGGTTCAAATTTTTATTAGGTAGTATATGGGGGTCCCTGGCGCTATATAAAAACCTGACGGGGAACCTAAATAACTAACTGGCTAACCAGCGTCACCAGTGACACTTATACTGTGATCGCTGGTGAAAGGGGGTGAAAGGGTTAACTAGCAGCAATCAGGGGGTTAAAACCATTATTGGGTAGTATATCGGGGTACCTAGCGCTATAAAAACCTGGCGGTGAACCTAAAAAAATAACTAGCTACCTAGCGACACTGATGCAGCGTTCAGAAAAATTATCGCTTAGTGACACTGGCAAAAGGGGGTGAAAGGGTTAACTAGCGGAAATCAGGGGGTTAAAACCATTATTGGGTAGTATATCGGGGTACCTAGCGCTATAAAAACCTGGCGGTGAACCTAAAAAAATAACTAGCTACCTAGCGACTGTAGCGACACTAATGCAGCGATCAGAAAAACGATCGCTTAGTGACACTGGCAAAAGGGGGTGAAAGGGTTAACTAGCGGCAATCAGGGGGTTAAAAACATTATTGGGTAGTATATCGGGGTACCTAGCGATATAAAAACCTGGCGGTGAACCTAAAAAAATAACTAGCTACCTAGCGACACATGCAGCGATCAGAAAAATGATCGCTTAGTGACACTGGCAAAAGGGGGTGAAAGGGTTAACTCTAGGGGCAATCAGGGGGTTAAATCTTTATTGGGGGGTGATAGGGGGCTACCCTGGACCTAACACTAACTGTCCTGACAGTTTTTACTGTCACAACTGACACTGAATGCATTGATCAGTAAAGAAATGATCAATGCAATCAGTGACACTGTGACTGGGGGGGGATCGGGGGGCGATCGGGGGGGGGATCGGGGGGGGGTTTGTGTGCCTGTGTGTACCTACATGTCAGTGTAGTGTTGGTGCACACTTACTTTTACTGTTCTCCTCGTAGTCCGGTCAAAAAGACCGCCCCGAGGAGAATGACATCACTTCCTCCTTCCTGTGTAAACAATACACAGGGGAGGAAGCTTCTCATTGGCCAGGAGCGATCCAGAGGGGGTGGCCGAAAACCAACGGCCATCCCCTCATCACGGAGCGCTCCTGGACCGAATCGGACCGCCGTAACCAGCGGGAGGGGGTCCGATCGGACCCCCCACCCGCTGGAAGGCAATCACGTAGATGTACGTGATTATGCCTGCCTGTGCCATTGTGCTGACGTACAATGGCAATACGGCGGTCCTCAAGTGGTTAAAGTGTGTGTGTGTGTGTGTGTGTGTGTGTGTGTTTGGGGTTTCTAAGTAATTTTCTAGCAAAAAAACAAAACTGATCACATAAACACAAAGTGCCAGAAAATGCCTTGTCTTCAAGTGTATAATGATGGGGATGCCTCCACACTGTCAGAATACAATAACCTCACGGGAGTGATTCCCCTGTCCACATCGAGTGTGTGGCTGTGGAAATTGGGTCCTCCCTCTCACCCTTTTTGTTTTTCTTATTTTATTTCTAAAAAAAAAAAAAAAAAAAAAAAAATGTATGGGCTGCTTTAGGCTGGCCATATATGGTGTTTTTTGGGAAAAAAAAGGATCCCTTCATGCACACAAGTGATGTGGATGTATTTTGACAGCAGGACTCTGCTGTCAGAATACACTGATTAGCAGCACTGCAGCTGCTAATAGAATTTTAAGTTTTGCATTCAAGAGAAGTTGATTATTAGGATATCTTCTAGAAGGAATGGCCATAGAGGGATCAAAATTTGGTCCATCCCTGCTGAACCAGACGAATTTCCATCCTGTGCCCAGCTTACATCTTCATTTGTCTGACATGATGGTTCCTGGCACAAGTATTGGCACAGTAGGGGGGATTTATTATCTCAGGTGATAAGCTCGGTCACGCTGTGTTAAGGTGTTGCCGGCCTTTTGTGGCTTTTGTTTGATCTAAAAATAATGAGCCAGATTTAAAGGATTTTCACAGCTCTAATCAGATCTGGACTAACCTGCAGCCTATAGCCCAGGGCCTCCAAAAAGCCTGATTTAAAGAACAAAGGTGAACCACTAGGGAGGGGGTGGGGGAGGATTTATGGGTTTACCACACACCAGTAGAATTTCACTTGTAAATTTCCCATTTTGGAATATTCGCTCTATTTTCCAATGGTTGGAGGGATCACATACATTTTTTTTTCCGCAGTGGCAAGAAAAAAATCTTCTCAAATTGCTAGCAGTGAATGCAGTTTTTGTGGCAAAGACCCAAGGAATACTTAAAACTTTAGGCTTTAGAACCACTTTTAAGACCCTAATGCAGATCACCTTTTTGGACTTTTTCCTGAATGGAGTCCTAGAGGAACTTCTAGGCTCCCAATGGGGGGGACAACCAGGGATTTCCTCACTTTGGAGAGCTTTGCTCTCACTTCCTGTTTTGGTTATGGTACAGGAAGTGACGGGAAGTCTGCCCAATGGGACTCAGATGGTAAAAAAAAAAAAAGACCTGGGTTATAACCTTCTCTGACTCTATCCAAAATGAAAAAATGTTTTGGCCCAAGTCAACTATTTAAAAGGACATTCACCAATTCAGGGCTGCCTTATACTGCGGCAGAGCGGCCCTGCTGTGCCAGATCACCTACATGTATGTGATTTTGTATTTTTGGTCGAGTGTGTGCCTGCTGCCCTGGCTGTGCGGCCATTTGTTGCATCACAAGCAGATCAACAGGTCCCGGCCAATGATATATGGCCGAAACCCACCGATCAGCTGAGCGAATAGCAGAAGGGAGCCCTGTGTAGGTAAACACAGAGCTCTCTACAGACAGCAGTGATATGCCGTTTTCCATTCAAAGCAGGGAGTAAAAAACAGCACATTGCTTAGTGAAAACAGCACGCACATTAAACATTGTTAGGCACGCATTTAATCCTTTGACTGCCCCTGATATTAACCCCTTCCCAGCCAGGGTTCATTAATACAGTGACAGTGCATATTATTAGCTCTGAGCACTGTATTAGTGTCACTGGTGATATCGGTGGCAGTTTGTGAGTTAGTGTCAGATTGCAGTCCCACTATGTTGCTGCTCACCATCAGTACTAGTATTTAAAAAAAGGAAAATGTGTATATACCATTGTTTGCAGACACTATAACGTTTAGGCAAACCAATCAATATACACTTATTGGGATTTTGTTTTACCAAAGCAGTATACATTTTGGCCAAAATTTATGAAGAATTTTTTTTTTTTTTTTTTTTTTTTTTTTTTTTATGTTTTATAGCAGAAAGCAGGGTGGATTTGATTTAAATTACTAGTAAAAGGGCTTGATTTAAAAAATATTTTTTAAAGAGCAACTGTCATCTCTGTTCTGCAGCAGCTCCTCCTCTGACCCACTGTTGACTCACCGACAGTCCTATTCACTTTAATGAGACAGCTGGTGAGGGACGTGGCGGCAGCAGGTGAGTGGATGCCCCTCTAACAAGCGCTGCCACGATGGATCTGAAATGACAGGTGCTCTTTAAATGTAAGGACTCCTTCTTGCTGGTAATTAGAATCTTTAATATTAGCAAACAAAATGAAGGCTTCCTATTTAGAATAATAAGCTGTCAGGTTAGTAAAACAGCGATATCAGAACTGATTCAGTCATAGCCCTTGTACACACGGTTGGACATTCCGACAACAAAATCCGACTGACTTTTTCCGACGGATTTTGTCCGAAACTGGTGTTGCATACACACGGTCGGACAAAGTTGTTGGAAAATCTGATCGTTCAGAGCGTGATGACGTTCATTCATTACAGCGTTCAGGCTAGTAGCCAATAGCTTTGGTCTCGTAATTTGATCTGAGCATGCGTGGCACTTTGTTGTCGGAAAAATGTTATATCCAGCTCTCAAACTTTGTTGGTCGGACATTCCGACGGAAAAAGTCCGATGGCGCCCACACACGGTCGGATTATCCGACAACGAGGTCCAATTGGACATTTTCCGTCGGAATGTACGACCGTGTGTACAAGGGCTTACAGTTTGTAGTGTACATAGTTTTGCAAAACAATGGGATAAAGGAATATTCCTGAAGGTTGGGATTTTTTTTTTTTTTTTTTTTAATGGTTACTGTGAAATTGTGTGAATGCATCAATGCAGTGCATGTTATCTCAGCTTGTAGAGATTGGATTCGTTGAATGAATTTGCCAAAAATGTAAATATTGCAGAATATACAGCCTCATGCTACATAACTAAGCTCCATTTCATGCTCAATAAACTAAATTATTAATGCATATTATAGAAATGTAGAAAACTGTCTAGATTCTTACTCAAAGTATTTTTATTAAAATACATTTTATAAAAATCCAAAAAATTTTTTTTTTTTTTTTAATCCTTGCTTTTTATCCACCCTGACAGAGTAAAAAAAGATTGTTCAAAATTTTCAGTCTTTTTTTTTTTCTATTTATATCACAAAAAAAAAATACAACCAAAAGAAATCTCTATTTGTGTGGAAAAAAAAAAAATCATATACATTTTGAACAATATGCATCGCACGACTATGCAATTGTCAGTTAAAGTAGTGCAGTGCTAAATAGCAAAAAATGGCCTGGTCATGAAGGAGGTTAAACTTTCCGAAGCTGACGCCATTAAATGTAGAGTTAGCATGTTATTGCATGTTATTTACCTGTAAAAACCTTCCCTGTGTAGACATCCAAAAGCCCAGAGACTGCTGTTGACTTTATTAGACTAGATGTAACGTCATTAGACTAGTGGTTGTAAACCCACGAAAAAAAAAAGGAAGGAAAAAAAAAAAGAAACCTGCAAGACAAAGTCATAATGAGCTACAGTGCCTTGCGAAAGTATTCGGCCCCCTTGAACTTTTCAACCTTTTGCCACATTTCAGGCTTCAAACATAAAGATATAAAATTTTTATTTTTTGTGAAGAATCACCAACAAGTGGGACACAATTGTGAAGTGGAACGAAATCTATTGGATTTTTGAAACTTTTTTAACTAATAAAAAAATGAAAAGTGGGGCGTGCAAAATTATTCGGCCCCCTTGCGTTAATACTTTGTAGAGCCTCCTTTTGCTGCGATTACAGCTGCAAGTCGCTTGGGGTATGTCTCTATCAGTTTTGCACATCGAGAGACTGAAATTCTTGCCCATTCTTCCTTGCAAAACAGCTCGAGCTCAGTGAGGTTGGATGGAGAGTGTTTGTGAACAGCAGTTTTCAGCTCTTTCCACAGATTCTCGATTGGATTCAGGTCTGGACTTTGACTTGGCCATTCTAACACCTGGGTACATTTATTTGTGAACCATTCCTTTGTAGATTTTGCTGTATGTTTGGGATCATTGTCTTGTTGGAAGATAAATCTCCGTCCCAGTTTCAGGTCTTTTGCAGACTCCAACAGGTTTTCATCCAGAATGGTCCTGTATTTGGCTGCATCCATCTTCCCCTCAATTTTAACCATCTTCCCTGTCCCTGCTGAAGAAAAGCAGGCCCAAACCATGATGCTGCCACCACCATGTGTGACAGTGGGGATGGTGTGTTGAGGGTGATGAGCTGTGTTGCTTTTACGCCAAACATATCGTTTTGCATTGTGGGCAAAAAGTTTGATTTTGGTTTCATCTGACCAGAGCACCTTCTTCCACATGTTTGGTGTGTCTCCCAGGTGGCTTGTGGCAAACTTTAGACGAGACTTTTTATGGATATCTTTGAGAAATGGCTTTCTTCTTGCCACTCTTCCATAAAGGCCAGATTTGTGCAGTGTACAACTGATTGTTGTCCTATGGACAGACTCTCCCACCTCAGCTGTAGTTCTCTGCAGTTCATCCAGAGTGATCATGGGCCTCTTGGCTGCATCTCTGATCAGTCTTCTCCTTGTCTGAGCTGAAAGTTTAGAGGGACGGCCAGGTCTTTGTAGATTTGCAGTGGTCTGATACTCCTTCCATTTCAAAATGATCGCTTGCACAGTGCTCCTTGGGATTTCGTTTCACTTCACAATTGTGTCCCACTTGTTGGTGATTCTTCACAAAAAATTAAAATTTTATATCTTTATGTTTTGAAGCCTGAAATGTGGCAAAAGGTTGAAAAGTTCAAGGGGGCGAATACTTTCGCAAGGCACTGTAGTACGCATAGCATACTAGCTCATTATGAAATACTTATAGAAAAAAAGAGAGAAACGCGCTTGTCCAATCGTGAAATAAAAATAAAAAGACAAGCAGCAAACCCAAATGTTATACTACATTCAACAATAAATAAGAAAAGAGTGGGTTGCGCTAAAAATTATAATAAAATGAAAACACTGAGAATGAAAGTTAACTCATCATGTGACCGCAAAAACGGTTATTAAACTTGTGTAGATATTATAAGAAATACACATACAAAATGAATAAATGAATCAAACAAAATTATAGACAGCAAAGAAAACCCTTTGATAAAAATAATTTTAAAATGTCCATATAAAAGTCCTTAATTGAAGAAAAATGATAGTGACTCCACAATGACGAGGTGATGACAGACCATCCAAAATATTGTGAGTAGTGAGCACCTCCACCACAATTAACACTGCCGCTTACCAGAAGTGTATGGTTCTTTATTATAGAGAACCATAAAACGCGAATGACTGATTCCCCCAGTCCAGGGTGTTCACAGGTGGATACAGGAAAAGGGCACCTCTCTCAGCTTTCAAACAGTTCCTCTCATCTCCGGAGCACTTCTACCAACCCCCCTCCTCTCCTCGCAGCTTGTTTCCTGAAGCCGACTCAGGCACACTGCTGTGGCCAGGGATATGTCTCCCGGAGTTATTTCCGTGTATCACGGGGCTTTGGTGCTGTAATTGGCCAGAGCCACGATGACATTATTCCCGCGCATGCGTACGGGAGCCAGCGGTAACAGCATGGCAGCCGAAGAAACGGCATGAGTGAGCCATTGCTTCAGTGTGTCGGCACATGCTGATACAGTGAACATCTCCTAAATGGTGCAAGTTTGAGATATTCACGGTACCTACAGGTAAGCCTTAATATAGGCTTATTTGTAGGTAAAAGCGGTGTGTAAGGGTTTACAGCCACTTTATAGCAGACTTTCTCAACCTTTTTTACCCCAGAGGAACCGTTGACATCACTTTCACGTCTCGTCCTGCTAAGATTAGTCCATTGGGGGTCTTTAGGAACTTGCTTTTTACATTTCCCCATTATAGTGGTGGCTAGAATGACAACTTTACAGGCAGCTTTAAAGCGCATTGGTGTCATGGTACTGAATCTGCAAGTGGTAATGGACCGAGATCTATGATGGGCACCATCAGATGGTTGGTCATTTAGCCACAGCTCAAGGAGCCCATGGAAACCTTTAGTGCCCTTTGGTATACGATGTGCAGTCCTCGGATCTCAGCAGTCTGTAGTGGAAACGTTGTTTAGGGTAATGGTATTGAGCTCTACCAGCCTCGTGTAACCAGTTCCCGAGTTCATATTGTCTTCTGCAGCATGTCCCCACCCAACGATGTATCTTGTCCACACTCTCTGACCATCATTTCCTCTATTAGGTCCGCAGTTTTTGACCGTCCTCTCCAGCATTACATATATTGAACATTATGTGCGGCCCTTTGGTGATATCAGGGGCCACATTTGAGGGCTCCTTTAGCTTAGAAGTTGACAGTTTAGAGTTGGTGGCTCTGTAGTATTCCCCTTCACTTATTTCCCAGCAGCAACTTAAAGGGGTTGTAAACCCTTGAGGTTTTTCACCTTGTGCATTAAGGTGAAAAACTTCCTTTGATGCAAGAGAACTTACCTAAATCCGGTCTTTCCAACGACGGGAACGGGCACACCAGCTCCAGCCGGTGTCTCGGGTCCTGATTGGATAGATTGCCAGCAGCAGCTCTGCTACCAATCAAATCCAATGATGGGGGGGCGGGGCAGAGTCCTGCTGTCTGTGTCAACAGACGCAGCAGAACGCGGGAGCGCGCCGCACAAATGCCCCGAGGGAGAGCGGCTCTCCAATGGGGCACTCGAGAAGAGGAGGAGCCAGGGGTGCCGCTGAGTGACCTGAGAGGAGGAGGATCGGGGCCACTCTGTGGAAAATCAACTCCACAGAGGAGGTATAACATTTTTTTTGTTTTTTAAAAACCAAACCTTTACATCCTTATATCCTTTTAAAAGGTTATGAAGGAAGGTGTAGAGGAGCTGGGTCAGCATAGATAGTAGACTCTCACAGAAGAGGAGAGGGTTATGACATGCAAGGAGGGAGGGGCTGTGCTGGGAACATTTATGGAAAGGAAAAATGTATTTTAAAGTATAACTAAAGGAAAAACTTTTTTTTTTCTTTCTTTTTTTTTTTCTTAGTTTTGGTGGCGAGGGATTAGAACCCCTGTCAGTTTTCATTGCTGTCTGTGCCCCCGTTAGGGAGATTCCCCCCCTCTATTTGTCCTGTCTATCATTATCATTGAAAGGAGTCCCATATTTTGGGTTGTTCCCAGAAAAGTAATAGAAGGGAAATCTTCCAATGGGGACACCAGAACTGGTGATCTGGGGGTCCCCAAGGAATGCCTTTTTAATTTGCAGAGGTTTCTTCTCCCTTTCCATTTTGTGACACCAATTGAAAAAAAATAAACTGACAGGGGTTATAACCTCCCATTATTCCTAAATGGCGGGGGGGGGGGGGGGAGTTTTGCCTATAGTGCTTTCAATTATTTTTTCAGCATTTTGTAAGTTGGTGACAGGTTCTCTTTAAAGTTCCGTTCTATACATTGTATTCCATGGGAGCCTTTCAGTGTGGAAGAGATTTGTGCCGGGACGGAGCCGGATTCCAGCGATCGGAGGCTGAGCAGATCTCTCTACTTGTGTAAACATGTTCTCTTGTACGGGGAGGTACAGCCTGCACACATGAAAGGCGGGGAGCTGTACCAAAAACACAGCCAGGGGCCAAATCATTGCTTTCCCAACCTGCCTAGTGGCAGCAAATATGCAGAGAGCGGAGGATGGGGTTGCAGCGGGCCGGGGTGGCCCTTTTTCTCATTGGCTTTTCCTTTTATTGTAATATCTTTTGGCGTGTTTTTTAGATCTTTTGCTGATGCATTTTTTATACCTGAGCTCCCTTTCTCTTGGGAGAGCGTGACGAAAGGGTTCAGATTTCTTCTGGGAATCGGGCTAAAGTAAAGCAAACAAGGTCACTCTACTTATTTAAAGGGTAACTACTTTTTTGTAGCAAAAATAAATAAATATATACAGTGGAACCTTGGATTACGAACACGATCCGTTCCAGGAGAATGCTTGTAATCCAAAGCACTCGCATATCAAAGCGAGTTTCCCCATAGATGTCAATGGAAACGAAGATAATGCGTTCCACATTGCCTTCTATTGTATGCAGTACCGCATGTGGCCAGAGATGGGGGAGGGGGGCGACGAAGAGACTCAGAAATACTCGGATGCACCTCGGAAAGGCTCAGAAACACTTGTGAATTGTTTCCAAGTGCTTACAAACGGCTTAGAGTGTCACTGGTGCCACCGAACCTCTGGCCGAATGCGGTACTGCACACGGCAGAGGCTTGAATCCTGCTCATGTTGCAAGATAACATTCGCAAATCGAGTCAGGATTAAAAAAAAAAAAAAAAAATTGCTCTTATTGCAAACTCCTCGTTTACCTCGTTACTCGCAGTCTGAGGTATTACTGTACCATTTCTTTTTAAGTCATATTGTAATGGAATGTTATTAAAAATGCAATTTTCTGTTAATTTCGAATATGGCAACCTGGAAGCGTTCTGTATGCACATGGTGTACAGAAGGACACACACACACACACACACACACACACACACACACACACACACACACACACACACACACACACACACACACACTTTGTGTGATTGGGTTACTGATTTTCCCAAACGTCTGCACTAAGATACAAATCAGATTTTTGGCATCCCCTGCTACAAAAATGTAATTTCTGGTGAGATACTCCCAATAATGCATCATGTCTAAAGGGATGCAGTACCTGCCACTTTCCTCGTTTAAAACCCTGCAGGTGCAGCAGCTGATTTTCTTTTCTTTTTTTGTAATTATAAAACCACTCCCTTACAGATTCACACAGACAGCTATTTCTTCAGAATAACAAAAGGTAGGAATCTGTAACAAAATTTGCTAAAATCCCTGCAATGTACACACACTATATTGTCAAAAGTATTGTGACACCTGCCTTTAATGGAATCCCAGTCTTAGTCCGTAGGGTTCAATATTGAGTTGGCCCACCCATTGCAGCTATAACAGCTACAACTCTTCTGGGAAGGCTGTCAAGGTTTAGGAGTGTGTCTATGGCAGTGGTCATCAACCCTGTCCTCAGGGCCCACTAACAGGCCAGGTTTGCAAGATAACTGAAATACATCACAGGTGATATCATTTGCTGCTCAGTGATTGCAGTATTTTAGTCTGCATCTCCCCAAGGTAATACATAAAACTTGGCCTGTTAGTGGGCCCTGAGGACAGGGTTGATGACCACTGGTCTATGGGAATGTTTGATCGTTCTTCCAGAAGCGCATTTGTGAGGTCAGGCACTGATGTTGGATGAGAAGGCCTGGCTCACTGTCTCCGCTCTAATTCACCCCAAAGGTGTTCTATCAGGTTGAGGTCAGGACTCTGTGCAGGCCAGTCAAGTTACTCCACCCCAAACTCACTCATCCATGTCTTTATGGACCTTGCTTTGTGCACTGGTCCAAATCATTTGGTGGAGGAGGTATTATGATGTTGGGTTGTTTTTCAGGGGTTGGGCTTGGCTCCTTAGTTCCAGTGAAGGGAACACTTAAGGCGTCAGCAATCCAAAAACATTTTGGACAATTTCATGTTCCCAACTTTGTGCGAACAGTTTGGGGATGACCCCTTCCTGTTCCAACATGACTGCGCACTCTCCCAATCAGCATTGAATATTTTTAATCCTCATGCTGATCGGAAAATATATCATATTTCCTTGTTCTAACACACCCCACTCCCCCATAATCCCCCATCACGTCCCATAATTAGTATTTTGTGTGTGTGTGTGTGTGTGTGTGTGTGTGGGGGGGGGGGTGTGCAGGGCTTTTCTGGTGTGTGTGTGTGTGTGTGTGTGTGGGGGGGGGGGGGGGTGCAGGGCTTTTCTGGTGTGTGTGTGTGTGTGGGGGGGGGGGGGGGTGTGCAGGGCTTTTCTGGTGTGTGTGTGTGTGTGTGTGTGTGTGTGTGTGTGTGTGTGTGTGTTTTTTTACCCATGAGCTCCATCGCCCCTGGTTTTGGCATTTTTGCTCTTTTCCGAGCTTCTGAGGATTAAAGACATTTCTGGTCAGTGAGATGTAAAGCTCAGAGTCATGAGATTCCATGTGATCATCAGAGACTCTCAGGAATCTCTCAGCTGATGGCGCCGCACACAGAGGTCAGTGTTCAAATCTCAAAACCCGACAAGACCTGAAGGATTCGCAAATGAGATTTATCACCTGACGTTCCCCATGTGCCTGTCATGGCATGTGACTTTTGCCGGCCATTGTGATGTCATTGTACAATGTAGTGTGAGAGTCACACCATGGGAACAGAAATGTCACATGTCTGCTTTCACCGATCAGCCATAACTTTATGACCACTGACAGGTTAAGTGAATAACATTGAATATCTCATTACAGTGGCATCCTGAAAGCGAGTGGGCTATATTAGGAAGCAAGTAAACATGTTGTCCCTGAAGTTGATGTGTTGAAAAAATGGGACATTGTAGTTTGTTGTGTATGGGGCAGCATAGTCACAGATCGGTCAGGGTATCCACAGCTATTTTTTTTTTTTTTATCTTAAAGCGGGAGTCCGCCGGGACTCCGCGTTTTTTTTTTTTTTTTTTAAAGTCAGCAGCTACAAATACTGCAGCTGCTGACTTTTAAAATAGTGACACTTACCTGTCCAGCGCGCCCGTGATGTCGGCACCCGAAGCGGATCTCTAGATCGTCACTCGAGTGCTGCCGCCGCCATCTTGGGTATGGGAATCAGGAAATGGAGCCTTTCGGCTTCATTTCCCGGTTCCCTACTGCGCATGCGCGAGCCGCGCTGCGCAATGAGGACGGTCCCCGCTGCCTCTGGGATCTGTGTGTTTCCCAGCAGGCAGCGGGGCACTTGCGGAAGGGGGCGGGCACTTGCGGAAAGGGGCGTAATCTACGCCCCTTTCCGCAGAGAGCTAGCCCGGAAGTGGGTGCAGTTACCTGGATTATCCAGGTAACTGCACCCCCCTCCCCCCTGAAAGGTGCCAATTGTGGCGCCGGAGGGGGGGAGGATTCCGATGAACGGAAGGTCCATTTTAGGGTGGACCTCCGCTTTAATGCATTCTATGCATTAATATAAAAAAAACCTGTGTGCAGCACCCCCCTAATACTTGCCTGAGCCCATCTCAATCCAGTGATGTTGCAGGAGAGTGTCGTCTGCCTGGGAATCTCCCTCCTCGTTGGCTGAGACAGCAGTGGGGGGCCATTGGCTCCCGCTGCTGTCAGTCAAAGACGGTGAGCCAATGAGGAGAGAGAGAGGGAGCAGGGCCAAGCCACGGCTCCGTGTCTGAATGGAAACACAGATCCTCTGCTTGGGTGTCCTCATTGCTTGCTGTGAGGGCACACAGCTGGAGGAAGGGGCCAGGAGCACCAGCGAGGGACCCAAGAAGAGGAGGACCGGGGCTGCTCTGTGCAAAGCCACTACACATAGCAAGTAAGTATAATATGTTTATTTTTTTTAAAGAAAAAAAAACTGAGTTTAGTATCACTTTAAGCAGGACATTGACCATTCAAATCTCGACTGGTTCAGCAGGAACTGGCCAAGATTCGAACCATGTATCGGCAGGCTGAATGTACCCAAGTTGATCAATCAACTTGGGTACAACCAGCCTGCTGGGTTTTACATGTGATTATTGCAAGCAGCTATTATAGCCACTGGCAATAATCACTGTCTTCTGCCTGTGGGGGGCCTAACCACGGAGCAATGAGAGAAGGTGGCCTGGTATGATGAATCACATTTTATTTTACATCATGTGGCTGGCCGGGTGTGTGTGCATCCTTTTACCTGGGGAAGCGATGGCACCAGGATACAGTATGGGAATTAGGCAAGCCAGCAGAGGCTTTGGGCAATGTTCTCCTGGGAAACCTTGGTGACCGGTGATTATGTACGATTACTGCTAGATAAAACTGTGCCGCTCATATGCAGCCTCACTGTGCCCGCCGTATGCAGCCTCACTGTGCCCATCACAGTAGGCCATTCACATCCTCCACATTTCAAGTAAAAAAATAAAACCACTTAACATAATGTGTCCTCATCAGCATTCCCCTTTTACATCAGAGTTCCACTTTACAGCTGGTGCCCCCCCCCTTCATATCAGGCATTCCCATTATCCGAGTCTCCCCTCACGCCAGGCGTCCCCTTCACATGAGGTGTCACTCCCCCCTGATTCCAACCCCCCCCCCCCCCCCCCCGTACCCACAGCGCTCTCAGCTTTCACCTTCAGAACGGCCAGAAACCAGAAGTGACGGCGCAGGACCCACCAATCACTCACAGCATGCATCAATGCTATAGAGGGAATGTTCAGGGCACAAAGCTCTGCGCCCCCAGGACACTCTAAGGAAGTGCCAATAGAGTTTCGTATTTGCAATCACTTTATTGCGAGCACGTCATGTTTCCCAAAAGCCCTGTGTGTTTGGGGCCCCGTACACACTTAAAGGGCCAATATTTATTTTCAGTGATTGCAGCATATCATGCTTCCCATACAACTGTGTGCCCGGCGCCCCGCATACTCTTAAAGGGTCAGTATTTTTTTTTAAGTGTAGCTTTGGGGAGGGGGCAGAGCACTCGCGCCCCCTATGGGTGGGCCACCACTGGTATGGAGTGTAATAGCATTGTATTATGATCACGTCCAGTGGGTGGTCATGTTGGAGGTGTTGTGTTGTATTATGATCACATCCAGTGGGTGGTCATGTTGGAGGTGTGGATAGTTGGCACTGGTAAGGATTGTAGGTTATAATTAGAAGTTCTAAGATGGGTAGCATTGTAAGTTGTCAGGGTATGTTACAAGAAAGAGCTGTAACGTGTCGCATAGCTGAACTTCTCATGGTAATGAAATGCCACTGCACAAGTCTGACAGGTTCCCCGGTCTGTTGTCACAAACCAATGGCCACCATGAGCTTGGTTCACTGACAATGGAATTATTTTATTTTTTTTCTCTGGAAACCCTTTACAGTAAACAGCACAGAGACAGACTGCTGTAACAGAATCCTTACTAATAAAATATTCTCTGACTTCTGCTAGACAACCCACAGGAGAAGTCCAACTGCATAAAGATCACAGTGGGTTATATATAAGCTTGCATACAGTATGTGTGGGTTGTTGCAGTCAGATTCCATATGTTATTTTCTCACGTGCTGGTTGGTATGATCCAGTTTTTTCCTGTTTTTTGGACCTTTTTTTTTTTTTTTTTTTTTTTTTACACTTATGCGTACACAATAATGTGTGTTTTTGATGCATGTTACAGCATGCATTATGTATGGACAACCTCCTAGCTTCAGAAAGTATGGCATTTAACTGTCAATGTTCTAACTTTGACATTTAGAAACTGAAGTTTTTGTTTAGAATGGAGAACCTTTATCAGGTAAACCTGTCAGAACCCACTGATATAATTCCCGACATATACACAACTCAAGGTTCTTGAAAAGTGCCATTTGACAGCTGAATGACAGAACTGAATGTTCTCCCTGTGTCTGCGCGGGTTTCCTCCGGGTACTCCGGTTTCCTCCCACACTCCAAAGACATGCTGGTAGGTTAATTGGATCCTGTCTAAATTGTCCCTAGTATGTGTATGAATGTGAGTTAGGGACCTTAGATTGTAAGCTCCTTGAGGGTAGGGACTGATGTGAATGTACAATGTATATGTAAAGCGCTGTGTAAATTGATGGCGCTATATAAGTAACTGAAATAAATAAAATAAAAATAAATAAACTGAAACGTGTCATCAGGACTTAGCATATGTAAGAGAGGTGAGCTGTTGTCCAAATTGTTGCATTTAAGAATGGTAGCGAGTTGTAGTCTTGCCTGCTAATAGGGCTTGTCAAGAAATTCTAAATCTGAGATATACAATTAGCGGACCTCCAGCTGTTGCAAAACTACAAGTCCCATCATGCCTCTGCCTCTGGGTGTCATGCTTGTGGCTGCCAGTCTTGCTATGCCTCATGGGACTTTTAGTTCTGCAACAGCTGGGGGTCCGTTAATTGCATATCCCTGTTCTAAATGATCTCAGATTAATTTTCAACAAATGCCAATGACACAAGCCAAAAGTCCATCAATGTAGAACTTCATTTTATTTTTTTGGGTGGGGGGGGGCAAACTTTCCTCCCCCGGTTGGGTCTATCAGTGCACTTACCCCATCCAGGGAAGGCAATCATGTGTGGCTTCCCCTGCTCTTCTTTGTGGGCACCACGGCGACGGGCCTCATAAGCAGCTTTTCCTTCCCCTGCTCGGCGGCTTCCGTCTCCTTCCTGCTCTGCGGCCAATCAGAATCCTCCTTTCAGCCCATTGGGAAACGGGTCTCGCGGCTTCCTGATTGGTGGAAAGGAGATTCGGTGTGAGTAGTGAATATTCATTCGCTATTCTCACACACATGGGTAGGCTCCGAGTGCATTCTCTGCGCCTGGAGCTCACCCTATTTTGAAGCCTATTCAAGCCTCTGGCTCTAATCGGTGCTTAAAACGCATCCTCTTTGGAATTCATGCATCCGGTGCCCTGAAAGGGGCCTGACGCATGTATGGGGGGCAGTGCTCTTAATGGACAGGCTGCCTCTGCATAAGGCACTATATTTGGGTAGTTTAGATTGGAAACTTGGCATCAGGACTTAAAGTGGAGTTCCAGCTCTTTTTTTATTTTTGTTTTTTAAAAAAAACCCTGTGATGTTTGGACCTAATACAATACAAAGCAGTAATAGTATTTAATGTAGCTTTTCTAAAGGTTTGTCTCTTTTTGAAAACTGACTTTACTGTCCCCTCTGAGTGAGTGCGCTCCCATCTTCAGTGCGATGGGAAGACCACTGGTATCTCCTTCCTGGATCTGGTGCTGCTGGCTACCCAGCATGTACGTCCCGATCTCACGCATGCTCATTAACTACAAAGCGCAGCGCATTTATTGTTTCCTTGCATCGTGATGCTACCAGCGGAGGATGCCCAATGACCCCTGGGATTGAGGAAACATATCTCAAAAGCCAGTGCGCGGCTAGAAATGACGAACCTCGCTGTGGCGAGGTACACCAAAAGTGAAGCATTCCCCTGTGCAAATAAGGTAAATGGACTACAGGAAAAAAAAAGTCCAATGTGGAATTGTAAAGCAACAATGAATAGTAGCGAAGCAAATTTAAAAAAAAAATGCACGTGGAGCTCCACTTTAATCTCAACTTGACAGCAGTTGAGGCCCCGTATACAGACCTTGCCTACCAAGACACAAGTACAATTTGAAGAGGTAAAAGTTGGAGGTAAACAGGCTTTCATTTGCTTCAAGTGACATTTCCATATTAATCTATAAGAAGGCAAAACTTAATTGAAGCAGGTAAGAGGGACTGAAGAAATTCTGGGTGATCTCAAAAGCATCTCAAACTAATGTCTAACCAACGCCAATGTCGCAAGCCAAAAGCCCATTAACCCAAGCCCTTACCAGGGTGCTTGAAGGTATCATAAGGCACTTGGGTACTTGAGATTAAGTCCTGATGCCAAGTTTGTCTAAACATGATAGTAGTTGAGGGCCAAATGTATAGATCTTGCCTACCAAGGCCCAAGTCAATTTGAAGTGTAATACATTCTCATCTATGGGAAGGCCAAACCTACTTGAAGAAAATCAAAAGCAGGTCAAAAGGAATTTTGAAGGGTCTCCAAACCATCTCAAACTGATGTCAATGACACAAGGAAAAAACCCATCAACACAGGTCCTTACCAGGTGTTTGAAGGTATTATAAGGCACTTGGACACTTAGGTATTTTACTTTAGAAACATTTTTAAGTGAACTTTACTGGAGCTTACATTTTGAGTCCTAGGAGTTGAGTTCACACCAGTGCATTATACAGGAGCCACTATATAAAAAGGCCATTAGTGTGAACAACCCCCTTGTTACAGGCCCTGGGCTTCCATAACTTGGAATACCAATCTCTGCCAGCTGCCACATCCCTGACCATAAAAGTGCCTTTATTGCCTATGGATGTGGAATGGCAGTTGATGGGGTTTAGCCATGAAGTTCAGCCCCAGCAACAGTGGAACTAAGTCGCAGAAGGACAGAGAAGAAGCTCTTCTGGGTAATAAAGGTAACTGAAGGAGTCTTGTGTTGTACCCACAGTTCTCCAAAACTTTAAGATGGAGTGAAGGTTTTACAATACAAATGAGGCAAGCTCAACCTTCTGGCTGTTATCATCATGCAGAGGTGTTGGTCTGCCAGCTGAGCCCCTGCCAACCTCACCCATTTGATACTCAAAAATTAATTGCTGGAGTTCAGTTTATCAAAAAGCATGATGCCAAGCATACAGCCAAAAGTTAACGCTTTTGGCTTATAAAGGCTGAAGCCTAGTACACACAAATAAAAATAAAAAAAACCTGACAGCTCAGGTCACAGCCGCTGTACTAACATCTGATGTTAGTACAGCGATCTCCCCCACTGAGCTATTGTGTTCTGACAGGGGGGCAGCCCCCTTAGCCAGAACACTCCGGTCAGCGCTCTCCGCCATTGACTGAATCGCTGACCGGGAGCCGGACGGCTGCTGGTTTTCCACATGGGCTGAATGTCAGACAGTTTTATTGAACTGGTCGATGTCGTCCGGCCTGTTTGTACTAGGCTTAACTGGTAGTTTGAGTAAAATTTTTAAAGCTGAAACCAGATAGATTTCTGCTGTATACTGGACCCCTCGATTTTATTTGAAGACTAATGCCAGGCATTGCTGATATTCTACATAGCTTGGACCAATGTAACTATGCATATTAAGAATGCACTGATTCCCTTCTTTTAAAAATATCAAGTACGAGTACCAATACTTAAAAAAAAAAAAAAAAAAAAAAGTACTTGCCATACTAATTTACTAATTACTGATACCTATCGCCTAGGAAGAGGAGGTAGAGGGGTGGTTTGGGAGATTGGTGGGGGGGGGGAGTGTTATGGAGATGGGTGAGGCTGGAGTGAGGGCAGGATGGGAGGAGGGAAGTAGAGAGGTAATTTGGGGTGGGGATGGAATAGGATTGTGGGATGGGAGAGTTAGAATAAAAAAGGCTGTGATTTCTTGGGGGGGGGGGGGGGGGGAGATGGGAAAGGTAAGGACATTGGGGCAGAGGTGACAGCTAGTGGACAGAAGGAGAAGGCAACAGGCAGAAGTGACAGCTTGCTGGAGGGGAGGTGGGGAAGGCACCTGCCAGAGATAAGAGCTGGCCGGAGATGGGGATGGCACCCGCCAGAGAAGACGGCTAGATGGGAGGGGGAGGAGGAGATGACAGCGGGGCTGAGGATAGGAAGAGGTAGGGATGACATCTGCCAGAGATGACAGCTGGCTGGAGGTGGGGATGGCACCCGCCAGAGAAGACAGCTGGCTGGAGGCGATGAGGAGGTGGAGATGACAGCGGGGCTGAGGATAGGAAGAGGTGGGGATAGCATTCGCCAGAGATGACAGATTGTCGGAGGGAAGGAGGCAGCGGCAATGGCATGCACCATAAAAGGCAGCTGGCCAGAGGAGAGGAGGAGGCGTTCTGCTCCCGGTTTCGGGTATGGGAGCATTTGCGCGAGTACTGATACTTGTGCAAATGCTTAGTATCGGTACTGGTGAAATCCTAATGTATATACCATACCTAGCCGATGCCTCTGGAAGCTGGAAATCACTGAAGTTGACACGGCTACACCAGTGATCTCAACTTGCTTCTGGGTCCCTGCTGAGCAGCTGCACTCCTGCTTACTAAACACGAGATAAGCACAGGCACCGTTCAGAGAATGCCTTAAATTTTCTGATTGAATGTAAAGCGTTCTCTGATTGGATGAGGTGGGGGAGCATTCTCTGAATGGTGCCTGTGCTGATCTCCTGTGTTCACAATGCAGCACACCGACCACTCCGCACAGGACCCAGAAGCAAGTGGAAGTCACCGGAATAGCCGTGTCTACTTCAATGATTTCCAGCTTCCAGGGGCATCGGCCAGGTACGGTATATACATAGTTATACAGTATTTGGTCGAAGCTGCACCAATGTAACTGGGTATAATATAGCCGTGCCTAAAATTATTCTAAACTCTGCATGTCATGTAAGTACTCCAGCGTTGGGCTTTCTCAAGTATAAAAATACAGTTGCAAGTTCCCTTTCTAAGTCAGGTTCACTTTAACAACTTATTACCAACCTCCGTCATTATACTTCGCGACTTTGACATTAAATGCCGTTGTTACGGCCGTAACATAGCTGCCATAACCCCGGTAATTCAGGTCCTCTTTCAGATAAAAGTGGTCTTGGTGGTTGATTTGCCGAAAGATCACTTTTATCGAGGGTGGGACAGGGCTCTCGCTGCGCTCCAGTCGTCTCAGCCGCTTACCGGAGCCGTCGGTAGCAGCAGAGACGAATGTGTCTTCTCCCCACACTGGATGCAGAGTAAGAGAAAGATGACCCCCACTCGACTACACAGCATTGGAGGGCGGAAGAGACATCAAACGTCACTTCTGTCCAATACTCTTAAAGGGGAATTTAATGAATTTTTTTGTAAAAAAAATAAAAATATGAAATGTCTGACTTCATTTTTTATATATATATATTTATTTTTACCCAAAAATGTGACATTTAATCTTTAAAAAAAAAAAATTTTTTATCTCATTTTAGTGTAAATATGAGATGTCAGGTCTCATATTTAAGAGGTCCTGTCATGCTTTTTTTTTTTTTTTTACAAGGGATGATTATGTTCCTTGTAATAGGAAT